>NC_051405.1:23599561-23601429 GCF_015228065.2 Penaeus monodon
TCTTTGAATACAAGGTAAGGCTCAGTTTCTCCACAGAAAACGGGGACGGTTTCCTTGTGTCAACTACTACAACAACACATAAGAAAAATTCCTGAAAGAAACGTCACCGCCCCCCTCCTCTATCCCCCCCCCTCTGCCTCTACGACTCACGAACTTATCCATTTACAGCACGACAGATCATCTGCAAGCATTATCAGCATTCATCCACCCAAAATTGTATTATTAAAATGGCATGTATATAAGTTGTAAGCTACGAATTAAAAAAAAGATCCTCTCACCTGATATTCTTCTTTGGATCTCTTCGTCTCCGCGGATGAGTCCGAGGCAGACGTTGAGTGGGCGTTCTGAGAGTGACAGGAGGAAGACCATCAATACGATTAATTAGGAATAATTAACAGGTTGGAGATTAGTACGGCTGTTTTAGACTAGATGAGGACAGGCTTTGGTATCCGGGGTAGGATATGGAGGGAAATAGTAGGAGGCGAGGGAGGCGGTAATCTTTTCTCCTTTTGGTCTGGAAAGAGGAGGGTGATTTCAGCAAGTTTTTGCAACAAATACTTTTCTTGTTTTGTTTTTTTTGGGAATAGGAAAGAGTGTTCGTAGGTGAACCCGCAGGCGTTTCAGAAACCAGCGGGAAACCACTGGAGAGGTAGAGTGAGTTGGGAAAGGAGGGGAATGGTCTGCTTCTTTTCGGGGTCATGTGATTTTGGCGAAAGAAGAGAAGTCCATTATTCTATTTTATTACTCATTTCCGGCGTTCGAGTTGGCGGGGTTGGGCGATAGGGTGCTGGGGGGGGATTCAGTATGAGGGGGTAAGGTTTCCAAGAAGAAGTGTGCGAATAGAGGATAAAAAGATTGTTAATTGCCCGTAAGAATAGCCCCATCTGACACTGTAAGGTCCTAGGGTAACCTTCCTGCCGAGAGAGTAGTTACTGCCGCAGTTGTTCCTCTTCTTCACCTGCGAGTTTGTGTTCGCGTGGTCGAGTCCCCCGTCTCGGCGTGCCTCTGCCTCGACTCCGCGTTTGGCAAAGGCACGTAGACCCTGGCCTTGTATATTCTGAGGAGTTGAGACCCCGATGTCCCTGCTCTGATTACGCTGCATCAAAAGAAGAACTTCAGTCCACCACTACCTAGTAACTATACAAGAACTTTTAGGTGTTTGAGTCCAATTGTGAAGGTCAAGGCATTATACCGTGCCTTTGTGGAGGTTGACAAAAGCTTGGGTGATGACACTAAAGGATATGTAATATATATATTACAATATATTTTCAAAATATTGCAGGAAGTCAATGGAAGGCAAGATGCACTTATCAAAAGTTATACGCACAGTGACTTTCCTGATCTTTGTTGCTTTCATACTTTGGCAAAGATGAACAAGTTTCCACCATATTTATCATGCCAAGATTTAGGTCTAGACCTCCCTCAGATCTATCAACCCAATGTGTGTTACAAGTATATCTGTATGGGCTGCATCTGTAGGGCATCGGTGCTACGGTGTCATGGCATCATAGTAGATGCCATCCGCAAACAATAGGTTAAGAAGTAAACAAGTTGAAGCTCCTACTCGTGCTGGTGCTGAGTGCTAGGGAGTTGTCTTTGCCAGAGTCCCTAAGGCGCAAAAGCCATGGAAGAATGTGCAATTTTTTGTCCTTGTGATTATGATCATCATGCATGGTTGCTGTCCTCCCTTGTCATTTATTATAAAGTAAAGAATAGTATGCTGTTTCTAAGCAGATTCTATATTATGGAGGTGTTGGCCTATGCTGCAGTTTGGAAGGTAATCAAGCCATGGCATTTGTTGGTCTGTCTCAGTAAATAACTATTTTGGTAATTCTCTACAATATGGAGACTTGCCAGACCCTGATTCC
>NC_051405.1:23604447-23604817 GCF_015228065.2 Penaeus monodon
TATATATATATGTAGGTAGAAGTTATGTCTTTACATGATGACCACTCTAATGCTGGTAGCCTTCAAGAATGCATGTGTGTGGGGATTTCCCTAGAATGTAATAATTGTATATATGATATGGAAGGTAAATAACAAGATTGATTTGCTATTTTATATGACATTTTTGCAGACATAGTAAGAAGAATAAAGATAACTCCTCAAGAATTATTATTTTTATATAATGATAATATTTAGTTTAAGATAGTGCAGTTTTTTAGATTATTATTATTTTGAGATTGCTTTAAGTAAAGAAATATACATTTTCCATATTGAAAATTTCCTTTACAGAACAACAACACTTGTCAGAGAACTGAGTCCCCCTATTCCATGT
>NC_051405.1:23605136-23605232 GCF_015228065.2 Penaeus monodon
CATTGATGCATAGCATGCATTGTCTACACGTAGTAGCCCTAGGCTACTGCATTATACATATTTACCCCAAATTCCTTGATTTTTTTTGGGGGAAAA
>NC_051405.1:23605307-23606090 GCF_015228065.2 Penaeus monodon
CAAATAATAATAGAATAAACCCTTTCTGAAAAGTCTAGGTCAGGTAGGCCTCGTAGAGAACCCTTGTTATGATAGTCATTTACAACGTCATTGATTTTATACTTTGATTTTAATACTTATATTTGGTAAGACAAAATAAAAACATATTCTATTTTTTGTATAACTGTTTTAACGATTACAGTATTTACAGTGGTAATATGTTTGAGGTAATGTAATTTGTTGTAAAGTTATGTCTCATAAAGATAAATAGGGAAGTGTACTATATAACCATGTTTAGAATTATCAATATACGTTTTAATTTCCCCTTGATACTCCATATCAGACTGAATCGCAAGTTTTAAGTCTGAAACTTCTCTCATTCAGCATGGACGGTTTTCGTGACAGTTTTTGTACACCTGCTGAGGGAGCTCCCTGCCATGAAGTGGATCCACGCCGCGAGTTTTTTGGCTCGTGAGCAGACGTTAGCAGGCTAGAAGACTACCTTGCACACTGCTCCCATCTGCCGCTCAGTCAGAAACGCCGTCAGCACCCATTGTAAGTGGTAGTAGTATGATGCTACACTTGCAGAATTGTTTTCATGGTTGTTTTCTGTTTCTCGTATATAGAGGTTTTAAATTTTTAGCAGGAGACATTGAAGTTAAAGGAAGGGATGGATGTTATTATGTTTACATCATCATACATTAGTAGTAAAGACCCTGGAACATGAAAGAATGACACCTCTCCACAACCATGCACAAATCACACACCCATGCACCTAACAACCCCCCCCACGCCCACTCCTAC
>NC_051405.1:23606111-23606552 GCF_015228065.2 Penaeus monodon
TAATTAAAAATTGACGTAGCATATATGTAGTATACATT
This sequence comes from Penaeus monodon, assembly GCF_015228065.2. NCBI lineage: Eukaryota > Metazoa > Arthropoda > Malacostraca > Decapoda > Penaeidae > Penaeus > Penaeus monodon. The sequence goes on from NC_051405.1 coordinate 23,606,150, forward strand.
TGATGAAAAAATATTAACCCCTCTTTACCAACCATTTCTCATTGCAGTACATGTTTCATTTCTCACACTGCCGCACTTTTCCACTTCTATGAAGCAGTTTGTTTACATATATTATTACCACTGTAATTTATTTCAATTTTGTATGATCTGTCCTTGTTCTTCTACTGATAACTTTTAGAAAGATATTTGTATATAAGGAGATTACTTTATTATATCACAAGTTTCCTAGATTTCCTCCCCATCTATAAACATTGATAACTGGTTTCCTGCAGGTGTCAAAAATCTTGATAAATATCCCCCTGCACAGAAATAAAATTCATATTATAATATTGAAGAACCTGGAGGAGGTTTATCTAGAACTTATTCTTAAATTTTGGTACAACCACTGTATACTAAGAAGGTC
>NC_051405.1:23606596-23607585 GCF_015228065.2 Penaeus monodon
GACCCCACAGGGTAGTAGGTTTACATTCTGCACATAATGCTGGCAGAGTTCATTATGGGAACAAGAAGGGGTTCATGGGTGAGATCAAATCCAGTTTTGTAAAGGCTGTTTTTAAGATAATTTAAGAAAAAGGAATCCCTAGAAATTTATTAATTCCTTTGGTGATAATTTTCAAAGCCTAAGTAGAAATAACTTCACAATTTGCAAATTTTTGCAGTTGGCAACTGATTATTGAAAAAAAGTGCCAAAAAAAAAAAGAAATGCAATCAATATTTGATTGTAATGTTTTACATTAAAGACAGATTCAACTTTGTAAGTGTAGGGTCTTACTGTTTTTATTATGTAAATTGTTTGAAGGAAATATTAGTCATGATGATGTGACATGAGTCATTTTAATAATTGGGAGTCTTTAGAGAAATATCATATAAGGTGAGGATGGAATTCAAAAAAGGTTATAAAAATAAGTATTCAAGTAATACAATCCTTACAAGTCCTGTTATGTAGAATTCTTATAAATGTGTATCAGGTGCTCTACATAACCCACTCAATTGAGATTTTGCAACATCTTGAAACTAGAATGTATTTGTTGTGCTCTGAATATCATGTTCTTATTAGTAAACTAAGCATTCTTACTAAAGTAAATCTGCCTGTTAACTTGTTTTCATAATTTTTTTGTATTTTCATGTAAGGGGAATTGGAAACAGTCTTGCATTCATAATAGTAATGATTTTTCTCCTTGTGTCTGGTCAAATCAGAATCATTTTGTGACAGTTTCTTGTTTCATATCTGAAAACATTGATGCATGGTACATGCATGGGTGTCCACTGTAGTTTTTTGCTTGTGAAAATTTTGTTTCATGCACAAATGTGTTCCACAGTGCTGAATCTCCATATCGTTTAGTAGCCTACTGGATTTGAAGCCATTCCTTAATTTTCCCAGAAAACTTTTTTTCTCTGATACAGTTGTACCATTACTTTTGCTACTTCTAT
>NC_051405.1:23607858-23608274 GCF_015228065.2 Penaeus monodon
CAGTGCCATGATTTATGTACACATCTTCATAGCAGCAGTAGGTTAAAGCTTATATTAATCCCATATTATTTTTTTCAGAAGGTTCTTAAGACATGTCATGACTGATATCTGATATCTCTTGCTTTAAAGCCAGTGATCTGTTAAACCCATTTTTCTACCCTTTTTTTTCCTGATGTTTTTTTGTAATGAATGCATGACTGCATAATATTGATGTTTTTCTTTGTGTGGTATAGAACCATAGAGACACACTTGAGCTTCCCATATTTTATCTCTCTGTTTAAACCTCCCAATTCTACTTTCTTGGTAGCACAGATATGTGATCCACATCATCTCATGATCAGTCAGTATGTGTCCTTTCACTGACTTTCCAGCCATTGATCAATAACATGTCACTCTATCTTGATAGGAATTACTGT
>NC_051405.1:23608431-23610604 GCF_015228065.2 Penaeus monodon
AGTGTGTCATGACATTACCAAGATCCAAGACAATAGAGTCATCATGTATTGATCTATTTCACTTGGGCTCAGAGCTCTATGGATGCATGACATTGAGATTAGCGCATGGTGATTTCTCATCTCCAGGCCTTTATGGAGACGCTGACTTGTTTGGGGGTGTCCCTGTGAAATGGTGCCCCAGACCTAGAAAGTTTCGAGATGCTGGCAGAGATAGGTACCCAAGGTTAGTGTTGCTGCAAACACAGTCCCTGGACTGGTTTTTGCATTATGGTGTGATGGATTGACCATGTTTATATTGATTTGTTTGGCTTTTTCTCTTTTTCCTTTTTTCTTTTGCTTCATATGTGTCTGTCCTGCCCTGTTTTTGTAGCTCATGGTAATGCCAAAATTGTAATGCTACTCATTTGAGATTGGTTTTCCTCAAAGAAATATGAATAAAAAATATATGATACTATAAACAGACAAGTGTAAGTATCTGAAACAAATCTTGAAGTAGTGCTCTTGAAAGTCAATGACTCTAGGCCTTATACAGTTCTATTGATTGAATTATCTTAATATTTGATCATATTAGACATCCTTACCTTATTAGAGAGCTTTTCTACAGAATAAGTACTTATTTGCAGGCCCCAATTTTTTGTTCTTCTGGGAACGTTCCGACCTAAATCCTGTCAGTTTGTTGTCCATTCATCTGAATTTTGTCCAAAGATGATGAAAAATCCACACCATGTTAGCTAATTTTTCTGAACAGTATAAAGAGAGACATGAAGGAACTTTGTAATTCACAATACAAAAGCTTGAATTTTTTTTTTTTCTCGTCTCTTTTTTTTAAAACTTGTATGCTTCCATTCCTAGCCTCCCATTCATTATAAGCGGCATTTCTTTCTATCGATTGAATTTTTTCTTATGAAACCACTAAATACATGGTTACTAGGGTTTTCTACTAAATGACAGGACCAGTTATTCTGTGCAATAATTTATTTCTACGCGATATCCTGTAGCTTAAAATCCTGGTGAAATATTGGCCCTGATGCAATTAATTTGTAGTTTTTTGGCCCTGTATAGTTTTATTTTGGTATCTAATAAAAAAAAGTTGTTCATTGCAATATGATTTATATATCTTACATACTAAATGATAATTTTCGAGTATAGAGTGCTAGCTAACAGAATAGATTACAAGTTACCCCGTCTGAGTGTTTTTTTTTACTTCTATGAAGTTTGTACAAAACATACCTTCAGTAAATGCAGTAATTTTGTGTGTTTTTGCTGACATTTCAGTGGGCTTATTTTATAACTCATTGATGGTTCTTTAGAAAGCACTATAGTGTAATTTGGGAGCCAGAGTTAAAAAATAGGTTTCCCAAGCATGAGCCGCTCTGATGTGGCCCTTGCTTAACCACGTAAAACAGCAGATTCTTGCACTACAGTCTTCTTGTTTACAGTTTGAAAGAAATACTGTTACAATTGTTACTTGCATAGATAATATTTCTTTATATATCCTATTAGTCATGTTAGATGTTATGTTACGTAGAATATGCTTAAATCTTGCATATTCCAAGGCCTTCTGAGTTTGCTTCAGAAAAATCTTTACCAGGTTTTAAAAGTTACTCAGGGTGGAGTTCTTTTTCATTAGTTAAAAAAAAGAAAACTTGCAGTATTAGAAGACTTTTAATTAAATGTCTGGATTTTAAATAAAAATGTATCAAAGGACCAATAAGATCCACATACTGAATAAATTTTTGTTTTCTAGAGTTTCCTGCTACATAGTTTATGCAATAACATTGCAACTATATATAGGAAATTGCTATGAAAGTATTGATTGCATATTTTTACAAAGAAAAAAATAAAGAGAGCTATGCTTTTTTGTAGATTGTATTTTCTCGTTACTGTGTATTTTTGAAAGAAAAGAAAATGGAAATATATCCCCTTTATTATTAATTTCTTCTATAATTAGACTACATATTGTAGACAAAATCAATATACATAGTATTACATTAGTAGGAATTTTTTTGTAACTCTCAAAAAGTAGTAGTGGTGAGTGTTTAAATTATTTATTTGCTTGCCGTAAGGTAGTGTGTTCTTTGAAGACAAAAAACAAGATTTAGAAATTGCAATGCTCACATACACATATATATGGCAAGAAACCAATATGCTTGCAATGCATATGATGTCTTTT
>NC_051405.1:23613232-23614034 GCF_015228065.2 Penaeus monodon
AATTAATTAATAAATATTTTTAATAATAAATTTTTTTATTAATAATAAAAAAAATATTATTAATTTATAAAATTTAACAAATTCTAACCCAACTCAAAACCCTTAATAAAACCCTTTAACACTTTCAAAACATAACACAACAGACAACAATCACATAAACTAATTAAAACTTCAAAAATCACAAAACTTCAAATGTAAAAAAAATGTAGTAAGAATTTTTTAAATGGTAATAAGCAAGGGCCACATCAGAGGCTCATGTTTGGGGAACCTTTTTTTTTAACTCTGGCCCCCCAAAATTACACTATATGCTTTCTAAAGCCCCATAAATGAGTTTAAAAAAAGCCCACGAAATTTTCCAGCAACCCAAAAAATTTAAATGCATTTTACCGAAGGAAATGTTTTTGTAAAAAATTTCCCTTAAAAAGTAAAAAAAAACTCCCCGACGGTTATTGAAATCTATTCTGTCTATTTTGGGCACTCTATACTTTTAAATTATCATTTAGTATTTGAAAATATAAAAAATCATATTGCAATGAAAAACTTTTTTTTTATTAGATACCAAAATAAACTATAAGGGAAAAACTAAAATTAAATGCATCAGGCCCAATTATTTCCCCGGGTTTTAAACTACGTATCTGCAATTTGAAAAAATTATGCCAAAAGAATACTGTATTTTAGTAGAAAACCCTAGTTTTAAAAGTATTTAGGGGTTTCACTAAAAAAAAATTCTAATCGATATGGCAAAAAAGCCCTGCTTATAATGAATGGGAGGGCAGGAATTGGGAACAATACAATTTTTTTT
>NC_051405.1:23614066-23614548 GCF_015228065.2 Penaeus monodon
TTTAAACTTTTTTATTGTGAATTACTAAAGTTTCCTTCATGTCTCTCTTTTTTCTGTTTTAAAAAATTTCTAACACTGTTGTGGAATTTTTTCCAAACAAACCTTTGGGCAAAATTTAGATGAATTGGACAACAAACTGAACAGGGTTTTTGGGCCAAGTTCCCAGGAAAAACAAAAAATTTGGGGGTCTGCAAAAAATGTTTACTTTTTCCCCTTTGAAAAATCTCTAATAAGGTAAAGGGTGTCTACTATGTTCAAATTTAAAATAAATTTAAACAAAAAGAACTGTATAAGGGCCCAAGTCCCTTGACTTTCAGATGCACTACTTCAAAAATTTTTTTTCATACTTACACTTGTCTGTTTTATTTATCATATTTTTTTTATTCTTATTTTTTTTGTAGGAAAAAAAATCTCAAAAGAGTTTTCACTTACAAATTTTTGGGATACCCCGGGGTACCCAAAAAAGGGAGACGACACATATT
>NC_051405.1:23614596-23614898 GCF_015228065.2 Penaeus monodon
GTAAACTGGTCAATCAATTTACACCATAAAAAAGAAAAAAAAAGTCCGTGGCTGGTTTTTGCAGCAACACTAACCTTGGGCTAACCCCATCTCTGCCCAGCATCTCGAAACTCTCGGGGGTTTTGGGGGACCCTTCACAGGGACCCCCCCAAAAAAGTCAGCTCTCCACAAAGGGCCCGGAGATGAGACTCACCAGCGCTAATCTCAATGTCTGGGTCCATAGAGTCTTAGCCAAATGAAAAAGCAATACTGATGACTCTAAATTTTCCCTTTGGGTCTTGGTAATGTCTGACCACTAATAA
>NC_051405.1:23615044-23615480 GCF_015228065.2 Penaeus monodon
ACAGTAATTCCATCAAGATAGAGTGGGCATGTTTGATCAATGGCTGGATAAGTTTATGAAAAGGGCCCCATACGGGCTGTCATTTGAGATGATTGGAAAACACATTTTCTGTGCTACCAAAAAAGTAAATTTGAGGTTTAAACAAGGATTAAATATGGGAACTCAAATGTGATCTCTATGGTTTCTATACATACAAAAAAAAAAACTCATATTATGCTCAGCCATTCATTACAAAAAAAAATCAGGAAAAAGGGGAAAAAAGGGGGTTTTTTAAAAGAAATTTACTGGCAAATTTTAAAGCAGAGATTCAGATATCAGTCATGACATTCTTAAAACCTTCTGAAAAAAACTATGGGATTAATTTTTTAAGCTTTAACCTACTGCTGTGAAGATTGTACAAAATGCCATGGCCCCTGGATTTCACTACGATTTTTGA
>NC_051405.1:23615726-23617128 GCF_015228065.2 Penaeus monodon
GCAAAGTAATGGTATCAACTGTATCAGAAAAAAAAAGTTTTCCGAAAATCTAAAATAGGCTTCAAATCCCTAGGCTACTAAACCCCTTAGAGACTTCCACTTTGGAAAACCTTTGTGCATGAACAAATTTTACAAAGCAAAAAATACAGGGACAAAAGCATGTACCATGCATCAATGGTTTCAGAATGAAACAAGAAACTTCACAAAAAAAGGTTTTGATTTGACCAGACAAAGGAGATAAATTCATTACTATTTTGAATGTAAGACTGTTTCCAAACCCTTTCATGAAAAAACAAAAAAAATGAAATACAAGTAAGGGAGATTTCTTTAGTAAAATGCTTAGTTTACTAAAAAAAATCTATTTTGCAGCACAACAAACTACCATTTTCGTACAGAGGCAAAAATTTTCCCTGAGTGGTTTATGAACACAGATACAAATTTTTTTTTTTTTGAATTTCTCAAACAGACTTTGTAAGGATTTTATTTCCTTGAAACTTTTTTTTAAACCTTTTTAAATTTCCATCTCACCTTATTATGATATTTCTCTAAAGACTCCCATTATTAAATGACTATGTCCATCACATGCTAATTTTCCCTTCAAACAAACTAATAAAAAAGAAAACCCCCCTATCATTTCAAATTGAATCTTTCTTTAATGTAAACTTTTACAATAAAATATTGATTGCATTCTTTTTTTTTCTTTTTGGCTACTTTTTTTCAATACTTCAGTTTGCAACGAAAAAATTTGCAAAAAAGTTATTTCTATTTAGGCTTTGAAATTATTCCCAAAAAATTACTAATTTCTATGGATTCCTTTTTTTTAAAATTACTTAAAACTCCCCTTTTCAAACTGGATTCTGATCTCAAACCATGAACCCCTTTTTTTCCAAAATGAACCCAGCTTTTATGTGCAGATGTAAACCTACTCCCCTGTGTAAAATTCATTAATTCTAAACACCAAATCAAACTTAAATAATTTAGAAGCCCCTTCTTTATATCCAGTGTTACCAAAATTTAAGAATAAGTTTAGATAAACCCCTCCGGTTTTTCACTACTTTAATTGAATTTTTTTTTCTGTGCGGGGGGATATTTAAAAGATTTTTGACACCTGCGGAAACCCTTATCAATGTTTTAGAGGGGGAGGAATCTAGGAATTTGTGATATAAAAGTACTCTCCTTTATATACAAATATTTTCTAAAAGTTATCAGTAAAGAACAAAGGGCAATCATCAAAATTGAATAAATTACATGGTATAATATAGTAAAACAAAGCTTCATAGATTGGAAAGTGCCAGGGCAGTGTGAGAAAGAAACCCCTTTTTTAGAAATTGGTTTTTTGAAAAATTTCAAAAATTTTTTCCCTCCAAAAAAGTTATTTTAACTATTTATGTTTTTTTTTCAA
>NC_051405.1:23617284-23618323 GCF_015228065.2 Penaeus monodon
AAATTTGGGGCATGTGTGTGTGAGAGTGTCATTCTTCAGGTTCCGGGGGTCTTTCTACTACTGTTGATGATGAAAAACATATAACACCATCCCTCCTTTATTATTCTCCTGCAAAAAATTTCCTCTAATACAAAAACCAGAAAACACCATGAAAACAATTCTGCAAGTGTACATCATTACTACTCCCACTTACCAATGGGTGCTGCGCTTTTGATGAGCGGCAGATGGAGCAAGGTCGTCTTCAACCTGCAACGGGTCCTGCTCAGACCCAAAAACTCTGGGGGGGACCACTTCATTGAGGAGCTCCTCACAGTGGAAAAAAACTTCACCGAACCGTCCATCTGAATGAAGAATTTTCAGATTTAAAAACTTGCGAATTCAGCTGATAGGGACAGCATATTAAAGGGGGAAATAAACGTTTTTATAATTTCAAAAGGGTTTATATGTCATTTCCCCTATTTTTTTTATGAAACTAAACTTTTCAACAAATTACATTACACTAAAACAATTCCCACTGTAAATACTGTATTTTAAAAACATTTATCCCAAAATGATATTTTTTTTTTGTTTTTACCAAATATAAAAAGTATTAAAATCAAGTTTTAAAAATCAATGACCTGTAAATGCTATCTAAAAAGATTATCAAACGGGCCTCCCTGACCGACTTTTCAGAAAGGTTTTATTTCTTTTTATTTTTGTTAATATTATATAAAAGTAATAATACGGGAAAACAAATAATAACACTGCAGTGAAAAAACATAAACAAAATTTTTCCCCCAAAAAAATCAAGGGAAGGGGGAAAATATTATAATGAGGTACCCTAGGGTACTGGGAGACAATGCTTTTATGCATCAATGGTTAATCTTTAAGGTGGGGAAAACCTCGCGGGGGAAAATTTGGATGATATATTCTTGTAGGGGAAAAAAGGTTAAAAGGGGTTAGTAAAAAAATTTAATCTATAGCCCAAAACAGAAAATCCCAAAAAATAAGGAAAAATATCCCGGCGTGCTACTCGACCCCAAGTCCACCAGTCTCCTGA
>NC_051405.1:23618419-23618803 GCF_015228065.2 Penaeus monodon
AGTCAGAGAACTTAGTAATTGAATAAATTTTTTGCGACAGGAAATTGGGGACTCAGTCTCTGACAAGTGTGTTGTTCTGTAAAGAAATTTTCAATATGGAAAATTAATTTCTTTACTTAAAGGATCAAAAATAATAAAAATCTAAAACTGCAACTATCTTAAATAATATTATCATCATATAAAAAAAAAAATAATTTTGAGAGTTACTTTATTCTTTTACTATGTCTGAAAAAAGTCATAAAAAATACAAATAAATTTTGTTATTTCCCTTTCATATCATTATAAAAATTATTCTTCGGGGAAATCCCCACACATGCATTCTTGAAGGGCTACCACCCATTAGAGTGGTCATCATGTAAAGAAAAACTTCTACTACAATATAAA
>NC_051405.1:23620167-23620410 GCF_015228065.2 Penaeus monodon
AATTTTTATTATTTTTTTTTTATTTTTTTCTTTTTTTATATATTCTATTTTTTTTTAATTTATTCTTTTTTTTTTTTATAATATTTTTTTCTATTTTATATTTTTTATTTTATTTTTATAAAATTTTTTTTTTTTCTTATATCTTTTCTTTTCTTTTCTAATTAATATTTTTTTCTTTTAATATTTTTTCTTTTTATTATTTTAATATAATAATATATATAATAATATTAAAAAAATTTTAAA
>NC_051405.1:23620896-23621052 GCF_015228065.2 Penaeus monodon
TTTATAATCACTTTTTCCCAATAAAAGGGCCTTATTTTTTAATCACGTCTTTTTCAATCAAACTTTTTTATCCCGTAATATCTATTTTATTAAAACACTCCAAATAATGAAATCTTTAATTTTAAAATTTATTTAACTTTTTGTTTTTTTTTAAAA
>NC_051405.1:23621120-23621287 GCF_015228065.2 Penaeus monodon
GGTATTTTTGGGTTTTTTTTTTTTAAATAAAAAAATATATTTTTAAAATTATAAATGGTAAAAAAAAAAATTTTTTTTAAATTATATAAAAAAAAAAATTTTTTTTTTTTTAATTTTAATAAAAATTTTATATATTTAAATAAAAAACCAAGGGTTTTTAGTTTTTT
>NC_051405.1:23621323-23622999 GCF_015228065.2 Penaeus monodon
GATTGAGGAAAACACCACTCAGCCTAAAGGCACTCAATACTCCCATGTTTTCAGCTCCACTTTTGGGGAAACAAAGTTGATGGGGCCCTTTTTCCATCAACCCTCCCAAATGCCCAAAGCCCAAAAACACCCCAATCACAGCAACTTAAAATTTTTGAATAAAATGTGACATGGAATTTAAAGGGTCTGGCAAGTCTCCATATTGTAGAGAATTACCAAAATTTATTTACTGGAAAAACCAACAAATTTCCATGGGTTGGGGTTACCTTCCAAACTGCGCATAGGCCCAAAACCCCATAAATAGAACTGCTTAGAAAAAGCATACTATTCTTTTAAATTTTTAATAAAGACAAGGGAGGGCAGCAAACCCTGCATGATGATTAATTTACAAAGGGCCAAAAAAATTTCACTTCTTCCATTTCTTTTGCCGGGCCCTTTTGGGACTCGGGGAAAGACAAATCCCTAGCACTCAGCCCCCAGCACGATGGGCTTAAAAGGGGGGAAATTCTTTAAACCCATTGTTTGCGGGTGGGATCTACTATGATGCCATGACACCGTAGCAGTGCCCCACGATGCAGCCCATACAGGGTTTTACTTGTAAAACACTTGGGGTTTATAGATCCCGAGGGGGGGCTAGAAACCCAAAACTTGGGGATGATAAATTTTGGGGGAAACTTGTTCATCTTTGGGCCCAAAATATGAAAACAACAAAGATCAGGGAAAATCACTGTGCGTATAACTTTTGGGTAAAATTTTTTTTTCCAGTTACAAAAATTTTTTGGGTCAACCTAAAAAAGGGGTAATTTCCTTCCTTCCCTTTCAAATTTAAAAATTTTTTATTTACTACTTTTTTTTCAAGTTTTTTTTTAGCAGGTAATCGACAACACGGGCTCAACCTTCAAAATTTTAACGGCGGGGGTTAGTTTTTCCCCGGGATGCGGGGCCACCCCGAACGGGCTCACCCCAAAAAACCCAGGGAAAAGGCCCGGGCCAAAACCCCTTTGGCAGAGGCCCCCAGCCCATGCGGGGGCATTCAAAGGAAACAATCTTCCTCTTCGAAACCCCCTTTTCCCACTTACCCCCTCCTATCCCCCGCAAAAATTTTCCCCCAAACCCCCCCCCCCCCCTTTAAAATAAAATAAAAAATTTCTCCCCCCCCCAAAAACGCCCGAAAAGAAAAATTCCCTTCCTTTCCCCAAATCACCCCCCCCCAAAAAAAACCCCCCTTTTCAACCCCCCCTTTTTTGAACCCCCCCCCCCCCCACCCAAAACAAAAACAAAACGATTTTTAAAATTTAAACCCCTTCCCCCCAAAAGGGAAAAAGAACCGCCTCTCTCGCCTCCTACCTATTTCCCCCCATTAATTTCCCCCTCCCCTACCAAGCCCGTCCTATCTAGTCTAACAGCCCTACTAATTTTCCAACCGTTAATTATTTCCCAAAGTTTAACCGGTATTGATGGTCTTCCTTGTCACTCTCAAAATGCCCACTCAACGTCTCCTCGACCATCCGCGGAGACGAAGATCCAGAAAATACAGGTGAGGGAATCTTTTTTTTTAAATTTTAGCTTACAACTTTATCCCCTGCCTTTTAAAAATACAATTTTTTGGGGGAGAATGCTGTAAATGCTTCAGATTATCTTGTCGGCTGTAAAATGATAAGTTCCCTGGTCGTAGA
>NC_051405.1:23623066-23623177 GCF_015228065.2 Penaeus monodon
GATAGTAATGTTTCACAAGGGAAACCCCTCCCCCTTTTTTTGAAAACTGGGCCTTTCCTTTGCAATTCAAAAAATGTGTGTGTGGTGTGTTTTTTGTTTTGTGTGGTTTTT
>NC_051405.1:23624251-23624633 GCF_015228065.2 Penaeus monodon
TTTATAAATTTTTTATCCTGAACTTCTATAAAAGCTTTTGTTTTACCTTTTAAAAAGGGGTTTTAAAGCCCTTTGCCCTGGTGGAAAAAAAAACGGAAACCCGGGTTTTTTTTAATTAAGTTTTTTTTTTGGATATAAAAAACTTTTAAAAAGGGGAAAACCAGCTAAAATATTTATCCTGGGCAAAATGGGAAAAAAATTCCCTCTACGGGGGGTGGGGTTCCCCAGGGAAAAAAACCCCCTCGGCTGAAACCGGATTTTTTGGCTGGTGAAACCCGGCGGGAAAGGTTTTTGGGGGAAAGTCTTTAACTCCCATATACGCATTAAAAGAAAAAATAATGGGGAGCTAAAAAATTGGTCAAAGTAATTATTTTTTAGGATA
>NC_051405.1:23625297-23627086 GCF_015228065.2 Penaeus monodon
CAATTTCTAAATCTTGTTTTTTGTCTTCAAAGAACACACTACCTTACTGCACGCCAAATAAATAATTAAACACTTCACCACTACTACTTTTTTGAGAGTACAAAAAATAATCCTACTAATGTAATACTCTGTATATGATTTTGTTACAATATGTAGTCTAATTATAGAAGAAATTAATAATAAAGGGATAATATTTTTTTCATTTTCTTTTCTTTTCAAAAATACACAGTAAAGAGAAAATACAATCTACAAAAAGCATAGCTCTCCTTTATTTTTTTTTCTTTGTAAAAAATATGCAATACTACTTTCATAGCAATTCCTATATATAGTGCAATGTTATTTGCATAAACTATAGTAGCAGGAAACTCTAGAAACAAAAAATTTAATTCAGTATGTGGATATTATTTCCTTTGATACATTTTTAATTTAAAATTCCAGACATTTAATTAAAAGTTCTTCTAATACTGCAAAGTTTTTTTTTTTAACTAATGAAAAAAGAACTCCACCCTGATTAACTTTAACAACCTGGTTAACAGATTTTCTGAAGCCAACTCAGAAGGGCCTTGGAATTATGCAAGATTTAAGCATATTCTACGTAACATAACATCTAACATGACTAATAGATATATAAATAAATATTATCTATGCAAGTTAACAATGTACAGTATTTTCTTTCAACTGTAAACAAGAAGACTGGTAGTGCAAGAATGCTGTTTTACGTGGTTAAGCAAGGGCCACATCAGAGGCTCATGCTTGGGAACCTATTTTTTAACTCTGGCTCCAAATTACACTATAGTGCTTTCTAAAGAACCATCAATGAGTTATAAAATAAGCCCACTGAAATGTCAGCAAACACACAAAATTACTGCATTTACCTGAAGGTATGTTTTGTACAAAACTTCCTAGAAGTAAAAAAAAACATCTCAGACGGTTACTTGTAATCTATTCTGTCTAGCTAGCACTCTATACTCTGAAATTATCATTTAGTACTTGATAAGATATATAAATCATATTGCAATGAAAAACTTTTTTTTTATTAGATACCAAAATAAACTATACAGGGCAAAACTACAATTAATGCATCAGGGCCTAATTATTTCACCAGGATTTTAAGCTACAGGATATCTGCAGTAGAATAAATTATGCAACAGAATACTTGTATTTTAGTAGAAAACCCTAGTTAACAGTATTTAGTGGTTTCACTAAGAAAAAATTCTAATCGATATGGCAAAGAAATGCCCTGCTTATAATGAATGGGAGGGCAGGAATTGGAAGCAATACAATTTTTAAAAAAAAGAGAGAGAAAAAAATAACAAATTCAAGCTTTTGTATTGTGAATTACTAAAGTTTCCTTCATGTCTCTCTTTATACTGTTCAGAAAATTGCTAACACTGTTGTGGAATTTTTCATCATCCTTTGGACAAATTCAGATGAATTGGACAACAAACTGAACAGGATTTTGGTCCGAAGTTCCCAGGAAGAACAAAAAATTGGGGCTCTGCAAATAATGTTTACTTTTCTGTAGAAAAGCTCTCTAATAAGGTAAGGATGTCTACTATGATTCAAATATTAAGATAATTCAATCAATAGAACTGTATAAGCCTAGAGTCATTGACTTTCAAGATGCACTACTTCAAAGATTTTGTTTCAGATACTTACACTTGTCTGTTTATATTATCATATATTTTTTTATTCATTATTTCTTTGTAGGAACCCAATCTCAAATGAGTATCACTTACAATTTTGGCATACCCATGAGCTACAAAAACAGGGCAGACAGACACATATG
>NC_051405.1:23627130-23627421 GCF_015228065.2 Penaeus monodon
TAGTAAACATGGTCAATCATCACACCATAATGCAAAAAACAGTCCAGTGGACTGTGTTTTGCAGCAACACTAACCTTGGGCTACCTCATCTCTGCCCAGCATCTCGAAACTCTCGAGGTCTGGGGCACCATTCACAGGGACACCCCCAAACAAGTCAGCGTCTCCATCAAGGCCTGGAGATGAGACATCACCATGCGCTAATCTCAATGTCATGCATCCATAGAGCTCTGAGCCAAGTGAAATAGATCAATACATGATGACTCTATTGTCTTGGATCTTGGTAATGTCATG
>NC_051405.1:23627627-23627960 GCF_015228065.2 Penaeus monodon
GATAAGTCAGTGAAAGGACACATACTGACTGATCATTTGAGATGAGTGGATACACATATCTGTGCTACCAAGAAAAGTAGAATTTGAGGTTTAAACAGAGAGATTAAATATGGGAAGCTCAAGTGTGATCTCTATGGTTTTTCTATACATACACAAAGAAAAACATAAATAATTATGCATCATGCCATTCATTACAAAAAACATCAGGAAAAAAAGGGTAGAAAAATGTGGTTTTAACAGATTCACTGGCATTTAAAGCAAGAGATATCAGATATCAGTCATGACATGTCTTAAGAACCTTCTGAAAAAAATACTATGGGATTAATATAAGCT
>NC_051405.1:23628459-23629709 GCF_015228065.2 Penaeus monodon
ATGCATGTACCATGCATCAATGGTTTCAGATATGAAACAAAAAACTGTCACAAATGATTTCTGATTTGACCAGACAAAAGGGAGATAAATTCATTACTATTTTTTAATGTAAAGACTGTTTCCAATCCCTTACATGAAAATACAAAAAAATATGAAATACAAGTAACCGGCAATTTACTTTAGTAAGAATGCTTAGTTTACTAATAAGAACATGCTATTCATGCAGCACAACAACTACCATTCTCGTACAAGAGTGAAAAATTCTCAATGATGGGTTTATGTAGAGCACATGATACACATTTTATAAGAATTCTACATAACAGACTTTGTAAGGATTGTATTTCCTTGAATACTTATTTTTATAACCTTTTTTGAATTTCCATCTCACCTTATTATGGATATTTCCTAAAGACTCCATATTAAATACTAGTCACATCATCATGACTAATATTTCCTTAAAACAATTTACATAATAAAACAGTAAGCCCCCTATCACTTACAAGTTGAATCTGTCTTTAATGTAACTATTACAATCAAATATTGATTGCATTCTTTTTTTTCATTTGGCTCTTTTTTTCAATACTTCACTTGCAACTGCAAAAATTTGCAAACTGAAGTTATTTACTTAGGCTTTGAAATTATTCACCAAGAATTAACTAAATTTCTATGGATTCCTTTTTTTTAAATTATCTTAAAACATGCCTTTACAAAACTGGATTCTGATCTCAAAACCATGAACCCCTTCTTTTCCCATAATGAACCTGCCAGCATTATGTGCAGATTAAACCTACTACCCTGTGTCAAATTCATTAAATTTTCTAAACCCCAATCAACTTGAATAAGTTTAGAAAGACCCTTCTTTAGTATCCAGTGTTGTACCAAAATTTAAGAATAAGTTCTAGATAAACCTCCTCCAGGTTATTCAACTACTTATAATATGAATTTTATTTTCTGTGCAGGGGGATATTTATCAAGATTTTTGACACCTGCAGGAAACCAGTTATCAATGTTTATAGATGGGGAGGAAATCTAGGAAATTTGTGATATAATAAGTACCCCTCCTTTATATACAATATCTTTCTAAAATTTTATCAGTAGAAGAACAAGGACAGATCTAAAATTGAAAAAATTTACAGTGGTAATAATATATGTAAAACAAACTGCTTCATAGAATTGGAAAGTGCCAGGGCAGTGTGAGAATGAAACATGTAATGCAATGAGAAATTGGTTGGTAAAGAAGGGGTTAATAC
>NC_051405.1:23629841-23630548 GCF_015228065.2 Penaeus monodon
AGAGATGTCATTCTTTCATGTTCCAGGGTCTTTACTACTACTGTATGATGATGTAACATATAACATCCATCCCTCCTTTACTTCAATGTCTCCTGCTTAAAATTTAACCTCTATATACGAGAAACCAGAAAACAACCATGAAAACAATTCTGCAAGTGTAGCATCATTACTACTACCACTTACCAATGGGTGCTGCTGGCTGTTCTGACTGAGCGGCAGATGGAGCAAGGTCGTCTTCTAAGCCTGCTAACTGGTCCTGCTCACGAGCCAAAAACTCTGGCGGCGGGATCCACTTCATTGGCAGGAGCCCCCTCAGCAGGGGGTACAAAACTGTCACCGAAACCGTCCATGCTGAATGAGAGAATGTTTCAGACTTTAAAACTTGCGAATTCAGTCTGATATGGACAGCATATTCAAGGGGAAATTAAACGCTATATTGATAATTTCTAAAATGGTTTATATAGTACACTTCCCTATTTATCTTTATGAGACATAAACTTTTACAACAAATTACATTACACTCAAACAATTACCACTGTAAATACTGTATGTTAAAACAGTTATACAAAAATAGATATTTTTTATTTTGTTCTTACCAAATATATAAGTATTAAAATCAAAGTATTAAAATCAATGACGCTGTAAATGACTATCATAACAAGGAGTTATCTACGAGGCCTACCTGACCTAGACTTTTCAGAAAGGTT
>NC_051405.1:23630634-23630731 GCF_015228065.2 Penaeus monodon
ACAAAATTTTCCCCCAAAAAAAACAAGGAATGGGGTAAATTTTGTATAATGAGGTAGGCCTAGGCTACTACGGTAGACAATGCATGTATGCATCAAA
>NC_051405.1:23631055-23631404 GCF_015228065.2 Penaeus monodon
ACATGGAATTGGGGACTCAGTCTCTGACAAGTGTGTCTGTTCTGTAAAGAAATTTTCAATATGGGAAAAAGTATATTTCTTTACTTAAAGGCATCTAAAATAATAATAATCTAAAACTGCAACTATCTTAAATAATATTTCATCTATATAAAAAAATAATAATTCTTGAGGAGTTTCTTTATTCTCTTACTATGGGCTGCAAAAATGTCATATAAATAGCAATCAATCTTTGTTATTTACCTTCATATCATATATACAATTATTACATTCTGGGAAATCCCACACACATGCATTCTTGAAAGGCTACCAGCCATTAGAGTGGGCATCATGTAAAGACATAACTTCTACC
>NC_051405.1:23633708-23636416 GCF_015228065.2 Penaeus monodon
TTTAAACATTTTAATACATATTAAAAAATTTTAAAACATACAAAACAAAATATATACCCTACTAAACATATAATTACATCATTTAAACAATATAACATACATAAAAATACATAATACCATAAACATCAAAAAATACATATATTTATAATAAATATTATATATATATTATTAGGGTTTTTATTTTTTTATATGTTTTAAAATATATGTTTTGAAATTTGTATAATATTAAAATATGTAATATTATATATATATATATATATTATAATTTTTACTTTGTTATTATGTTATTAGTTTTTTTGTTATTTTTTATATAATAGTTTTTTTTATTTTATTTGTTTATTATTAAAATTTAATATATTATTTTTTATTAAAATTTAATTTTTTATAAAAATTTTTTATTTATTGTCCAAAATAGTTACACCCCCCCGTTATTGTGTTGTCAGTAAAACAAAATAAATTTCAGACCCAAAATTTTAAAGCCACAGATAAAGGACAAAAGATTGAGGGAAAAAAACCAATCCGCCTTTAAAACACTCAAAACTCCCATGGGTTTTTAGCTCCACTTTGGGAAAACAATGTTTTGAAAGGGGCTTGTTTTCCATCAACCCCCCCCCCACTGCCTTAAAACCCCAAAAACACCCCCCAATTTACAGCAAATTAAATTTTTGAATTTTAAAAGTGACATGGAAACAGGGCTGGCAAGTCTCCAAAATTGTGAGAATTCCAAAATAAATTATTTAACTGGACGACCCAAAAAATGCCATGGCTTGATTACCCTTTCCCCAAAAGCAGGGATAGGCCAAAACCTCCATAAAATAGAATCTCTTAAAACAGCATACTATTCTTTAAATTATAATAAATGCAAGGGGGGACAGCACCATGCATGGGTGATCATAATCACAAGGGGGCAAAAAAATTTCACATTCCCTTCCATGGCTTTTTTTTTCGCCCTTAAAGGGGCTCCCGGCAAAGACAACTCCCTAGGGCACTCAGCACCAGCCCGAAATGGACTTCAACTTTTTTACCCTTTTTAACCTATTGTTTTTCGGATGGGCATCTACTATGGGGGCCTGACCCGTAGCAGCCATGCCCTACAGATGCAGCCCATACAGATAAAACTTTAACACACATTGGGTTTGATAGATCTGAGGGAGGTCTAGACCCAAAACTTGGCATGGGTAAAAAATGGGTTGGGAAACCCTTTTTCATCTTTTTCCAAAGTATGAAAAGCAACAAAGATCAGGAAATCACTGGGGGGTATAACTTTTTGATACGTGGCCTTTGGGCCCTTTCCCTTTACTTCCCCGGGAAAATTTTGAAAAAATATTGAATATAATATTCTATCCTTTATTTCATCACCCAAGCTTTTGTCAACCTCCACAAAGGCACGGGGAATGCCTTGACCTTCCCCCCTTGGACTCAAAAACCTAAAAATTCTTGTATATTTACTAGGGGCCCAGTGGGTTTACTGAAGTTCTTTTTGATTAAAAAAAAAAAGGGTAAAAAGAAACAGCATCGGCTTTAAACCCCCTCCGAATATACAAAGGGCCCGGGGCTACGTGCCTTTTCCAAAAAGGGGGGGGGGGTGCAGAGGCCACGCCGAGACGGGACTCGACCAAAGCGAAACCAAACTCGCAGGGGAAGTTAAAAGGAAAAACTTCGGCCGGTTTTCCCCCTCTTTTCGGGGGGGGGGGCGGGTTTCCCTAGACCTTTCAAATGTCAGTGGGGGTTTTTCTTTACGGGGCCCTTAACAATCTTTTTCCCCCTTTTTTTCGCACACCTCTATTCTGGCCCCTTTCCCCCTCACTCGCAATTTCCCAAAGGGACACCCTCTCGGCCCCAACCCCCGGGCCAAAACGAACGCCGGAAAAGAGTAAAATAAAATAGAAAAATGGAAATTCTCTTCCTTTTGCCAAATCACATGGGGCCCGAAAAGAAACAGGGCCATTTCCAAAAATTTCCCTTTTTCCCCCAAATCCCCTCTCCCCTCTCCATGAGTTTCCCGCTTGTCTGAACCCGGGGGGTTTTACCTTTCGAAACCCCTTTCCCCCATTCCCAAAAAAACAAAACAAAGAAACCCAAATTTTTTTGGCAAAACTTGCTGAAACTCACCTCAACCCCTTTCCAAGGCCAAAAAGGGGGAAAAGAAAACCGCCTCTCTCCGGGCCCCCTACCGATTTCCCCTCCATTAATTCCACCTCCCGGCTTTCCAAGGCCTGTCCTCATCTAGTCTAAACACCCTACTTTTTTAAATTTTCCCAAACCCTTTTTTTTTTTCCCAAAATTAATCCGGTATTGATGGGCTTTCCCCCTGTCACTCTCAAAACCTTTCCCCCTCAACGTCTGCCCCGGGGCTCACCTTGGAGACGAAGATTCCCCCCCCAGAAAAATATCAGGTGAGAGGGAAACCTTTTTTTTTTAATTTTAGCTTACAAAAATTTTTACCATGCCATTTAAAAATACAATTTTGGGGGGATGAATGCTGTTAAGGGTTGCGATTGATTTTTGTCGGCCCGTTTAAAAAAGGGTAAATTCCGTGAGTCGTAAAAGGCAGAGGGGGGGGGGAAAAAGAGGGGGGGGGCGGTGACGTTTCCTTTCAGAATTTTTTTTTATTGGGGTTGTTGATAGTTAAAAGTTGGGCCAAAGGGAAAAACCCCTCCCCCTTTTTTTGTTGAGAAAATGGCCTTACCCTTTGGGAAATTTAAAGA
>NC_051405.1:23637511-23638373 GCF_015228065.2 Penaeus monodon
TATTTTATTTACGCTGTGTGTGTTGTGTGGGGTGGTATGTTTTTCCCCTTTTTATTTGCGTGTGTATAAAGTTAAAAAATTTATACATAATATATAAAAATATGTAAAAGGGTTTTGTTGTGTGGGGTGTTTTTAAAAAATTTTTTTTATCCTGAATCTTTTTATAAAAAACTTTATTTTTTCCTTTAAAAATACATTTTTTTTTTAAGGTTTCTATCAAAGAAAAATATAAAGGGGGACACGTTTTTTTTTCTTATCTAATTTTGGGGTTAAGTTTCTTAGCAATGTACTGCCCTTTAGTGAGCTTGTCAATTTTAAAATTTTTTCGGTGTATTTTTAAATTTTTATTAATTTTGTATGGTTTTAAAAAATAAACAAAAACTATCTATCTCGAAAATGCTGATATTCGGAGAGTTTCTAAAAAAAAAGACTTTGAGAAAAAAATCACTTTTATTTAAAATTTAAAATTTCATTTTTTTCCCTTTTTCTTTTTTTCTTTTTTTTAAATTTATCTCCCTTTCTTTTTTTTAAAGTTATTGGACGGGAATTAATGCAAATCTAAAAAAAGATTAAATAGATACCTTTTTTTTATACAAAAATTTCATTCGAAAAGACTTTTATTTTTTGGGATATGAACTTGAATTAAATACATTATGATCATTTTTTTCGGGTTTAAATGAAAATTTTATTTCTTTTGTCCTGTTTCAAAATTGGTTTTTAAACAAAAGTTTTATATGTTTAAATTTTGGTAAGGGTTAAAAACAAAAACGGGAAACACATGTTATTTTATTATTTTTAGATTTCTATTAATGGATACTTCATTAGTACATTTTTTTACTGGGCAATGACTCGAGACTAAAAA
>NC_051405.1:23638646-23638894 GCF_015228065.2 Penaeus monodon
AAACCTTACTTTAAAAAAAATTTAGAAAGTGTGAAAAAAAAAAAAAAATAACCTGAAAAGGGAGTTGTAGTATAAAACGTTCCCTGATGTTTTTTTTTACCTGAACAACAGCTTTACGCTGAGGAAAATAATCTTGTTTTTTGTTTGGGATTCTAAGTTTTTTTTTCGCGGAGAAAGGGCTTCAAAATTCTGCAAATAAATAATTGTAATCATTTCTAAACCTTGTCTTACGTAAATTTAACATCTGT
>NC_051405.1:23638947-23639434 GCF_015228065.2 Penaeus monodon
CAGTCAGAAAAGCTTTTTATGGGAAATTTTATTATAAAGTTTGTCGAAAAAAATATATAGTTTTGATACATCAATAAACAACAACCACAAAAGGCAAAAACAAATCAGATTAATATCACCCCACCATTTCATCGAGTAACATTTAACAAGTTTTAATTTAAAATACCCTTGAATGGCATATATTAAAGGATTTTGTCTGAGACCTTGATACCGTCGGGGATTATCGTCCCAAAAAGATTTGATATTTCTGATTTTAAACTCCCATATACGCATTAAAGAAAAAATAATGTGGGGAGCAAAAATTGTCAAGTAATTTTTTTTTAAATAGCACAAGAAAGGAACTGTCAAAAAAGTTTCGAAAATTGGGTTAGAAATTTTCCCCAGAAAAATGTGAAAAAAAAAACAAAAAACAACGAAAGGAATCGACGAAAAAACGTAAAATGAATTAATCTATGTATGAAAAAAAAAACGATTTTGGGGATTAAAA
>NC_051405.1:23639783-23641276 GCF_015228065.2 Penaeus monodon
GCTAGGGGTTTTTTTAAAGCACACTCACTCAGCTTTGTGCACAGGACTACTTTAGCAAATCATGAATTTAAATCAAACCCCCAACTAAAAAATAATTTACTGGCTTGGTTTCCCTACAAGACGGGATTTGACTTGCCTCGTTCTTTCGGTGCGTCTTTTCTCATGGGTTGTGTCGTTCCTTTGTTTCACTTCCTTGAGTTTTTTTTATGTATTGTAGAGGTTAATAAAAACGCGGAATAAAGTTTAGCAAGAGAAAACAGGCCGATAAGTAGAATATAGGTAGAACTATCAGTTTAAGTCAGGGAAATCTATGGGACGTGACCACCGCTTTTTCGCTTACTTCCATGTCAAATATAACCTCAAAACCCCAAATTTCAAGTTATTTGTTTATCAATTCTATTCACCCCATTCCGAAGGCTTCAGATATTGTTTGGGTCACGAGCAGAGCTTTCTGTACTTAAAGTTAATGACAACTTAAGTTTATACGTATAAAGTAAAACAGCCATATGCTTTTAAGATGATCAGGGGGATCATGAGCCTAACCTCCCCATTACTGGGATCTTTCACATTTTTGTGCCACAGACTCATACTACATCAAGCCACGACCTGTAGCGTGGTTATGTTATTCCTCGGGGAACAGGTCTGAGTAGTACTATTCCCTTCTTATTTGTGTTTTTTTCTAGTGGGGGTGATTGCTAGATCATTGTAACTAAAGGAATATCACATTCCTTTGGGGGAAGGATAAAGAAGAAGGGTGGGGTACGGTTCCCCCTCAAACTTAAATTAGGTTTGGCTCTTACTTGTAAAAAAGAAAAAAGGAAATCAGTTTTAGAGTGAGAGAGAAATTTCATATATCCAGAAAGTCTCCAAAAAGACCCAAATGCAAGTTAAAATCCGAAGAGACTTTAGTAGAGACTTTCAGGGTAGCTGGATCACTTATTCGACTGTTTCTCCCAAACAGCTGAGGGGAGAAACTAAAACGTACTTCTCCGATTCCACTGTCATTAATACTGGTATTATGTTACCCTTCTTCCTTCTTATGTTACCCTTCTTTACACAAACTGTGTAAAAGCCTCACAGGCCTACTTAAAGTTTAGTGTGACGTTCTTTTTCAGCTCTGGGTATTCCATTGCTGTCCGATTTGGCAAGCTTTATTCTGGTATGTACCTCAGACCTAGAGAAGAGACAGTACCTGAGTCATTCGATTTCATATCTTAAAGGGCTTAAGGTAATTTGAACTTATCCTTAACTCAGCTAGTAGAACCATCGATACCTGGTCCTGCAGAGGATTCCAAACCCATTTTATGTGTCTTTGTCTAGGAATGAAGATGTGTAAGGGCTGAAGCTAAAGCAGTTGGTGGCCATTCTCAGGATTCAGTATGGAAGATTTCATGATGGAAAATTTTCTTCAGAACCTTTCCCCTTCCCTCTTTTTAATATACCAACTTTATCTTACCGTTACTTGAATATTTTCAATGAACGATTTCAGAAGT
>NC_051405.1:23648210-23648382 GCF_015228065.2 Penaeus monodon
GTGCGTGATATAATTAGGTACATCTAATCTTGGTGAATCATCGTATCGCAAGAGTGACTTCACAGATCCAAGAAACCGACTTGGCTCCAACCACAAGAGAAATCCAATCCAGTTGCAAGCAATTGCAAGACAAAGAATCGCAATCCTTAAAAGCACTGCATCTTGGTATCCA
>NC_051405.1:23648635-23649240 GCF_015228065.2 Penaeus monodon
AACCTCTCCCCGCGGGTGGTGACCGGACACTGACCCCCAGAGTGTAAACAGACCCCCAAGTTGGTGACCCCGGAATGGTGGGCGCGGCAGGGGGCGGGGGGAGGGTCATTGAGATGGGCGGACATGCCTGTGAGGAGAGAGAGATGGGGGGGAGGGAGAGAGATGGGGGGAGGGAGAGAGATGGGGGGAAGGAGAGAGATGGGGGGAGGGAGAGAGATGGAGGGAGGGAGAGAGATGAGGGGAGGGAGAGAGATGAGGGGAGGAGAGAGATGGGGGAAGGAGAGAGATGGAGGGAGGGAGAGAGATGAGGGGAGGGAGAAGGATGAGGGATAGGGGGATAGAAGAGGAATGGAAAGTTGGGAGATAGATGAAGGAATAGAAGGAAAGGGGATAGCTGAGAGATGGGGGATGGGAGAGGGATGAGAGAATGGGGCATGTAGGGGGATGGGGGAAGGGAAAATAGTTGATGGGTAAGATTTTGAGGAGAAGCGTATGATACATGTTTTTTTCTGTTTGTTTAGAAGTCGTGTAAATCTGTGATGGATATAGTCATCTTGAGATAATCTTATCAGGGAAGAGGCTGGATCATCAAATGCACATCAATG
>NC_051405.1:23649285-23649536 GCF_015228065.2 Penaeus monodon
CCTTAATATCTGTCTAAGAAAAAAAAATACTATTTTTTATTAGACAGATAAAAGCTTTTACTCTGTGTAAAAACAAGTCGAAGAGATTATTGACTTGAAGTTACAGTATCGTCAACTGTTGCTTTATTTGTTAGGATAATATACGTCTTTACTCTTGTTTTTTTTATGACGATTTTTTTCGTGAAGAGGGCAAGAGAGCGAAGGGAGAGGGAGGGAGAAATAGGCAGACAGAGAGTCCATAGTTCTAATAA
>NC_051405.1:23649676-23650495 GCF_015228065.2 Penaeus monodon
GAGTGTTATTTGGAAAATCAATACCCATGATAATAATGCTATTACTACATGTTTACCCGATTATTCCAAACAATTACAGTGTAACAGCAACAAAACGGCGAAAACTGTAATACTTTTTTTTAACCTAAAATGAAAGCTCTGTGAGCCACTTAAGGTAATATATTTATTTTCCCTCGTGATTATAAGAACCATTAATGCATTCACTGGCCTCCCATTTACCAGCGTGGAATATCTATGTAGAATATCTATGAACATTTATTACATAACTGCATAAAACTGGTCTGATATCTTAAAAGGTAAAGGTAAAAACTTTATATTCATAATAATAACGATTTCACATGGATATCAAAATAATATTTAATCATATACAAATATAAATGGACGTTGCTTCAGTTTGCGATTATATCACCAATGACTGTATGCATTCAATCGATTAAACCCATTTAGACAAACACCTACTTGTTTTAAGTTTTGTGTTTAATACTCCTCGAAAGGTACGGTTTTATGAAAGAAAAAAAGTTACTCCCAACTAAATACGTAGAAAACGGTAATTGCAGGCGCACTATAAGAGAAAACGAACTAGAGATTTTTTTTTTTTTTATAACGGTGTGACCATATCAATCTTTGCTGAAGAAAGTTGAATTGGAAAAGGAAATGGAACTTTTTTCTTTGTCTGTACTTGTCTGTTTACATTATCTTTTTTTCTGTCCTCTCCCACTCAGCTTTCTCTTCTTTCATTTCGTTTTATCATATTCTCTTGTTACCTTCTCTATCCCCCTTACCGATCACGTCTTCCCTCTCTCTGGCCCCTCTCGGGGC
>NC_051405.1:23650582-23651149 GCF_015228065.2 Penaeus monodon
TCATTCATACCTATATTTCATTTTACATACAATGACGTGCGCATGCGTGTAACTGTCATGCATCCTTTCACCCCCTCTCTCCCCACGTCTTTTCCCGTCGCCAGCACTTCCAAGTCCCAGAACGAGGCGACAGATGGCCCCACGAACGCCCATTCATTCCAGACACCAAAGCCACCTCACTTCGCGACCTCAGCTGTTCTCTCCCAGGAAATGTGTAGGAGGCGGAAGGTGGAGGGATCGGGGAGCTCTGTACATGCTGAGTACATACTTCTAGACTCACTGACCTAAGGGAATGTGACAGAGAATGCTTAGTGGGGTGAGAAATTCATGTGGTTGTATTTATGTTGTTTGCTGCTGATGGTGTTGTTGCTGCCATTTTTGTGCTGTGTTGCTGAAGTATGATTTTGGGAGTCAGCTTTAGGAGAGATGAAGGATGATAAAGATAAAGAGAGATGAAAAAAGTCATGTTTCTTGATGATTAGTTGATGTCCTTACAATTGCCATATTATCTGAATAACATTGTATAGGGAACCTACCTATTCGGATAAGTTTGATTTTAATGGAAGC
>NC_051405.1:23651231-23651534 GCF_015228065.2 Penaeus monodon
ATTTACAACAAACAACCTCTTTGCCATGAATGACATGACACATCGTTTACAATGGCAATGGTGTTCATAAAAAGAAGTCATAACAAACATCGGTTATTGTCATAAAAAAAAATGACGATCACCACGTTTAACAAGCACATCCAAGACAACGGTTCAGTGGTTCTCTCAGTGAACCGCCTTCGCTCGTGACGCTGGGAGCTGCTCGATGCACGTTGCTGGTTGTTGTGGGTGTCATGCGGAAAGAAAACGGGGGAAATGACATGTATTGTGCGATACTGACCGGATCGTGATAGATTTCTTTAA
>NC_051405.1:23652100-23652852 GCF_015228065.2 Penaeus monodon
AAATCACCATTTTTAAATTTTTATGATACAATAAGGTGCAAGTCACTTTATTCCGAAAGTTAAACCACAGACAATAATTTAGTAGTTGGGGGGAACAGCATGACTTGGGAACCTAATAGCCATTTTAAGGCGTTGCCATCCTGTAACGTTACCATACTGTTATGCTGCCGCTGTGTAATGTTCTCATTTTTCACGTTGCCAGTCTTTAATGTTGCCATATTGTTAAGGTAATATTGCATGGTATTACTGTGTTGTTAAGGTACGATTCTATCATGCTATTCTGTAATACGTTAGTCTGTAAAGTTGCCACCCCTATCATGTTGCCATTAGACACGCTGCCATTCATCTGTATCTAATTAGCTTTAAATTCCCTTTTGCAATCATGTATATGTTAATAACTGTACTGCTGTGTTTATGTGGCAATCACTGATTTCTATACATATATACATCTATACATATGTTCCTTCATTAGCATTTTGTACTACTCATCCCCCCTGTCATATTTACCCATCGTTATCAACTGTCAATTTACTCCTTATCGTCAATAATTTAATTACGTTCACTGCCCCTAGTGTTCTCATCCTCTTAACAACTGTTATTAGGCAGTTACACTTTAAGCACCGGCACTTAACACTTTAAATGCTGTAGTTGTTTGTGGATATTTTCTCTCTTCAGCGTAATGACGTCCGTAATTCACATTCATGATTATTAACAGTGGGAGAAATATAATCATGTTTTCTCATGCTGATTTT
>NC_051405.1:23652894-23652986 GCF_015228065.2 Penaeus monodon
GATTCGTTCATGTATATGGTATGGTGTGTTATATAAAATGTATGTATACTGTGTTTTTTTGTTTTGTTTTAAACGATACAGATTTTGCTATG
>NC_051405.1:23653341-23653833 GCF_015228065.2 Penaeus monodon
AGATGAGCAGCTGATGTTTATCACTGCATACATTTCTAATCACCACTTTCGAAATATAATAGTATCTGTTTATTTGACACTGAAACTTTTTATGGATAATTTACGTCAGAATTTTACCCCATCATATGTCATTTGTATTCAGTTGTCATTATAATACATCATTAGAGTCATTTGTATAACTACACATGTGTCTCTGTCTGTGTGTGGTTATAAGTTATGGAATTATCTGCCAACACCCTTGCAACCCTAAAAATAGATATGGTTCTATCTATCACTAAAAAAGCACGTGAAATATTCGAAGTCTAAATGAGATATGAATTGAAGTAAGTTCATTGCAACACATGAAAAAAATGGAATAGAATGGTTATTTTTCATTACGTAATTATTCATTCTAAACTGATGATTTTTTATTTAGTAGTTCGGTCTAACACGGTCTTCCCTGACAGCGATAATCAACGACGTGGCAAAATGTCGACGAAAAACATCATGAGT
>NC_051405.1:23653986-23655081 GCF_015228065.2 Penaeus monodon
CAGTCTCGCACACGTCCTCCTGCCGAAGGATGACTCGAGGCATTCCGAAAGGTTCACAAACAGACGCCCTGACCACACGCCGCTTACGCCATCAAATGCTGGTCCCTTTCCGAGCGGCGGCGATGCGGTGGGACGCAGAGGTTGGAAGTGGAGGTGGTGGAGGAAGTGGAGGAATGATAAGCGACAAAGGTGGAGTGTGGGATGGAGGGAGAGGAAGGGTGTGGGTGGAGGATGGGGTATGGATGGAGAGTTATGTAAGTGAGGAAGGAAGGAGGAAGAAGGTGTAGGTGGAAGGTGGGTGGTGGGCGGAGGGAGGGTGGGTGGGGTGTTTTAGTGGAGAAGAGGAATGGCTAAAAAAGGTGTGGGAGATTTCGGTACGGATGTATGAGGGAGGGAGTGGGGGAAATATAAGAGGAAGGGAGGGAGAGGAAGAAGGACGGGTGTGACAAAGGAGAGAGAGGATGCAGAGGAAGTGCGAAGGAGTAGAATAGAAGGGAGTGAGTGAGTGAAGGTGGGTGGGAGGAAGTGGAGGAGGGAAGGAGAGAAGGTGGGTGCGGAGGAGGTGGGAAAACCCGGAGGACATGTAAGGGTGTGGAGATACGAGAGGAGGATAGGAGTAAATGAGTGAGTGAGTGAGTGGAGAACGGAAGGAGGAAGGAAAGGAGAGAGCAAGTGAAGGAGGGAGAAAAGGATTGAAGATATGAGGAGGAGGATAGAAGTAAATGAATAAGTGGAGGAGAGAGGAAGAAAGAGAGAGAGAGAGAGAGAGAGAGTGAGGAAATGAAGGAGGGAGTGAGAGAGAGAGAGATGGAATGGAGGAGGGAGAGAGGGAATGGATGAGAGAGAGAATAAGGGAACGAAGGAGAGAGGGAGGGAAGCAGACGAGAGAATGTAATAGAGAGAGTGTAGAGATGAGCAGGTTTACAGGTAATGAAACCGAAACGACTAGTCACTCAGGTTTCTAATCGACTGCAGAGAACAGAGGTGAATGAGTACGAGAAATCATATGTAAAATATAATGTCAACATCCAAACCTCGAAGTTATTATGTTTGTCTTTAGAAGTAGGAAAGAAATTACATAAAGGTATGATGTTT
>NC_051405.1:23655469-23655602 GCF_015228065.2 Penaeus monodon
CTCGTATCCATCTGCTTATACACTATACAAGCACACATACGTCGCGAAACCACACACACTGGTACAAATTACACAGGAGCGTTGGCCATTTCTCCCCAGAAAACACTTTTGAAACCTCGCTCGGGGGGAGGGA
>NC_051405.1:23655825-23656119 GCF_015228065.2 Penaeus monodon
GAGTTGCTGAATGATATCTAACGAGATAACGATCTGATGAAGGCAGGGAACGGACAAATGCGTTTACTTAAGTGAATTAAAACTCGTTTGTGACAGTCAATGGAAACAGATGAAATCGCTGACCACTCATGGAGGTTCTGTTCTGTGGGCGAGTGAAAGGCACGTTTTCTTTAGCCTTCTCTCCTCTGTAAATCTTTTATTGTTCGAAGGGGAAACTTTTACTTTACTTTCATTTGTTTCATTTTGGAGGAAATTTATTGTTATTGGAGTTTGTAAGGATTTGCGGAGGGATAC
>NC_051405.1:23656348-23656520 GCF_015228065.2 Penaeus monodon
TGTGCCTGCGGACACCTACTTTCCCAAACAAAATGATTGAGAACGAAAATAAGGCTTTGAGATAATCTCAATTTCTCAACACATTTCTACCTGTTTTTTCGTAATACATTTATACAGTTCATCAATATTTAACATTCTAATAGAAAATACGAGACATTTCGGAATATCTTTG
>NC_051405.1:23656568-23657358 GCF_015228065.2 Penaeus monodon
TTCGAACATCCAGTGGGATAACGGACGCCTTTGTTGTGAATGACGTAACACTTTTTCGAATGCATAAACACAGCTTATTGTAACCCCGACGAATCTCATAGTTAACTTTTTTTTTTATCTTCTACGTCTCCTAGGGGAGAAGATATTCGGCAACAAATTCCAAAAAGAAAAGAAAAACGCTAAATTAAATATTAATAAGAATAAAAGTGAATAGAAATAAAGACAGAAAAAGGAGGAACATTTTTAATTTGTATCTCCAATCAGTGTCCATACACATACGAAAGAGTAAACCACAAAAGTACACTTACAAACTCGTTTATACTAATCACCCTCCCCCCTCTCACACACACGCAAACAATGACGCACAAAGCACACTGATTTGAGTCAAACTGCCACTACATGCAGGCTCATGCACGCGGGAAAACATGCACAAAAGGTACAAAGAATGGTTTACAGTACATCGTATCTTCCTATAGTATATTCTTATGCATCTGTACACATCCGAACAAAACATCAACGACCACGGAGAGGGAGAATGTACAATTTACTAATACCGGATGCTTTCCAATTTAGCCGTGGACTGTGCTGTTTAGAAGTTGTACATACATTGCTTTCTCTAGAACCTTTGGCTGGCGAGGGGGGGGGGATGAGTTACTGTGCTTGTGTTTTCTTAAGGAAGGGAACTTGGCTCAGTCTCAAGCAGGAAAAGTGTTAACTCCCTTTGCTTGTGATACGTTGCTGTAGATTCGCATACCGCATGTGAAAGGCTGGGCCGGAGGATGGGTGTAAA
>NC_051405.1:23657540-23657718 GCF_015228065.2 Penaeus monodon
CCGCAACATCATAATGCATACAGAATGTTTGTCATCAAATGTTTTGGGCCATAATACTGCAAGTCCTCTTTACGGTTCAGAACCAAATGATATATACCGAGTAAAGAAATTACCCGCGATTTTGATGATGATTCACTATGTTGATGATAAAGTCTGCATTCCAATCTGCATTACTTCA
>NC_051405.1:23657823-23657935 GCF_015228065.2 Penaeus monodon
GTCCAGTCATCCGCTACCATTAGTAATAAGCAATCATTACATACCATTAAATCAGGTCTAAACAGTACTTACGTTGTAGCGTCATTACTAACCTCATCAAATTCAAATCTTC
>NC_051405.1:23657977-23658184 GCF_015228065.2 Penaeus monodon
AACAGAGCTTAATTAGGGACATCTAAAAAAAAATACACATTGAAAAACAACTAATGGACATCACACACGGCAGTCGATAATGGAAGAACATAATGCCATGCGGTGATAAAACCAATCATTTAGGTCAGCCCCCACTTAGCCAAACTTAATTAACATTAAAAAAAGAGTTAATTAGCATTTTGTCAAGAACGGTTTCACGGCCACACG
>NC_051405.1:23658204-23658431 GCF_015228065.2 Penaeus monodon
AGCTGCAACGGCGGGTGAGGGCAGCTGTTGGCAGCACCATGCACAAGCAACACGTGGTTGTTCCTCCGTGCAACATGGCCGCGTGACGTCATAGCCCATGCATGGCAAAAACATAAAAACATGCATGCAGAGAGTGTGTGTTGGGGTGGAGGGTGGAGGAAGGGGGAAAGTGAGCTAAAAAATACGATAAGAGCTGAAGATAAAAAGAAAAATATATAAATTTCGAA
>NC_051405.1:23658524-23658748 GCF_015228065.2 Penaeus monodon
GACATGTTGAGATAACGTCGCAATATTCGCCCGTTGCAGCAAAAAGGTTCGGACAGATATTGCATGTAGAGTAAGGGACGCCAAGCCAAACAGGTAAAGTCAGCACCTGCAGTGAAATGACCACAGTAAAAAAATATGGCGTTTGAATCATTTTTGCTCATTTGTAGGCGTCTGCAGGCATGGCTATTACTCTGTGCCCGAACGGATAAACATAAGGGTTTGCA
>NC_051405.1:23659172-23659716 GCF_015228065.2 Penaeus monodon
CAGTGTTTCTCAAAGCGGAAGAGCGGCCAGCGTGTCACATAAGAATGACATCCATTCCTTTAAATGTCTCTGAGCCAAAACTAATGTAGATAAATGTATGCATACATATATACTGTGTACACATATGTACCAATATTTGCAGTGCACATCTGGTGGTAATAAAACAATATTTACCTTTATTCCATGACTGTATTCCATTTTTGTGAAAGTTGATATGGCATCAAATTTATTTTACTGTTTGAGTAAAACACTCTATCACGCTGGTCAGTCAGGAAAAAGAAACATTTCGTTTTTGTGAATGATTTTATTGACACTGCGAATGCGTTATGCAAATAAAATACATAACAATGTAATGATTACAACAGGTAATACAAGACAACTTTATTTTTCATATAATAAAAAATAAAAATCTTATTAACACACTATCATTTTTTTCTCATGTACACCTCCTTCCCGTCTTGCATTTATTTTTCAGACCCTGTTAACAGCAAATAGTATGTTGCTTCATCATTTTTTTTAAATATTGCTGGTCCTCTGTGAATGT
>NC_051405.1:23659737-23659889 GCF_015228065.2 Penaeus monodon
TCCTCCTGTCAACTGCACCTTCTCACATGGCGTAGATGAACATCCCTCGAGATGTGTGTTGCATAATACATCTTACCTTTTGAAGGATTGATTGCATATCATTTGATACATGTTTATTACCTTCTCCTGAACACCACGTCGTAATGTTGTTG
>NC_051405.1:23659945-23660023 GCF_015228065.2 Penaeus monodon
GGCTAAATCCATGTATCCGAATTTTCTCACATGATAGTTGTCTACTGGCCTGCAGAAAGTGCAATATTCTTAATGTTT
>NC_051405.1:23662480-23662648 GCF_015228065.2 Penaeus monodon
CTTCGAACGACTGATATATTCATTAGGCAATTTTCCTTCACCGAGCAGCCCTCCGGAATGCGGCTTGGCATGCTGACCTACATCACTCGGCTGCTTTTCGCCTGCTGTGTGGCAGCGGCCAGCCAGGCCCTCTAGGACAAGGCTTTGTGGACTGAATGGGATTTCATT
>NC_051405.1:23663063-23663581 GCF_015228065.2 Penaeus monodon
GCACCAGGAAGGGTGCCACAAGGATCGACTTCGGTGAAGAACCCCGCCACTTGACCGCAGTCTCAGGAGGAATTGGCCGTCGATCTGGAGCCAAAGGAGTTGACCTCGAGACAAGTCACATGAGCTCAACACGTTATCAGTGATCACTTTTTTGTTGGTTAATTGCTTGGTTAGCATTATTTCGTATGTATGAGTTACGTCGCAGTAAAACACCAAACTGATGTATGGGACTAGTGCATGACTCAGGTATGTGAGGTTAGTGCGTGACGCTAGCATATGATACTGTTGCAAGGCACTGGAGTAAGTCGTGAAAAAAGGTGTTAATTAGTTTCAGGCGACAGTAATTGTTATTCTCTCTAGATAAGGAATATAGTATTCAATTCTGAGAATTAATGAATTTCAGATATGTACTCAATGTATTTTCTTTCCTTCCCTCTAGCTCCTTCTATTTAGCCCTTTTAAACCCGATGTTATATGGTAGACATGTGTAAATAAATAGTCCACCAAATAACGGTACG
>NC_051405.1:23663680-23664388 GCF_015228065.2 Penaeus monodon
ACCATGGCCCCTAAATCACTCCATCTCTCTCACCCCACTCTGCCCCCTAAATCACCCTCAAACGCGATACCCTACATCCAACCTACACATTAAAAGGTCCTCGAAGCTACACCCTACATTAAGCCCTCGGGGAAAACTTGAGGTGAATGCCCCTAACCAGATGTCGCTGGGTGTCACAGGTTGCCGTGGTTAAGCCTTACGTAAGGGGCTTGAGAGGTGGCGATGAGCGATCATAGGTTTATATGTACATATATATCATACGTAGGTTTATGATTTTGTTTACGTGTTGTAGGGGTGAGGGATGGTCTTCTGTCTCCGGAGAATTTTTTGGAATGTTTTTCTTTTCTTTTCTTTTCTTTCCGGCTTTGTTATGAATGGTGGTCGTCCTTGTTGGGTGTGACTCTGTGACGGAACAAGGCTAAACGTAAAAAAAAAATCGTAGTAATGCCGTATGATAAACGTAAAGCAGACATGGATTAAAAAGTGGCGAACATTACTCCCATAAATTGATCAAGCGAAGGTACTCAAAGCAGCACTATTCACAACAAAGCAGAGCGAAGGAGCAAGCAAGCGTAGCAGAACAAGCAGGAGAAGCGAACAAGTACAAGCAGAACCGCCCGACTACTGAGGGATATATCCAGGTAGTAACAAAAGCAGATAACTGCCTCAAGCAGTTAGGAATGGTGGATAACATCACATCACACACTT
>NC_051405.1:23664437-23664855 GCF_015228065.2 Penaeus monodon
CTGTATAGGAGTGATGTTGCTATGAATTTTATTTAAGGTATTTAGGTATGTTATAGCGGACGCTGAAGGTATTGTTACCTTTTATATATTAAAGTGTACTGTGAAATGGAAGCGATAATCAAATGCTTAACAACGGAATACATGTATAAGCTAAATTATTTTTGTGCCATATTAACGTGATACTGATATATCATTATGGAAGCAATATAATCAATGACCATAATAATGACGAGAAATTCCAAATGTGTCACTCAATACTACCATTGGCTGAAAAATATGTGGAAGGACTGAAAATACCTATCGATGACTAAGCAAGATTATTGATAAGTGAGAACCAAAAACATGGGTTGCAATGGAACATCCTAGATATTGCACGGTGACAATAACGTATAATTCTCGTGAAAATGCAAATGCAGTT
>NC_051405.1:23664880-23665233 GCF_015228065.2 Penaeus monodon
TTGTTTTATTTTTTTAGGCACACAGAGCCATTTTTTGCTGCCTGACAACAAACCGATATAACTGTAATGTAATGATTTACTTCAGAAATTCTTTATAATGTAATGCAGGTGTCTAAAAATACATAAAACTTACTACAGCCTCTCACATACAAGCAACTCTATCATATTCAAATTGAGAAGAAATGTAAACAGCTGTACATTCCTGTTCCAAAAATGCCGGGGTTTTATTCACAGACTGAACATGTTGTCTCGTAAAACATTTTCTTAAGTCTTTCCCAATATTAATGGCTTACAGATTTCATTCCGAATTATTCTCGAGAGAAAGTCAAACAATGAAAATCATCAGACCTGGT
>NC_051405.1:23665845-23666007 GCF_015228065.2 Penaeus monodon
GAAGCCACAGGCGAGCGAGGGCGTGACGAAAACACCTCCTTCTTATTGTCTGGCGAAACAAGGGAACATCCTGTAACATGATGGTGCAGTATTATGGATGTTGCTGTACTATGTTGTCCCCTGAAGCATAACAGTAGTAATAGACACTGATGGCGGATGTCT
>NC_051405.1:23666385-23666640 GCF_015228065.2 Penaeus monodon
CGACATACCAAAACAGAGAACCAATAAAAAAAAATACGATAAGCTACCTACAGCTTACATTAGCGAGAGGCCGACCCAGATTCCGGGCAGCCTACCTCGCCAGAGACCCTAACACATAACGAAATTACGCTTCCCTTCCATATATCCGCGGGCGAGGTATGTCCAGAACTGCTTTTCAGTATATATGGTCCGCCCCTTGAAGCTGGCAACGGTTTACGATCCCTGCGGTGTGTCTCGCCCTCTCCTTGCTATGTT
>NC_051405.1:23666829-23666906 GCF_015228065.2 Penaeus monodon
ATACTGGTTGACTGCGCATTTCGTTTTTCTTCTTTCGTTCGGCGATTGTAATAATCCCGTTTTCTGTTCATGGGAGC
>NC_051405.1:23666967-23667125 GCF_015228065.2 Penaeus monodon
AAGAGGCCTATTTTATGGTGTGTGTTATTCTTAATGTGTAATTCTGGACGAAAATTTGGGAGAATCGCGAGATTATTTGGGTTATAGGTTTTGAATCGTTGAAGGTATCATCACCCGCCATGTTCCATTTTCCTTTCCAATTGCACCTTTACATTCAT
>NC_051405.1:23667151-23667409 GCF_015228065.2 Penaeus monodon
CTTATTGACTTAACTTGACTCTTTGTTTGCCTATTGCATTTATCGCCAACTCACACCTTCTATTTGTCTGTGCGGTTGGCTTTCTATAAAATATTTTGAGAATTGAACATAGGTAATTTACACAAAGTCTGACCAGATTCTCCCGTTAACTTTGTTTACCTCGGAGTCTTCGAGATGTCGAACATTGGGAAGATAATCAGACATAACCTAACACACGAATCCACTCGAACCCACACATTCCATTATTATCCGCATCAT
>NC_051405.1:23667783-23669398 GCF_015228065.2 Penaeus monodon
TACAGGGAACAATATATCATATAAAAAAAATCGCACAACATATAGCAAAGCTATAGAATAAAAGAATGGAAAATAAAACATTTGCTAGCGTATCAAAGCACTTTTCGAACCCGCTGGACGATATACTTACGAAGCAACAGTGCGGCAAGCGTGGAGTGATACAGCAATTTCGGATAATTCAGCATTTCCGGATAGGTTCGCCGAAAACACGTCGCTGTAATACTTCTAAGATGCGGAAAACAGAGCGACCGGTTTAATCGGACAGAAAAAAAGTTGGTTGAAGTCTTAAAGAATCAGACACGTTCGCACAGGAGACGCACATACATACATACACTCCAGGTTCAACACGTCAGACACACGTAAAGCGGACATTAACATGAGTACGCACTGTCATAACCAGACTGTCATAAACAGATGAGCACATATAATGGGCGAATAATCACTTTCGTGATCAGCATCACACGCGTACACGGGAGAGGGACTCCGATACACACTCATGACCAGGATACATAAACAGTAGGCCAATACATATACTTTGACATCAAGAAACACACATTAAGAACACACTTCTGCAGTTTCCAGCTAGATACCTAATTCCTTCCCAGCATCCTTCACAAACATTGAATCTCAACTAGACAATAAAACACGTACACAATTACAACCTGATATATACTTACACGCCACATTTAACAACTGCATATAATTAGCTGTACACAGGCACACATACATAATATCCATTCTTACATATGCAAAGACATTAACTATTCAAAACCTAACACATACAAACACACACACATGTAACCAGATATACACTCGTACTAATTCATACACAATTTCCTACACACGAAGCCTACACAGGAGACACCAGGCCCCACAACTCACAACCTATAACGAGAAGTTCCACCGTGACTTGTGGAAGTGGGATACACACAGCCCGCGGCGAGACCTGACCGTTCTCAAGTGACATGATCATTCGCCGCCGGTCACTTCCCTCCCGGAAGGACCCTTTCCCCGTTGCTCTCCGCTGGGATTTTCACCCTTACTGGCGTCGGCGAACGCGACCACAGTGCATACGTGCTAGCCGTGACTTCGAGCTGTATTGAATCGAGTCGGGGAAATGCTTAAGGTGTGTTTTCCCAATGGCTTTCCTTGGATTTTGAGTCTTATGCGATTCTTGTAGGACAGGCTCATGTGGTTAAGTGTAAACTGCACGTCAGAGGAAATTGCCGGTTAACGGTCCGGCGAAGAGAGCGCTGAGTTAGCTTGCCTTTCACAGATCTTCAGCCGGGGTGAATGTCGGTCCCCTGAGATGGATATATTTGGCCATGACTGAAGACTTAATATACGCACGGGTTAAGGGAGGAGAAAGAAAATGAAGAAGTGAAGGTAAAAGAAACTAAGGAAGAAGGATCGATGATAATGTTACATACATGGTACTACTTTTATACAGCGCCAGGCAAACAAAAAATGTAAACACTAACACAAACAGATGCATACATTCAATTTAGAATTACAAATACTGTTTTTCTCGAAAACAACATAATGGGATAAAGTAGATACCAGAAAGAATTCACCGAGAGGGAGTAAATTTATAGAAACGCTAAAAGCCGAGAAG
>NC_051405.1:23670567-23670738 GCF_015228065.2 Penaeus monodon
AGAGAAGGATAAAAGGAAATGTATGATTATAGCAGAACATAATTAGAAAGAATCCGGGGAAAGTGAAATAGAGAGAAAACAAGAAAGAAAGAAGAAAATAGATAAGGAGAACATCACCAAAAGAAAAATAGAGAAGAAATGAAACGAAAAAAAAGAACACAAGAATAACGA
>NC_051405.1:23670824-23670890 GCF_015228065.2 Penaeus monodon
ATACACGAAATACATTCCGTAATCCCTCTTTAACAACACATGTATGCAACACCGAAAACTTAAAGC
>NC_051405.1:23670909-23671044 GCF_015228065.2 Penaeus monodon
TGAGGCAAGAACTGAAGCAACGCAATGAGGTAAAGAGAAATTCGTCTCCTCAGCCTGAGTGTGACGGCGTGGCTCTCCTCTCCCGAAGTTCACTGCCTCTTCCCATGCTGACATAGTTTGCTCACTGCACAGGTT
>NC_051405.1:23671292-23671642 GCF_015228065.2 Penaeus monodon
GTGCGTTTTTTGGTGTGTTCTTGTTTTTATTTTTATTATCTTCTGGTGAAATGGGATGCCAGATTGTTTTTTTTCCTTTTTTACTTATTTTCCCCAGAATCATACATCAATTCTTCTATTTTTTTTATTTTCTTTCCTCTTCCTTTTTTATATATCCTTTAAAGACCGCACTTCTCTTCTCATATTCATTTCTTTATCTCCACCTTCGCAGACTATATTTCTCTTGTTATCTTGCTCCACGAGGCGAAGCTGTAACTCGAGGGCGCTGCGGGAGAAGAACACGTTCTCGACAAAACGAAGAACAGAAAGCAACGAGATATAGATGTTAAAATGGTGTAGAGTCACGGTAA
>NC_051405.1:23671937-23672131 GCF_015228065.2 Penaeus monodon
ACTTTAAGATCTGAAGCTGAAGTTCCTGTCTCTGAAGAACCGCTGGAGCTGAAGTTGATTCGCCTGGAATTATTGTGCGGTGCGATGGTACATTATATCAAAATAAGCTCATCACTGTGCGGTTTTAGGCTCTGAAGACTCCGGGGATTGCTGTTCACGGGGAATGTACTGCCACAAGGATGTTCATATAGTTC
>NC_051405.1:23672461-23672588 GCF_015228065.2 Penaeus monodon
TCGGACACACGCTCCTTCCTTGGTGGCCAACGCAACGGTACCCTGACCCTGAACCTACGGAGGACACTGGCTCTCCCTCTCCCTCTGTCCCTCTCTGGGTAGGTGTGCGTGCTTGGAGGCGTGCTTA
>NC_051405.1:23672773-23673058 GCF_015228065.2 Penaeus monodon
AATTATACGAGAAAGAATTAAGTGCACTGGAATCTTTATATCTTCTGCACATTCAGGGAAACTCTTGTGTGTCTGTATAGTCATGTGTATGTATGAGTTCATGACGTGTTGCGTACGTGTGACTATATGTAAGCATCCGTTGGTAATTGTGTCCACGTTTCTGTGAAAGAGTGCATATGTATTTAATGCATGTATAATGAATGTAAGTCTGTCTTTGTATTGCCGTGTGTAATATATTAGTACATGATTATTGCCTGACTGTACAGACCATTTCATTCACTTCCT
>NC_051405.1:23673320-23674049 GCF_015228065.2 Penaeus monodon
CTACCACTCAGCATGCTCCTCCTTGTGGCTGCTTGAATGAGACCATGTGAAGCCCCGGGGAAATAAACCGACGTCCTATATTCTGGTGAATTGGTGGAGAGTCTATAAAATAAAATGGTGCTGTTTACTCTTCTGCGTTTATGGAGAAGAAAAATAAATTACGGCTGAAGATTGAAATGAAAGTGGAGAATGTATGATGCCTCCTCGGTAGCAAAAGTTGGTATAAAACATACTTAGAGGTTTGAATAGATATAGCACTAAGGTATAAGAACGTAAAACAAATTTCTCTCTAGATTAAAAAGGCTTTGGCTGTATCACTAGAGAAAGAAATATAGAAAGAAAATGCAAATAAAAATCTATAACAAAGATAAAAAAGAAAGAAAGAAAACTAGTTAAAAATCTAAAACAAAGATAAGAAAAAGAAAAGCAAAAATTGAAAACAAAGAGAACAGAAAGAAAAAACAACTAAAAATATAAAACAAAGAAATAAGAAAAAACAATAAAAAATAATGGTTACAGAGCATATCATCCTATATACATTTCTTGATCAAACACCATCATTATGCTTGCGTTGACTAATCATACAGAGTCACACAAAGGAGTATTGTGGCAACGTTCCTTCCATTACCACCTCTGTTTACACCTGATCGGTTGCCAGCTAGTCAATTGTTTGCTGTTTAGATCTTGTGAATTCAGTCTCAAATGAACATGGATGAGAGACAGGTTTCT
>NC_051405.1:23674419-23674566 GCF_015228065.2 Penaeus monodon
CAAGTAGAGTAGAGAAGCACCGTGGGCCTCCAGAACGGCGTTACGCGGGATCACTATTTTAGGTTCGGGAAGCATTGAGGTCTCCGGCGATTTCTGGGATATGCTTTGCTTTTGGTGTGGGAAAGTTTTGTTGGCTGGTCTAAGTAT
>NC_051405.1:23676683-23676983 GCF_015228065.2 Penaeus monodon
AAAATATATGAAACGATAAATATTACTGTACTATTCCCTCACCCCATCCCACCGCTAACGTACGCAACACAAGACAGGGGCCTTGAGTTCAGAAAAGGTGCAGCTGTAAACGACATCCGGCAGAGCACGTGACGGCAGAGGTATGAGATATAGCTCATTTTGCAATGAACAGCTGATCCCTTCGCCCTAGTCTAGGTGTGAACTCTAGATGTATTATCACGTGGAGCTGTGAGGGTGTTTCTCCTTGTTGTTTTTAGATTTTTTATACATATATAGGTGTGTGTTAAGAAGAAAAATAAT
>NC_051405.1:23677034-23677146 GCF_015228065.2 Penaeus monodon
CAAAGGGAACAATATGCAGGGAAATGGAAAGAAGGAGATAGATTGAAGGTTAGATACTGCAGATGCGCCAGGGAGATAGAAGATTCCTGGACGTGTGTGCGGGGCCGAAAGG
>NC_051405.1:23679077-23679412 GCF_015228065.2 Penaeus monodon
GGGGAACAGCAACATGCAAGGAATGAATGCAACATAATTCCTTGTCAGGGAACGTTTAAGCTGCGATCAGAACACAAAGCACATAATCAAATTTTAGGCATGGAGAGGCTCTGTATCAGAATATATCAGTCACATGACACATCATATCTATCAGGAATTCTCACAATGGGAGGACATTTATTCTCACGCCTCCGTGGAATTCTTAAGACGTTCATATCATTAAGACATGTGATTGTGTAATAATGACAGATTGCATGTAAATGACACGTTAATGTCAATTATTGCTACTTATCCACCTGAACAGGAAACTGACTCCTGGGATAGGATTTATTAAA
>NC_051405.1:23679701-23679790 GCF_015228065.2 Penaeus monodon
TACATCTTAACCGCTTTCCCATCGGCAGCCGAAATTTAGCTGCGATTGATTTTTGCGTTTAACCATTTTATTCGCTCGTGAATCCGTTA
>NC_051405.1:23680337-23681472 GCF_015228065.2 Penaeus monodon
CATTCACATTTCTTTTCCGTAGTCTGCAGGGATCTGGAGCCGAGAGGAGAAGCAGCTGCAGTTTCCACAACACACTGCGACTTCATGGACATCGGGGGAGTGGGGAGGGAGGGGGAGAAGGGGGGGGAGGGTCGTAGGTTTGCTGAATGGAGGAGGGAGGGGGTAGCAGGTGCGGGGTATGGGGAGGGGTAGGGAGGTAGGCAATAGGGGGAGGAGGAGGGAGAAGGAGTTAGGCGAGCGAAAGGGGGGTGGGGAAGCAGGTAGGTAATAGAGGGAGGGTAAGGAGGGGGTAGCAGGCGAGCTAAAGGGGGGAGGGGGAGAGCAAGTAGGGATAGGGGGGTGGTAAAGGAGGAGACAGGAAGCCAGCTGAAGATATGCAACTAGGAAAAAACTATAGTCACTGAAAATATTTTCGCAAAGTCGATTATTCTGCAATAGTAAAAACATCTGATACCAAAATACTAAATAAAAATAATTGTGATAAGGTATACAATGTTTTTGTTTATCTTAGCAATTCGCTTTTCTGTTGCATAAAAAAATACGCAGAATTTAAACAAAATTTAAAATTGAAAGAATACCGGTAATGATATCGACATTTTACTGATATTTTTATAAATACTCAATTTACTAGATTCTGAAGAAATATAACTCTCATACATAGTCAAGTTTTCTCTCATAATTCAGTGACACAAATGCGTAACATTCATATTTATAAACCGTTAAAAACAAAGTAAAATGAAAACAAAATAACCCCAAAAGCCATTACATTCACATCTAGATATACAAATAAAATCAGTAAATATCAAACAAGAAAAATAACCGTAACCAAGTAAAACAAAGAAAAA
Organism: Penaeus monodon; assembly: GCF_015228065.2. Classification (NCBI taxonomy): domain Eukaryota; kingdom Metazoa; phylum Arthropoda; class Malacostraca; order Decapoda; family Penaeidae; genus Penaeus; species Penaeus monodon. Next base: position 23,681,183 of record NC_051405.1, read on the forward strand.
AAACAGTCTCTGTGTATAAAAGCAACTGTATGTTACTGATATTCTGCCCCTCCCCCTCCCCCCTCTACCCCTGCTTTCGTTATCTCACCCAAAACACGTTTCGTTGCATCGTCAGACCACGCTCTAGATTCATTAACATAACGCTGAAATTAGATATTGACAGCAAGGAGGGGGGAAAAGCATTTGCAATACATTTTAGCGTTCTTTTTCAACTGCGGAAATGTCAACTAAGTGATATTCAAATACGTTACTCACTTCATATTTTTAAAATTTATTATTATTATTATGTA
>NC_051405.1:23681525-23681603 GCF_015228065.2 Penaeus monodon
CTTTGCCTTAACTAACTCATAAAATATTTCTGATATCCTATGAACTGTTCCACGTTGTTTATTTGTCTGCTTTGCTGC
>NC_051405.1:23681734-23682364 GCF_015228065.2 Penaeus monodon
AATTAACGACTTTATTCCCCTTACTAGCCTACCATCCATCTTCTTTATGTTAAACTATCGCGGCATAGTGATTATAATAAACACTAACTCACACGACCATCAGTATTTTGAAACATGTCAACATAAAAAAAAGCTGCAGTTGCATTCAGTTGTTCCCTTCCGCCTAGACATATCAATGCCTTAAAGTGGTTTGTGCCATCTGTACACAGCGAGTACCAGTAGACCCTTTGTTTTCTAACGTTCAGGCTTTCATTCAGGATCAGTATCACGAATGCAAGAATAACAAAGACAAAGAATATAAAAAAAAACGTTTTTTTTTATCAGGAATCCTTATTTAGAAGGAGACGAGGACAACGGCTGTATATCATTTTGGATTTTTTTTTTAATCTGCACTTTATCTTTGCTGTTTTCAAGAATCGTTTATGCCACGGGTTTCAGTCCTTCCTTACTGTTTTTCTTATAGTTTCTTTGTCTAGAGACCGGCCTTGCATGTGCAGTAACATACTGCAGGTGATGCTGCAGACTGACACGTAGGATTCCGAATAATTTAGCAAATGCATTTAAGAAAAAAACTCCTCTTGCTCTCTCTTCCTGTCCATTGCAACGGAATAAAAGTAAGATACGAGCCTC
>NC_051405.1:23682405-23682954 GCF_015228065.2 Penaeus monodon
TCATTTTCCATCGTTCATACACCTTCGTTATCGCTTCGTGTATTCCCCTCTCTATCCCCCCCCCCACCGTTCTGTAAAAACATCCGACGTCCATTTTGTGATTTATTCCGAGCCCAAAGCGCCACGTGCCGAGTCGCCCGGCGCCCACACCACAGGAAGTACATAGCTGGTTCAGGGATATAATTTCCACGACCAGCGCTCCACGTTTTCCCCTTATCTCTTTTGTTATCGGCATAGTGCAAAAAAGGATGATAGTCATTATCTGTGTTTTTAATTGACAGATACATTTTTCACTCTTGGTTAAAAAAAAGATAAAAAATGTGTTTCCCATCCTGCTGCATACGTGGCTTAAAAAGAGAAACACAAAAGAGATTTCTGTGAATGGGTTCTAATTAAGTTCAAATATTGCGATGAATGAATAACGCAACTTTTCACATCAGTAATAAATATGTTTTATTTCTCGTATCAGTTTCCATCGAATTATCACCCGAATACATCTATGTGCTTCAAATTTTGATACCATCTCCCCACCCTCTCAATACCTCCACC
>NC_051405.1:23682980-23683230 GCF_015228065.2 Penaeus monodon
TCGAAGCCGACCACAGATAAAATGAAAACGGAGCTAAACGAAATTTTTTGAAACATCCTAAAACATCTGACCAAACAGCAAGGTGGAAGCAGTACCTTAACAACATGCTAATTAGGGGATGCCAGTATTGACGATCATTTTTGGAAGAACAATGAAATAACAAAGGGGCCGTTGATGATGGACCGGCAGCCGGCATTCTTGGTCCGGGAAACACGTTTTTAATAGCCTCTTCCCTCAGCTTGTGGATTCA
>NC_051405.1:23685774-23688128 GCF_015228065.2 Penaeus monodon
TTATTTTATCTCAATTCTCAATCCTGGTTTTCCTCTTACTAACCTTAACTCATGTAATAATAATCACTAGTTATTTGTAAATGAACTTGTATAACTGTAGGTGTTACTGTATAGCTTTAGATTTTGCGATTACCTTGTTTGCAAATTTACCTGCCTGCGAAAGAGAGATTTAAGAAAATAAGATCGTATTCTTTTGAGGAAGAGGCAAATTGGCGATAAATATGAAGCAAACGAGAACACTGTAAGAAATGAGCCTAAAGGAATAAACCGCTAAGAAGGGTGTAAAGAAGGAAGCAAAGGCTAAGAAGCACGAAGGAAGCGAGAAAGAAGCATATGATAGAGCAAGGAAGGAGGCAAGAATGGCGTAAAAAAGAAGTGAAAAAAGAAGCGCGATGGAAGCAAAAAATCTTCGAAAAGGAAGCAAGAAGGAAGCAAACCGAGGATAAAGACGCAAACCGGAAGGAAATAACGACCAAAAATGATGTAAGAAAAAGAAAAAAGAAGAAAGAGGCAAGAAAGCAGCGGAAATAAAGCAGGAAAACACGAAACAAGAAATCTACGAAATGAAGGAAATAAAACAGGAACGAAGCAGGAAATCTACGAAAATGAAGAAAACGAACACAAAATAACGCAAGAAAACTACGAAAAAAGAGAGAAAAAAAAACGAAAGAAGAAAACTACGAAAACAGAGATAATGAACCAAAAAACGAAACAAGAAAACTACGAAAAAAGAGAAAATGAACCCAAAACGAAGCAGGAGAGCCACGAGACAGAGCAGAGGGAGCAACGCCCGTGTCGAGGGACCCCTTCGAGCGCGGAGCTGGTCGCCGTCACGCCACGCTCGAGAAGCTGACAGCTGACGGAACGAACACCAGCTGGAGATGCTGGAAATGATCGTAACCATATGGCGTTGCCTCAGCTGACGATTCTCTGTTCCCTCGGCTGACATCGCGTGTCTTGCTGTGCTGTCGTCTGTGCAATCTGGCGAAGGGGGCGCTTTGCAATGTGGCACTGTTGCATACTCTCGCTTGTGTGTGATTTGTTTTCAACTGTACTCACGGGTCACTGGTCTGATAGGATCTGTGGGTGACAAGGGCTACGGGTGTATGTATGTTTTTTTTCTTCAGATTTTCTTATCACATTATTCTTTCCTATATTTTGAATGTGGCACTTTGGTATTTTCTAGATCTTTTTTTTTTTACTTTTTTTGCACTATAGTAAACACTGTTGTAAGATTCGTTGGCATGGTAATAATCCTTCTTCTTACAGGCTTCGATGTACGGCGTAATTAAATCCACAGTTGATAAAAGTATCCACATAGTCCGCCTCAGGAACCTCGTAGTAGAGAAGCGGATATCGAGTCAAGTTGAACGCCGATCGAGTCAAGTTGAACGCCGATCGAGTCAAGTTGAACGCCGATCTAGTCAAGGTGAGCGCCGATCAAGTTGAACGCAGATCGAGTCAAGTTGAACGCAGATCGAGTCAAGTTGAATACAAATCGAGTCAAGTTGAATGCAGATCGAGTCAAGTTGAACGCAAATCGAGAGGAGTCGAGCGCAGGTCGGCGAGGGTTGAGCGTTGGCAGGAGGAGAACCATGCGCTGTCGGAGCGCTGGCGGTACTGATCGCGCGCCGGACTATGGTCTCAACCCCTTCGCTTGACCCAGTCTCGCGCGCACAAAAACAAACTGCTTTTCTAGTCGTTTTCGTCCTTTGCCGCAATGTTTCGGCTTGGTTTCTCATCTCTTCCCGTGTTTTTCTCGGTATGCGAACGATGATGGGCATGGAATCTGGCCTTGTTTCTCAAATTACACACACACACCAAAAAAAGAATAAGTGTATACTTTACTCGCAAAATCAGCGTCATGCAAGTCAACTTCAGGTGATGTACAGTGATAAAAAGCGATATTACCGAACGAAACTCAACCGCAGTTTCTGATATACTGCTTCGTATGTATACATTTTCCTCTCTTATTTTAGCAACGTATTCACAGCAATCCAGCGATATGATTTCAATGACGCAGGAAAAAATAACGGCTCGTTACCCTCTTTTTTTTTTTTTTAGAACTTTTATACGACCAGAAAAAAAAAACATTTACAATCTCGAAATATTTTTAGGCCCTAAGTCCCTCCAGAAAAAAAAAAAAAACACCGAACCACCATATAAGAAAACGTAATAATAAACTGCCAAAATAAAACTTACAACAACTAAGTATTCCTAGGGTATAACGAAGCCAACATGGAGCTTTTCGGACGATGCGAGAGAGGTCCAGTTATGTCAGAAATAACGCCACAACACAACCCCGCTCACCTTGAACTTCGAACGGAATATGATTACGGGACTTCGGGAATTGT
>NC_051405.1:23688459-23689428 GCF_015228065.2 Penaeus monodon
ACTGATAATTGATGGAAGGGAAGTGAAGAAGATGGAAATGAAGGAGAAAAGAAAAATGACAAATGAAAGTGAGAGCAATAAAGTAAAGCGAAGGAAAGTAAGGACAAACGAAGGACAGGGAATCAGAGGAAAATAAATAAGAATGAAGTGAAGTGAAGGAAAAGGGGAAATAATAACGTGATGCAAGTAGAGATGGAGAATGAAGCGGAGGGACAGGAAGGGGAAAGAGAAATAACGTGAAATATAAGAAGAGGAGAGAGAAATAAAATGAAATAAAGAGAATTGGAGACAAATGAAGGGGAAGAAAGTGAAGTGAAGAGAAAGATAGACAAAATAACGTAATGCAAGAGTGTATTTAAGTGTCAACGAAGTCGTTCATAGAAAACGTGGGAAGGAGAAAGAAAAAAAAATAATGATAATACGGAGGAAGATCACTAAAATAATTACAGATGAAATATAGAAATTCATGATTCATAGCCAAAATTTAACAAGAGATGAAAAAATATTTTTCCGCAAAATATGACGAATTGGATATTCTCACGCTTCGTGGAAATATTCGTTCTTATAACAAAAGTAACGAAGAGAAAAATGTCGAGAGAAGAAAATAGTTATAGTGATGAAGTAAAAGTATTGAGGCGGGAATAACATGCTTCGGAAATTGCTTAAAAATGACAAGGAAGAACGAAGAACAGGTGTAGGACAACCAGGGAAGAACAAGTACAGAAAAAAGCAAAAGAAGAAGCACAAGAAAGAACAAAGGAGAACAAGGTCAAAACAAATGCAGAACGAGAGAACAACCGAAAAGCAAGCACACAGAGCAAACGCAGAACAGGCAGAAAACAAACGCAGAACAAAAACGTAGAGGAACAATCTCAGGACGAACAGAAAAGAACAGGCGCAGAACAAATACGGAACAAAAACAGACATAAAAGACGTGGAAAGCAGTTGAAGAACCAGTGGATAACGAAA
>NC_051405.1:23689477-23689871 GCF_015228065.2 Penaeus monodon
AAAAATAAAGCAAAACAGACGCAAATCAAGCACAGAGTCAACGGAGACGAAAAAAAAAAAACGAAAAACAATCACAGACCAAACATAGAACAGGCATAGGACAAAACACGCAGAGGAACCTCCTCTACCACATGACTTCCGGTCCAGCAATGAGGGAGATGATCGCGCGTTTCCCGAAGGCCTCGATCCCCTCGGCCTAGACTGTCGTGCGCACCTCGATTGTCTTTTGTTTAGAGAGAGAGAAGAGTAAGCATCTCGACTGTCTTTTGTTTAGAGAGAGAGAAGAGTAAGCATCTCGACTGTCTTTTGTTTAGAGAGAGAGAGAAGAGTAAGCATCTCGACTGTCTTTTGTTTAGAGAGAGAGAAGAGTAAGCATCTCGATTGTCTTTTGTTT
>NC_051405.1:23690058-23690128 GCF_015228065.2 Penaeus monodon
CTTATATGGTAAGGAGCTTTGAGAGAGTATGAGATTTTTACAAAGTAAAGATAATTGTGTTTTGATATCT
>NC_051405.1:23690597-23691509 GCF_015228065.2 Penaeus monodon
TTGAACGTGAATAAAAATTCCGTGTAGCTGCATTGAAAGTGTGTCCTTGCATCTGCGTTATACATTTGTTATAGAACAGAGTAAATTGAACCTACATCGAGTCAATTAGACGCAGATCGAGTCAAGTTGAACGCAGATCGAGTCAAGTTTGAATGCAGATCGACTCACGTTGAGCGCAGATCCAGTCAAGTTGAACGCAGATCGAGTCAAGTTGAATGCAAATCGAGTCAAGTTGAACGCAGATCGAGTCAAGTTGAACGCAGATCGAGTCAAGTTGAATGCAGATCGAGTCAAGATGAACGCAAATCGAGAGGAGTCGAGCGCAGGTCGGCGAGGGTTGAGCGTTGGCAGGAGGAGAACCATGCGCTGTCGGAGCGCTGGCGGTACTGATCGCGCGCCGGACTATGGTCTCAACCCCTTCGCTTGACCCAGTCTCGCGCGCACAAAAACGAACCGCTTTTCTAGACGCTTTCGTCCTTTGTCAGATTGTTTCAGCTACGTTATTATGTTTTTTATACTTTCAACTTTTTATTTTCATATACGAATAACAAATTGTTGGTTTATTTACTTATTTTTTTAATTGTAAATATCTCATTCTAACTCGAATGTATTGTATAAGATCAACAATAGAGACTATTACAGTGAATAATTGAGTGCATACTTTTGGTTTAGAGTGGAATCTAGCGAGAGAGCTGGTAGCAAAATATTATTTCTCGCCAAAAGCACTGTTAAATCATTTCCAAAAGTTGCTATTTACATTCTGCCAACATCCTGTCAACGTGCTAGCGGCAGCGTTAAAAGTAAAAATACTTTTGTATCTTTAGAATTAAAACACTTTATAATTGTTAATATAAACAAATACTATATATACAAATTAAATATTTGTAAATAATCATGCTAATCACTATTGTC
>NC_051405.1:23691868-23692041 GCF_015228065.2 Penaeus monodon
CCGTGCCTGTAAATTGTGATCAAGGGCATTCTTCCTAACACTAAGAAAAACAACCAAAGTAAAAGTTACTCTTTCGGAGACACAAACGTTCCCGTCGGCTGTGACGTCACAAACCTGTTCACCTTGAACTTGATTTGGAGTATGATTGCGGGCTGGGGGAGGGGGGGGGGGGT
>NC_051405.1:23692462-23692850 GCF_015228065.2 Penaeus monodon
GATTATCCGCCCCATCGAATGACCCCCAGCCATGCGCACAGTAGCTGGTGCGACAGACAGGGTTTAGCATAGGTTCGTAAACCATAGAACAAATGTGTAATTATACTGAGGGAGGGAACAACCGTAGTGTACTGTACCTGGATAGTAATTACAGTGCGGCTTCCCCCCCCTCCCCCATCCGCATTGCGTAAATCACCTAAAAACTATAATCATATGCCTTTTTTTTTTTTTTTAAAGGGGGGGGGTGGTTACTACATAATTCACAGAAGACATTCTTTTTAAAAATGAAGCTATATTGTTTTTATTGATTAATGCTTATGACATAATCCTTGTTCGTGATAAATATATATGATTTTATTAATATTTTGATAACTTAATTAATCATCCA
>NC_051405.1:23692887-23692983 GCF_015228065.2 Penaeus monodon
GAAGAGATAATTCAATTGTGTTTATTTTACTTTATGTAGCAAGTGTTTTCGTAATCGAGGAAGTTCAGATTATTTTTTTAAACTCTGTAGCTGCCA
>NC_051405.1:23693104-23693785 GCF_015228065.2 Penaeus monodon
TTGATTCAAGAGAACCTTTCTTTTTATATATACGTCATATTCACAGGAGAAAATCTATCTAATATTAATTTCATTTTGCTTAAGACTTATACTTACGTAGATGAATCGTTATGCAACGATTTTTCGTCCCCTCTTTTTCGTAATATTTCGTGCAATAATTCGTTTCTCGAGAATTTGTTTTTGCTTTCATTTGATTTATTATCCATATATTTTTTTCTATTATCTCTTTCCTTTCAATTATTCTCCTTTTTTGTTTATTTATTTTTTATTATGTATATTATTATTTTTTTTTATCTATTATCGTTTTTTTATTTCATTCATCATCCTTTTTTATTCTATTCTTTATCATCTTTTTTATGATATTTATCATCATCTTTTTTCTTTTATTCTATTGATTATCATTTTCTAGATTTATCTTTATTTATTTATTTTTTTATCTGTTTTTATTTATTAATTTTTATTTTATTTATTTATTTACATATTTATTTATATATTTTTTATATTTATTCATTTATTTATTTATTTATTCATTATCATATTTATTTTTTCAAGTGTGACTGTGTTCATCGTTCGTGTTTAATTTTCCTCTTCATCTGTTTATCTATCTATTTATCTATCTACTTATTTATTCGTTTATCTACGTATTTTTCATTTATACATTTATCTGTTCGTTTATTCATT
>NC_051405.1:23694350-23694509 GCF_015228065.2 Penaeus monodon
CTAATTATTTAAATTTTAGTCTTTGTGGTAAGTGTTCTTTGTGATTTAAGGAATTAAGACCATTTCCAAAATTACTTTCCTACTCTTGTTAGTCAAAGTTTTCGCTGAACAGTTTGCATACCAAATAAGAGTAAGATGTTTTAGTCGTAACTTTTAAAA
>NC_051405.1:23694660-23694779 GCF_015228065.2 Penaeus monodon
TGAAGAAAAAAAAAATTAAGAGAGAGAAAAAAAGATAAAAGGAACGGTGTAACCACAACCACAAAGAAGGTAAGTATAGTTCAACGCAACTAATGAAAATGAGGAAAAAGTTTAGGCGC
>NC_051405.1:23695036-23695261 GCF_015228065.2 Penaeus monodon
CGTCGTAAGACTCAAACAAAACACAATAAGAAAGAATTACATAGAAAAAACGAGAACATATCTGAACGCAACTAGAGTAAACACGACGCTAAGCTCAGCCATCCCTAATAATATCCGCTGTGGGTGTTCGGACTCGGAACAGTACCACAGACTAATAATTTTCTGAGTCGAAGGTACAGCTGTTACTTTAAGTCATTTTCTCTTCATTCCCTTATCTATTTCTGT
>NC_051405.1:23696120-23696191 GCF_015228065.2 Penaeus monodon
GTAATTTATATCAAACATTCCCGTGTGATGATTTTCTACGTTGTGTTTACAGAAGAGATATGGATCCGGCG
>NC_051405.1:23696246-23696669 GCF_015228065.2 Penaeus monodon
CGCATTGGAGAATTTTGAACAGTTCAGTTGCCATCCCATAAAATTTATTTTGTGTATAGTTTTTTTACCATTCATATATAGATATACAATATTGGTTTTTCATTCATATATAGATATACAATATTGGCTTCTTCATCCATATATAAATATACGACATTGGCTTTTTCATTCATATATTTATGTACTTACTATAAAGGTATATACTTTCATTCACAATAAAACATACTGAAAAGGTTTTTTTTTTCTATCTCTATGACGATTCCTTTCCGAGACACAACACATTTTCACAAAATGAAAACTCAAAATAACAACAATATAGATTCCAACCTCATTCTTAAAACTAACAGAATATTGCATTAAAAAATAATAGATGATTTTGAGGGAAACGTAGAAATTTATAAAGCTGTGTAAAGTGGAAACGTT
>NC_051405.1:23696966-23697098 GCF_015228065.2 Penaeus monodon
ACCAGTGCCACTCATTGCACTGTTCCGAACAACCTAATTGTTTTCTCTTATAAATCTTATATATCAATTACTACATTACCTTTTTTTTTAAGTAAAGCATAGATAAAAATGGCAATCAAACCCTTTATCTAA
>NC_051405.1:23697218-23697520 GCF_015228065.2 Penaeus monodon
GATGAATAGATGCAAAAGGAAGACGTTGTTCCCAGTGATATTCAAATGAGAATCGACTACTTCTAGATGTTGCAGAAAAAGTAAATGTTGCAGACGCTATGCCATAAAATGTTGCACCATTGCTAACTCAAATTCAGAATGTTTTATTTTGTCATTTTTGGGCTAATATATGACATTAAAAAAACAAGATAGGGGCAGGTGTTTTGATAGATAAATTAGTGTATATGACAGTATCATTAAATCATCTGTCAAGGTTGCAACGTGGCGGTTTGCAATCAGTCCTGATTTCTATTTGCAATTAC
>NC_051405.1:23698034-23698147 GCF_015228065.2 Penaeus monodon
CAGTCGGCGTTCAGGACGCGTGGGTGAGGAATGACAATAAGAATTGTTCTCAAACCATAATGCTTCTGATGAATGGCTGCGTCCGCGAGTGAGGTTCGTTGATGTTTGTTTGC
>NC_051405.1:23698829-23699035 GCF_015228065.2 Penaeus monodon
AGCACGAAGATTAATCACACTTTACCAGCTCTTCCATGAGAAGTCAGAATACGAGAGACGACTAATTTTTTTCCACCTCTTTACGGCCAAAAAAAAAGAAGAAGAAAAAATCTCCAATGGTCCTCAAGGTCATTTCATCCTTCTTTTGGGCTTTAATTCTACGGTCGTTTTAGTTCGATTATTCTTTTTCTTTGTGTAAATTTGCC
>NC_051405.1:23699385-23699602 GCF_015228065.2 Penaeus monodon
TCATTTCTAACCAAATATTCCAAAACAGAATAATGTCCAGCGATTTTACTCCAAAATCCCGAAAAATCACCCAGCATTCGTCAAAAGATCAGAAGTTGATATTATCTTTTTCTTTCTCTGGGTTTTTAAGCGGAAGGACAGGTGGAAAGCTATGTTTGTGAACTCGGAATTGTATGTTCCACTTAGGCATCATATTATCCCTTAAGTACTATTATCT
>NC_051405.1:23700624-23700729 GCF_015228065.2 Penaeus monodon
CCACACGTCGAACCAGCGTGACTCAGCTCGTCCGAGCGACGAGAACGAGGAGGAGGGACGACCAGCCTCGACGCGCGCCGCTGCCACCATTGCGGACGGTCGAAT
>NC_051405.1:23700934-23701090 GCF_015228065.2 Penaeus monodon
GTGGGGAAGTGGGTTGAGGAAAATGGGGTTGGGGAAGGTAAGGTAGCGGATGTTACAAGCTACTTTCGAAAGAGAAAAAATATATATACTATGACATAAATAGGTTGTTTGCTTGCAATGATAGAAAGAAGTCAGGGGATGTTTGTATTGAAAAAG
>NC_051405.1:23701551-23701674 GCF_015228065.2 Penaeus monodon
CCGGCACCTTGCACCTTGCAACGCGTCGGTAAGAAGGAGCGGAAGAGTTGAGAGCGGCCAGAGAGGCAGCGAAAGAGAAGCAGCCAAGCGTGGTTTGGGGGAGAATTAGCGAATGCGATGATT
>NC_051405.1:23703163-23703368 GCF_015228065.2 Penaeus monodon
TTCCCGTTACAAACCAGTGACAATAACTGATCGATCCCCTCGCTGCTAGTTAATGGCAAATCACCAGACATGAACAATTAGCCTGTTGAGAGTGACGTCACAGGCTTAGAGTAACGGCGAAGTGTCAACCAGATTAATGTCTCCTCAGACGCGGCCATAGAATGAGAATCGAAGGAAAATGAAATCCGAAAAAAGAGTGTAGGAT
>NC_051405.1:23704713-23704852 GCF_015228065.2 Penaeus monodon
CTTTCTCGTTTTCGTACCCAGAAGAAGCAATATTGCAGAGAGACCTTCGGTATATCCGTGTCTTTTCTTGCACTATATGATATCAACGTGCACAGAAATTGAAAGACGAACCAAAGAAATGAGACAGACATCACGTATC
>NC_051405.1:23704926-23705044 GCF_015228065.2 Penaeus monodon
AACGCGTTATGCCTTTTCCTTCTACAAAGAGCCCTGGCTATTTAGCACGCGACATATTTTTAGCCAGAGCTAGTGAGTTGTAATATACGATTTAATCGAGAAATAAAATCATGTAGTT
>NC_051405.1:23705394-23706077 GCF_015228065.2 Penaeus monodon
CTTCGTATGAGGAGATAAGACTAGTTTAAGAATATCACTTGCAGTAAAGTGTGGAAAATCAACAAATCTTTTATTTATATTTATAGTTTCAGGAGAGTATATCATTATGGATTTTCGGTCAGAAAAAGTGTAATAAGGTAGATCAGGGTAGATTTTCGATTTCCTAAACCCAAAAGGAAGACTTAAGTGCTTTCTAATCATTGATATCGTCACCCCACCAGCCAGCGTTACCCAAAATCCTCCTCGAGCTTACCAGCTTTGCCTTGGCCATCGTGTCTGACCTACTTGTGAAAGTGGAATTCCGTTTTATTACATCTTACCAACTTTACGAGGCTGGAGGAAATGACGTCAGTGCAAATTATCCACGAGAAATCTATGTTGTCCTGCGACTGGCGAAGATTTGGTGACATTTCTTTGAATTTCTCACAGTAACTGATGTTCTCCGTTAGGTATACGTAGGTTCTGTCATTGATTTTTTTTCTTTCTCGTTTTTCCCATTAGATATATAGGAGTTTTTCATTTCCTTTTTTCTCTTTTTTTTCTTATATGTTGTGTGAGTATTAAAGAAATTATATTTCTCTCAAACACATGTATGGATGTAAATAGCTATTTTTAAATTTTAGCAGATTTTTTTATCCCGTCATAATCGTATTCTGTTAATCATCTTATCATTAATCAATCTT
>NC_051405.1:23706395-23706570 GCF_015228065.2 Penaeus monodon
AGGAGCAATCAGGCCAGAACGCAGGTTGGTGGGTTACGCTTCTTAGCTCCGTTGACGTCATCACTTGAGAAACTACAATTTGTGGCGTCATAAAGAATCGCGGTGTGAATATATTTCCCGTTTTGCACGAAGCCCGATGGAATGAATCCGAAAGCGTCACGATGCACTATAAGCC
>NC_051405.1:23710429-23710721 GCF_015228065.2 Penaeus monodon
AGGAAATTACGTATATGCTTATTTTAGAACGGAGTGATTAGTGCTATATGAAACAAGGTCTTATACATGTTCACATCGTCATTACTTAATCAAAAAGTTACATTGCACTTTGAATGTAAAAACAAAACACTGTGCATGGCATGTTTGCAATATCATTCATTTTGAGAAAATAACAGAGCATTAGATTCAGCCCAGTAACACACCGTTATAAACACTAAAAATACACGGAATATGCCGTCATTATGCCATCTCATCTCGCTCAATAATATGGTTTGGTTTCTGATATAATGAG
>NC_051405.1:23711196-23711571 GCF_015228065.2 Penaeus monodon
AACTAAACGAGCAAAGCATAAATCCATAAGGGACACCGAACGCATAATGTTTCCAGCAGACAAAGGTAAATATATCATTGGCGTGTACATAGGTAACTGGATTCCTCCGATTTTCACACGTTATGCACATAAACCTTGGCCAATCACACATGGTAAAGGGATTTTACTTCCGTCATTTTATTTTTCTTGTTAATATGCGGCGAAGCGTATGAATTCCTTAGTTTCGTCGTGTAAATTCAGTTTGTAAGCAAAGTTATGCGATAGTTCGGAAATGTGTAGGAAAGGAGTAGAGAAGCTTTACTGGGGAAAGTATTACTTATGTTGTGTTCGTGTTTAAGAGAAAGTTTTTCCTTGTTTGTTTGTATGGCACTCTAG
>NC_051405.1:23711828-23711917 GCF_015228065.2 Penaeus monodon
AGTATCCTTAACGGCCTATTACCTCCCATCCTCCACGTCGCGCGGATATATTATCCTCATCTCTCGCCCAGCAGCAGGCAATGGCCTGG
>NC_051405.1:23711935-23712056 GCF_015228065.2 Penaeus monodon
ATGCGAGCGGCCACGAGCGCAAGCAGAGGCGGTCTCGAGCTCGCTCCCAGCAGGTGCACTCGTCCTTAAAGTCACTCGGCTCATGACGTCAATGGAAACTGCGGGCTGTGGTTAATGACGC
>NC_051405.1:23713180-23713674 GCF_015228065.2 Penaeus monodon
GATTCTGAACTTGTAATAAACGCTCTATTTTACTTCGTAAAAAAAAAATAATAATAATAAAAAATAAAACACTAGAGTAAAAAAAATCGTGTTCATTTCCCTCACACCTCAAAAAAAAAAAAGAATAAATAAAAATAAAATAATATAAATAAATAAAATAACAATAACAATGGTAAATAAAACAAACAAATAAATGAAAAAACTCAAAATAAAATAATACAAATAAACAAAATAACAATAACAATAGTAAATAAAACAAATGAATAAAAAAAAACTCAAAATAAAATAATACAAATAAACAAAATAACAATAACAAAGACAAATAAAACAAATAACTTGATAAAAAACCCAGATATTTCAACCAGGATTTTCCCCATAACCCGATCCAAAGCATGTGCTTGTGTGCATTCACCCCAACCACACAGCCATAAAGCACAGCCTAATTCCTTGTACTCTTGCACTCAAGATGGTGTATCTATCTTCACTTCCTATGC
>NC_051405.1:23714024-23714199 GCF_015228065.2 Penaeus monodon
CCTGAATATCCCGGAGGAGAAAAATAGTGGAGGAAAGTGGAAGGAGTTTTTAAAATTACTTACGTTTGATGGTTCCACGTGATCCGAGTTATGTGGATTTTCGCTTTGGTGGATTGTTCAGGAGGATAACGATCCCTGATTGCTTTGTGACAGATGGTTTTTCCCTTTTTAGATA
>NC_051405.1:23715138-23715336 GCF_015228065.2 Penaeus monodon
CAAGGTAAGACCCGGAGGAAAGTGACACGCCGGGATGAATGACCCGTAAGCCTCCATCAAACGAGTTTCGTTCCGTTTAAGAGAGAGTAGGCCGGATGGCTAGTCAGGCAGAGTGTAGGTGTGGTCACAGCAGCTACTGTTTTCGTTTGTGTTTATGACGGAAGAGGTTGAGGCAGAGAGAGAGAGGGGGGGGAGGGT
>NC_051405.1:23716786-23716967 GCF_015228065.2 Penaeus monodon
CCGTTGTAATAAAACTTAGAGACATTATTAATTTTAAAGGATTAATCTCTCATGTAATGAAAATTATACTCGAGTTAAATAACCAGTTATCATCAATTTTGAGAAGCCAAAAAAAACTGATTAATTAGAAAAATGAAATAAAGATGAATAAACAGATGAAACAATAAGTTGAGTTGGTCGT
>NC_051405.1:23717049-23717129 GCF_015228065.2 Penaeus monodon
GACTTTCATTGCTTCAATATTGATCAGAAAAAAAGTATCAGGATTTTTAGGTTCGGTTCCTGAAGTTAGTGTCATAAGAA
>NC_051405.1:23717295-23717935 GCF_015228065.2 Penaeus monodon
AGCATGGGGGGGGGTATCCGTCTATTATCGTTGAGGATAATTAATCCTTTGATTGGCGTAGAATTTTCATTACTATTCTGAGAGATTAATCCTTTAAAATAAATGGTATTTTTTTATTTATGACAACGGAAAAAGAAAAAAAATATATAGGTTATGTGTTAAAATTTGATTATTGAAGGTGTTATACATATGAAATTAACTCATCATATTGCTATCATGCTGCATTTGTTATCAATCTTCTTCACATAAGTTTTTTATTGCCAATGAGCAATTAAATTCAAAAACTCTTATTTTTCCCCTATTATCCAATTTGAAATACTTACTTTTAGACTAATCCATCCATAACAATTAAACAGTTTTGTCCATAAAAACCTTGTACTTTATAGCTGTGGTTTCCGTAGAGCGCAACACTTGTAGATTACTGCGAGTTCTTTTGCATATTCTTAAGTATTTTTGTTCTCTTGTGGGTGTTGTCTTGGCTAATGTTTTATGTATGTGTTGTGTGTTTGTGTTTTTAGATTATCATTTACTTGTCTGTTGTTTTTTTCCACGAATTGTTGTTGTTTTTTATTTTACTTCCTTGTTTTTTTTATACTTATACTCTTCCCTTGAATGAGAAAATGAGATTTGTTAATATTAA
>NC_051405.1:23717990-23718104 GCF_015228065.2 Penaeus monodon
CATTCAGTTCCTTACTTGTCTAAAGAAAAAACAGTGGCATCTTCCGAACTCCAGTACTTGAGCGCCACTTCCTCCAACACCATCATCAGAAGTACTTGTTGAGGTTATTTCTCC
>NC_051405.1:23718427-23718634 GCF_015228065.2 Penaeus monodon
GCCGGAACTAACAAAGTTGCACGAGAGACGAGTAAGGTTGCATGACTTACGACATTTTGCTTTTGTGCGTATGTGTACATATATATGTCTTCTTGTGAGCTACTTACTTTTTTTTCTGATTGTTTTATGAACTTTTTTTCTTTTTCTTTTTTCTTTGAGAGTCGAAAATTAAATAAATCCAGGAAATGTTCTACAAAATTTAACTTG
>NC_051405.1:23719319-23719479 GCF_015228065.2 Penaeus monodon
CGCTGTGAACGCCCCGCGGAACCCCGTTCACGAAGTCCGCGATTCTCATGGTGAGTGTGCAAAAACGCCCGGGAACGCAGCGGTAAAGGGAGCAGCGAGCGACGTTTCATGTCACTGTAAAAGCAGGTGTAAGGAATGAGATTAGGAAGGAATATCAGGA
>NC_051405.1:23719529-23719697 GCF_015228065.2 Penaeus monodon
GCTTAGTTGTCCCGCGTTTTGTTGTTCATTTTTGCGAAAATGGGGTATTATTGTTTTATATTCATGTTCTTTTTTTTACTAGGTGGATGAAGTATTAACTATATCAAAGGGAAAATTGATGAACGAAGACACATAAATACCAGAATGAGTCTGACATAACACCATTTC
>NC_051405.1:23719822-23720100 GCF_015228065.2 Penaeus monodon
TCCACCGACACAGTCACACGAGAATCCAAGTTGGCAATAACTGATGGGGGACTTCCTGGGTGACAGTCACTCTTTTTAAGGTTCCTCTTCCCTCTCGTTTTTTGGCCATTACTCACGCAGCGTCGAGTCCCAAAGCCTGTCATATGGGAATCCACCCATGGCGACGCCAGCCCTCGCACATATGGCTAAAACCCCGTCGCCGAAACAAGAAGGACATCCCTTGAACGACGGTTCTCGCGCCGTAGAGGCAAGGGGGGCTTTGGAATTTTCGGCGGAGG
>NC_051405.1:23720577-23720838 GCF_015228065.2 Penaeus monodon
GATCTGAAAGGTTGATTTCTTAAGGTTATGAGGGAAATTATGAAAGCGTAAGATTAATATACATATAAAGTAAACCGAGGAAAAGGAGGATCGGCTGAATTCAGAAGGAATCACTGATACAAATTTCTGAAGAAAACGAAGGAGTGGAAGAGTTCTATATAACATTGCTGAATTATATGAGACCAAAACAAGATAACAAAATACATTTCTAAATAAAGCGAAAACAAAACACGCGGAAATTGTCAAGAATATTGCATGTCT
>NC_051405.1:23720877-23721244 GCF_015228065.2 Penaeus monodon
CACCAAACTATTCCCCCCAGAACAATATCTCTCTTCCCGAAACTACGAACTTTCAAACCGCGAATCTCGAGTCATGTCTATTAAATGACATGATGCGTAAAACTCATGGGGGTTGCAATTGTCTCTCGGCGTTACCCAGCAACGTGCAGAGAATACGAATTGGCGAGATTCAATGCTAACTCAAGATGTAACTATGAGGGTGTGTTGGTAACTGGTGCAGCGGTATCAGTGAGGAGAACAGGTGGACCGGCACGAGGGGTTGATAGAACAGAAGAACAGTCATAGAAGAACAGGTGGACAAGGGAAGAACAGTATCAGAGAAAAAAAATCGGAAGAACAGTATCAGATAATTTTTTTTCGGATGAGC
>NC_051405.1:23722212-23722749 GCF_015228065.2 Penaeus monodon
ATAAGGAGAATGTCACACGGAGCTATAAATCAGAAATGTGAAAAACACCCTTCATTTCTGCTAGTTAATTTTGCATCAATAAATCTCCGGTGGTTCTTTTACATCAATGTCATTTTAATTTTATGGCGTACAAAACCGCGCAGATTCCTTATAATGAACAGAAATAATAAACATTCTTATCACCGCCATTACACGATACACAATCCATACAATACATAACCAAAATTCAGATAAACAGCTTATGAAACAAACTTCATTCATAAATTTTAAAACGCGTTCTTGAATGGAGGTAGTAATTGGACAGACATAAAACGAGGGCGTTACCGTGACTCCCCTACATGACTGAACCCAGAATTCGCGACACACTATCGTAGCCCTTGAGGTAGGCCTGCTGTGTGACTGATGAGGTGAGCAGACATAAGCATAAAGGCTGGTGTCTTTCCCATAATTTCTGAGCACTTAATCACAGACCAGAGGTGTGAAGCCTGTCATTTGCTGTGGTTAATGATGTATCATAGTGTGACCTGCGTTTTGGAT
>NC_051405.1:23725482-23725626 GCF_015228065.2 Penaeus monodon
GAGCAAAAGATAGCAACAGCCATTATCCTCAAGGACAGCTGATATATATTGCGACTTCGGGAAAGGCCATGAAATTCTGAAGTCCATCTTCTTTAAGTCCTTTTTTTTGTGAAGTTCTTGGATTCTTAGATTTTTTTTTAAAGG
>NC_051405.1:23725859-23726251 GCF_015228065.2 Penaeus monodon
TCCTTTTTTCCCCTTTTAATGTCTCTTGAAAGAAAACTCAGGTGGATTCTTATGCATTTCTCAAAGACTCCTTATAAGAAAATCTTTTTCTCTTTTCTTTCTTTCTTTTTTCCTTCTTTTTTGTTTATTCCCCTTTTTGCCTTCTAATATTCTTTAAAAAAGCAACAACAACAAAAAACGTGTGTGGTAAGAAATATGATAAAAATAAATATTAACAAGAATAACAATGTCAGTAATGGCCCTTAATACTGGATGATCCATAAATCAAGTACCTTCAAAAAAATCCTTAAAAGTCTCAAGACATTTCTACAATTCTTTTAAGACAGTTCTTCGAAATCTTGAGCTTATTTCATCCTTCAGATATTCTTTCGAAGTCACGGGAATTTTTTCTC
>NC_051405.1:23726351-23726472 GCF_015228065.2 Penaeus monodon
TTAACAAAATAAATTAGTAGTAATACCTAATAACGACGCATATAGGAGAACGAAATATCAGAAAGACAAAAGAACAGAATATATTTCATACGATTTTCTTCATCTTCGTCTGTATTTTATT
>NC_051405.1:23726737-23726858 GCF_015228065.2 Penaeus monodon
CTTAAACACAAACAAACAGAAATTCAACTTAAGAGCTCTTCAAAATTCTAAGTGAAAGTGGCCCACCATTCTCTTCTCTACGAGATGTCTGACTACACAGCTACTTTTTTACGTGTGGGTT
>NC_051405.1:23729233-23729318 GCF_015228065.2 Penaeus monodon
GCTCCCTATTAATATTCATCGCTTCTGCCATCACAAACTTCCTCTCGTCCCTCTCGTTACGTTAATGACTCTTT
This sequence comes from Penaeus monodon, assembly GCF_015228065.2. Classification (NCBI taxonomy): domain Eukaryota; kingdom Metazoa; phylum Arthropoda; class Malacostraca; order Decapoda; family Penaeidae; genus Penaeus; species Penaeus monodon. Next base: position 23,729,308 of record NC_051405.1, read on the forward strand.
CCCTCGATGTG
>NC_051405.1:23729754-23729976 GCF_015228065.2 Penaeus monodon
ATGTTTACGAAATTTTATGATAACCATGAGATTTTGATTGTTGGCTTTGATAAATAGTTGTTAATTAATGGTTTGGTTTGTATTCAGCTTCCTCTATCTGCCCCCCCTCCCCTATTAAATTAGGCTATAGTTTCTCGTCTTTGCTTTTCCCTCTTTACCTTTCTCTTCTCTTATTCCGTTGTTAACTTCTTCTCAGATGTCTTTAATTGGTATTTGTCCACG
>NC_051405.1:23730034-23730123 GCF_015228065.2 Penaeus monodon
ATTTGTTATTATTTTATTATTGTATTATTATTTTATTTTATTTTATTTATTTATTTCTTTTTGCCTAATTTCATTGTTCAGTCATTCGT
>NC_051405.1:23730724-23730810 GCF_015228065.2 Penaeus monodon
ATTACTACCATAAATCTCTTTTCGGTTTTCGCATCGAGACGGAAAAACGCGTCACCGCCTCTGCCTCTCGACGCAGCTGTTCTGTC
>NC_051405.1:23731378-23731841 GCF_015228065.2 Penaeus monodon
ATGTAATGTTACGTTTTTAGTCCAATACAATGAAGAGTCATTATCATAGTAGATGTTACGATCACACAGACTCGAGGAAAGACACCGAAATTTACGTTAGGCAGCTGGGTCTCATGCACAGCTAAATACTTTCATTTCCTTAATTCTAGACCGAAAAAAAAAATATATATATACGATAATTATCCCTTATCCATCAAATCCGCTTTTATTCTTAATGAATGTGTCTATTATTACCTGAACGTACTACCGTTATACTTATTTTTAAACGACCTTATTGTTCACGTTAATAGTCGGCATATGGTCCACACCCCCTTTTTTTTCACCGCTCCTTCTCCATACAAAGAAACTATTTTTTTTCACTTCTCTATCTATTTCCTCGCTGTCAACCGACGCTATTAATTTGAAATATTGTGATTTTGAATTGCTCTTTTCCGATACTTCCATTTTCCGTTGCACAGTCTTT
>NC_051405.1:23731926-23732512 GCF_015228065.2 Penaeus monodon
CACTTAATTCATTAGTAAATCGGTGAATTGTGATCACGTGATATCATAACTTTTAATATTATTTTCATAATCATTATCATTATTTTCCTTTGATCTCAACTCATCCGGAGGTTTATGGCATGACAATATCATATTCATTTTTAAAGGAACTACAAAGGGATGGCGATACAAGTGCATGGGAGAGAATGTCATGTCATGTCATGTCATGAGGTAGCACACTGACAGAACATGAAACGGAAGGAATGACTGGGCGTTTTGAAATGTAATAATATATAAACCAAAAAGAAAGATAAAAAAAGAGAAGTATAATCACAGATTATCACGCTTCATTAACGTTCGAATTTATGTGTTAGCAGAAAAATGAAAAAAAAAATCATAGGAGAGGGGAGAAAATTAAAAACATAACAGATGAAAAGATAACGAAGGGGAAAAAACATAAAAGGAAGTGAAGAGATGTAGAAGAAAATATTAAATGATATAAACAGATCTACAGATAGACCTTTAATTGACTGATTAGTTCATGGAATATAGATGATATCTACTTATGATTGCACTACAAATTAGAATAAAGTTACGTAACCCTTTA
>NC_051405.1:23733262-23733489 GCF_015228065.2 Penaeus monodon
TGATGGAAGGGCCAAATTTCCTATAAATGGTTCAGAACCGTCTCCTTCTAACCTCAGTTCAGAGGTCATTAGCAATTAGATTTCTAAGTACAATGGCCTAATAGAGCTATCTATCACGGTTATGCTAAGTACACAGACCGGTTTAAGAATGAGTAATTGAGGATAAATGATAAGGAGGAAGAGGGAAAAGAGGGGGGGGGGGAGACAGTTAAGTGAATGTGAAAAGA
>NC_051405.1:23733974-23734226 GCF_015228065.2 Penaeus monodon
AGCGTCGGGTCGTACCTTCGCTCCCCAGAGATGTGCTGAGAAACGACTAACATCTTACGTCACGGTCGTCACTGCCTGGGAAACAGTGGCTCAGACGGTGCGTAATTAAGCCCTTTTGCGGCAGTGATTACTTTTTTGCCGGCGCGATCTATGGCATATACTTTGGCAGGTTGCATTACGGGCGGTGGGAAGAAATGTCGTGTGTTTTTTTTTCCCTCCCATCTTCTCTTTTCTTTCATACTCTTTCATTCC
>NC_051405.1:23734266-23734447 GCF_015228065.2 Penaeus monodon
GCTTAGAGGGGGTTATCATTTTTTTTTCTTTTGTTTGTTTGTCTCATTCTCTTGTTTCAGTTGTTCTGGTTTCCGTTATTATTATGTACGTCTCTTCCTCTCATTCTATTTTCTCTCTTTCTATGTCTTTTAATCATTCTTTTCGTATTTCTTCCGTTTCATTTTATCAGCTAATCTCTTA
>NC_051405.1:23734758-23734842 GCF_015228065.2 Penaeus monodon
ATACCTCGTATTCCCCAAAGCTACCCCCCCCCTCTTCCCCCATGCCAACCAGTGATGAAAAGCAGCAGCGTATACCCATGAATA
>NC_051405.1:23735008-23735378 GCF_015228065.2 Penaeus monodon
TTACCCATTCCTAATGCATGGGTTAAGCGAGAGAATGTCTGTCTTGTTACCCTACAGTACAATCAGATGTAAATCACGGTAGTATCTGCTTAAAAGGATGATTATAATAAAAGATAATAAGAAAAGATTTTAAAAAAAGAAAAAGAAAATAGATTTTAAAAAAATGTGGTAAAATCTTCTAATGATAGTAATTAAGAAACGGTCTAGTTATCATCAGAAAAATCCTCTATATATTATCACAGGTATGAATTATACATTGTATAGACGTGTATTTTCTCTCTCTCTCTCCTTATTGTGTATGCAGGTCAAGGGGAGAGGAAGAGATTGCAGGTCGTTAGGTTAAGTGAAATATAACATGACAGTTTTTTTT
>NC_051405.1:23735412-23735613 GCF_015228065.2 Penaeus monodon
ATCTTTTTAAGGGCAGGGTAGGAGTTTTAAGCCACGCCCATAGATCATGTCCCCTATGACCTATGACCTCTTGTAAAACAGCCATTTAGCGCAGACATTATCCTTGGCGGCTGCAAGACCTTCGGGTCAACGATAATTTGCCGACTTGTACTAGAGTTCGCGGCCGTGATCATAGGTACAACGACGCACACATACACATTG
>NC_051405.1:23735902-23742724 GCF_015228065.2 Penaeus monodon
GAAAGGGGGGAAAAAAGAGGGGAGGGGGAGGAAAAAAGGGGAGGGAGGGGAGAAAGAGAAGAAAAAGGAAGGAGGGAGAGAGGCAAGAAGAAGGGGGGAAAGGAGGAAAAAGGAGGGGAAGGGGGAGAGAGAAAAGGGGGGAGAGGAAAGAGGGGGAGAGAGAGAGAGAGAGGGGGCGGAAGAGGAGGGGAAGGGGAAAAAGAGGGGAGAGGAGGAGGAGGGGGAGAAGGGAGAAGGGAAAAGGGGAGAGAGGGGAGAGGAGGAGGGAGGGTGGAGAGAGGGAGATGAGGAGGAAGAGGAGAGAGGGAGATGAGGAGGAGGGTGGAGAGAGGGAGATGATAGGAGGGTGGGAGAGAGGGGAGATGGGAGGAGGGTGGATGAGATGGAGATGAGGAGGAGGGGGAGAGAGGGAAGATGAGGAGGAGGTGTGGGAGAGGGCGATGAGGAGGAGGGTGGAGAGAGGGAGATGAGGTGGAGGGTGGAGAGAGGGAGATGAGGTGGAGGGTGGAGAGAGGGAGATGAGATAAAGAGGTGAGAGAGGGAGATGAGGAGAGAGGGGTGGAGAGAGAGGGAGATGAGGTTGGAGGGTGGGAGAGGAGATGAGGAGGAGGGTGGAGAGGAGGGAGAGAGGAGGAGGGTGGAGGAGAGGGAGATGAGGTGGAGGGTGGAGAGAGGGAGATGAGTGAGGTTGGAGAGAGGGAGATGAGGTGGAGGGTGGAGAGAGGGAGATGAGATAAAGGGAAGAGAGGGAAGATGAGATAAAGGATGGAGGAGGAGGAGAGGGAAGATGAGGAGGAGGGTGGATGGAGGAGGGAGGATGAGGTTGGAGGGGGAGAGAGGGAGATGAGGGCGGAGGGTGTGGAGGAGAGGGAGATGACGGTGGAGGTTGGGAGAGAGGGAGATGGGAGATGAGGTAAAGGGTGGGAGAGAGGGAGATGAGGGAGATGAGATAAAGGGTGGAGAGAGGAGATGAGATAAAGGGTGGAGAGAGGGAGATAGGACGAGGGTGGAAGAGAGGAGATGAGGAGGAGGGTGGAGAGAGGGAGATGAGATAAAGGGTGGAGAGAGGGAGATGAGATAAAACGGGTGGAGAGAGGGAGATGAGATATAAAGATGGTGGAGGGAGGGAGATGAGGTGGAGGGTGGAGAGAGGGAGATCGAGAGGAGGGAGATGAGAAAAGGATGGAGAGAGGGAGATTGAGGAGGAGGGTGGGAGAGAGGGAGATGAGGTGGAGGGTGGAGAGAGGGAGATGAGATAGGAGGGTGGAGATGAGGGAGATGAGGTGGCGGGTGAGAGAGGGGAGATGAGATAAGGGTGGAGAGAGGGAGATGAGGAGGAGGGTGGAGAGAGGGAGATGAGGAGGATGGTGGAGAGAGGGAGATGAGGAGGAGGGTGGAGAGAGGGAGATGAGGAGGAGGGTGGAGAGGGGAGATGAGGAGGAGGGGTTGAGAGGGGAGATGAGGTGGAGGGTGGGAGAGGGAGATGAGGAGGAGGGTGGAGAGAGGGAGATGAGGAGGAGGGTGGAGAGAGGGAGATGAGGTGGAGGGTGGAGAGAGGGAGATGAGGAGGAGGGTGGAGAGAGGGAGATGAGGAGGAGGGTGGAGGAGAGGTAGATGAGGAGGAGGGTGGAGAGAGGGAGGATGAGGTGGAGGGCTGGAGAGAGGAGATGAGGGGAGGGTGGATAGAGGGAGATGAGGTGGGAGGGTGGGAGAGGGAGATTGAGGTGGAGGGTGGAGAGAGGAGATGAGGTGGAGGGTGGAGAGAGGGAGATGAGGAGGAGGGTGGAGAGAGGGAGATGAGGAGGAGGGTGGAGAGAGGGAGATGAGGAGGAGGGTGGAGAGAGGGAGATGAGGAGGAGGGTGAGAGAGGGAGATGAGGTGGAGGGTGGAGAGAGGGAGATTAGAGATGAGGAGGAGGGTGGAAGAGCGGAGGAGGGAGTGAGATAAAGGGGGAGAGAGGGAGATGAGGCGGAGGGGTGGAGAGAGGAGAGAGGAGGAAGGTGGAGAGAGGGATGAGATAAAGGGTGGGAGAGGGAGATGAGGAGGAGCGGTGGAGAGAGGAGATGAGATACAGGGTGGGAGAGGAGATGAGGTGGGAGGGTGGTTGGGAGAGAGGGGAGATGAGGAGAGGGTGGAGAGAGGGAGATGAGGTGGAGGGTGGGAGAGAGGGAGATGAGGTGGAGGGTGGAGAGAAGGGGAGATGAGGAGGAGGGGGAGAGAGGAGATGAGATAAAGGGTGGAGAGAGGGAGCTGAGGAGGGGTGGAGAGAGGGAGATGAGGTGAAGGGTGGAGAGAGGGAGATGAGGTGGAGGGTGGAGAGAGGGAGATGCGGAGGAGGGTGGAGAGAGGGAGATGAGATAAAGGGTGGAGAGAGGGAGATGAGATAAAGGGTGGAGAGAGGGAGATGAGGAGGAGGGTGGAGAGAGGGAGATGAGGAGGAGGGTGGAGAGAGGGAGATGAGGTAAAAGGGTGGAGAGAGGGAGATGAGGAGGAGGGTGGAGAGAGGGAGATGAGGTGGAGGGTGGAGAGAGGGAGATGAGGAGGAGGGTGGAGAAGAGGGAGATGAGATAAGGGTGGAGAGAGGGAGATGAGAGGAGGGGTGGGAGAGGAGATGAGGTGGAGGGTGGAGAGAGGGAGATGAGGTGGAGGTGGACCGAGAGGGAGATGGAGATAACGGAGTGGAGAGAGGGAGATGAGGTGAAGGGTGAGAGAGGGAGATGAGGAGGAGGGGTGGAGAGAGGGAGATGGATAAATGGAGAGGGAGATGAGGAGGAGGTGCGGAGAGGGAGATGAGGTGGAGGGTGGAAGACCGAGGGAGTGAGGACGGCGGGTGGAGAGAGGGAGATGAGGAGGAGGGTGGAGAGAGGGAGAGAGATATAAAGGATGGAGAGAGGGGAGTGAGGAGGGGGTGAGAGAGAGAGGGAGATGAGGTGGGGGTGGAGAGAGGGAGAGAGTTGGAGGGGTGGAGGAGAGAGGGAGATGATGGTGGAGGGTGGAGAGAGGGAGATGAGATAAAGGATGGAGAGAGGGAGATGAGGTGGAGGGTGGAGAGAGGGAGATGAGGTGGAGGGTGGAGAGAGGGAGAGAGGTGGGGGTGGAGAGAGGAGAGAGGGCGATGAGGTGGAGCGGTGGAGAGAGGGAGGATGAGGGAGGAGGGTGGAGAGAGGGAGAGAGGATAAAGGGTGGAGATAGGGAGATGAGGAGGAGGGTGGAGAGAGGGAGATGAGATAAAGGCTGGAGAGAGGAGAGGAGGAGGAGGGGGAGAGAGGGAGAAGATGAGGAGGAGGGTGGAGGAGGGAGGAGAGATAAAGGGTGGAGAGAGGGAGGTTAGGAGGAGGGTGGGAGAGGGAGATGAGGTGAAGGGTGGAGGAGACGGGAGATGAGGTGAAGGGTGGATGGAGAGAGGGAGATGAGGAGGAGGGTGGAGAGAGGGAGATGAGGTGGAGGTGGAGAGAGGGGAGATGAGGAGGAGGGTGGAGAGAGAGGGTATGAGAGGAGGGGGGAGAGAGGGAGATGAGGAGGAGGGTGGAGAGAGGGAGATGAGTGGAGGGTGGGAGAGGGAGATGAGGAGGAGGGGGAATAGGGGAGAATGAGGTGAGGGGTGGAGAGAGGGAGATGAGGTGGAGGGTGGGAAGAGAGGGAGATGAGGTGGGGGTGAGAGAGCGGAGATGAGGAGGGAGGGATGGAGAGAGAGATGAGGTGGAGGGTGGAGAGAGGGAGATGAGGAGGAGGGTGGAGAGAGCGGAGATGAGGTGGAGGGTGTGGAGAGAGGGAGATGAGGTGGAGGGTGATAGAGAGGGAGATGAAGGAGGAGGGTGGAGAGAGGAGATGAGGTGAGAGGGTGGGAGAGAGGGAGATGGGTGGAAGATGGAGAGAGGCGATGAGGGGGAGGGTGGAGAGAGGCGAGATGAGGTGGTAAGATGGAGAGAGGGAGATGAGGTGGAAATTGGAGAGCGGGAGATGAGGTGGAGGGTGGAGAGAGGGAGATGAGGTGGAGGGTGGAGGAGAGGGAGTGAGGAGGGAGGGTGGAGAGAGGGAGATGAGGTGGAGGGTGGAGAGGGGAGAAGAGGTGGAGGGAGGAGAGAGGGAGATGAGGTGGGAGGGTGGAGGAGGGAGAGCGTAGGGAGGGTGGAGGAGAGGGAGATGAGGGTGGAGGTGGAGAGAGGGAGATGATATAAAGGGTGGAGAGAGGGAGATGAGGTGGAGGGTGGAGAGAGGGAGATGAGATAAAGGGTGGAGAGAGGGAGATGAGGTGGAGGGAGTGGAGAGAGGGAGTGAGATAAAGGGTGGATGAGAGGGAGATGAGAGATAAGATAAAGGGTGGAGAGAGGGAAGATGAGGTGGAGGGTGGAGAGAGGGAGATGAGGTAAGGGTGGAGGAGAGGAGGAGCTGAGGAGGGAGGGTGGAGGAGGGAGATGAGGTGGAGGGTGTGAGAGAGGGAGATGAGGTGGAGGGTGGAGAGAGGGAGGATGAGGAGGGAGGGTGGAGAGAGGGAGATGAGGAGGCGGGTGGGAGAGAGTGGAGAGAGGAGGAGGGTGGAGGAGGGAGATGAGGTGACGGGTGTAGAGAGGTGAGTGAGGGTGGAGGGTGGATAGGGGAGATGGAGGTCGGATGGGATGGAGAGAGCGGAGATGAGGAGGAGGTTTGGAGAGAGGGAATGAGGAGGAGGGTGGAGAGAGGGAGGATGAGGAGGGAGGGTGGAGAGAGGAGATGGAGGGGGAAGAGGCGAGAGGAGATGAGGTAGAGGGTGGAGAGAGGGAGATGAGGTGGAGGTTGGAGAGAGGGAGATGAGGTGGAGGGTGGAGAGAGGGAGATGAGGAGGAGGGTGTGAGGAGGGGAGATGAGGGATGGAGGGTGAGAGAGGGAGATGAGGAGGAGGGTGGAGAGAGGGAGATGAGATGAGGTGAAGGGTGGAGAGGAGGGAGATGGAGGTGGAGGGTGAGAGAGGGAGAGAGGTGAAGGGTGGGAGAGAGGAGATGAGGAGGAGGGTGGAGAGAGGGAGATGAGGAGGAGGGTGGAGAGAGGGAAAGAGGAGGAGGGTGAGAGAGGGAGATGATGGTGAAGGGTGGAGGAGAGGGAGATGAGGAGGGAGGGTGGAGAGAGGGAGATGAGGAGGAGGGTGGAGAGAGGGAGATGAGGAGGAGGGTGGAGAGAGGGAGATGAGGAGTGAAGGGTGGAGAGAGGGAGAGAGAGGAGGTGGCGGAAAGGGAGATGAGGTGAAGGGTGGAGAGGGGAGATGAGGAGGGGGTGGAGAGAGGAGATGAGGAGGAGGACGGTGGAGAGAGGGAGAGAGGAGGGAGGGTGGAGGAGGGAGATGAGGTGGAGGGTGGAGAGAGGGAGATGAGGTGGAGGGTGGAGAGAGGGAGATGAGGTGGAGGGTGGAGAGAGGGAGATGAGGTGGAGGGTGGAGAGAGGGAGATGAGGTGGAAGATGGAGAGAGTGGAGATGAGGTGGAGGGTGAGAGAGGGAGATGAGGTGGAGGGTGGAGAGAGGGAGATGAGGGTGGATGGGGTGGAAGGAGAGGGAGATGAGATAAAGGGTGGAGAGAGGGAGATGAGGAGGAGGGTGGAGAGAGGGAGATGAGGTGGAGGGTGGAGAGAGGGAGATGAGATAAAGGATGGAGAGAGGGAGATGAGGAGGAGGGTGGAGAGAGGGAGATGAGGTGGAGGGTGGAGAGAGGGAGATGAGATGGAGGGTGGAGAGAGGGAGATGAGGGGAGGGTGGAGAGGGGAGATGGAGATAAAGGATGGAGAGAGGGAGATGAGATAAAGGATGGAGAGAGGGAGATGAGGAGGAGGGTGGAGAAGGAAGCTGAGGTGGAGGGGTGAGAGAGGGAGATGATGATAAAAGGATGGAGAGAGGGAGATGAGATAAAGGATGGAGAGAGGGAGATGAGATAAAGGATGGAGAGAGGGAGATGAGGAGGAGGGTGGAAGAGAGGTATGAGGTGGAGGGTGGAGAGAGGGGAGATGAGGTGAAGGGGGGAGAGGAGATGAGATAAAGGGTGGAGAGAGGGAGAGAGATAAGGATGGCGAGAGGGGAGATGAGGAGGAGGGGGAGAGAGGGAGTATGAGGAGGAGGTGGAAGCGAAGGGAGATGAGAGGAGGGTGGAGAGAGGGAGAGAGATAAAGGATGGAGAGAGGGAGATGAGGTGGGAGGGTGAGAGAGGGAGAATGAGATTAAGGATGGTGAAAGAGGGAGATGAGGAGGGAGGGATGGAGAGAGGGAGATGAGGAGGAGGGTGGACGAGAGGGAGATGGAGGTGGAGGTGGAGAGAGGGAGATGAGATAAAGGATGGAGAGAGGGAGATGAGGAGGAGGGTGGAGAGAGGGAGATGAGGTGGAGGGTGGAGAGAGGGAGATGAGGTGGAGGGTGGAGAGCGAGGGAGTATGAGGTTGGAGGGTGGAGAGAGGGAAGATGAGATAAAGGAAGGAGATGAGGGAGATGAGGAGGAGGGTGGAGAGAGGAGATGAGGTGGAGGTGGAGGAGAGGGGGAGATGAGTGGAGGGTGGAGAGAGGGAGATGAGATAAACGGATGGAGAGAGGGAGATGCAGGTGGAGGGTGGATGAGAGGGAGAGGAGGTGGAGGGTGGAGAGAGGGAGATGAGGTGGAGGGTGGAGAGAGGGAGATGAGGAGGAGGGTGGAGAGAGGGAGATGAGGTGGAGGGTGCGAGGAGGGCGATTAGGTGGAGGGTGGCAGAGCGGGAGAGGAGGAGAGGGTGGAGACAGAGGGAGAGAGGGAGATGAGGTGAAGGGTGTGAGAGAGGGAGATGAGGTGGAGGGTGGAGAGAGGGAGACGAAATATGGGTGGGTGGGAAGGGA
>NC_051405.1:23742962-23743286 GCF_015228065.2 Penaeus monodon
CCACACTTGCCTCACCTAACACCAGCCATCCCTCCTCCATACAACGCACGAGAAAGCTACAGGATATCAAAATAACTCACAGTGAAGTTGTAATCGATAGCCGCGATGGGGGGAATAATATTCACGATCCGGCAAGCATAATAGAGGAAGCCGCTATAGGCCTAGGCTGTAGACACTCTTATAAGACTTCCGTTGTTTGTATTCTATACCGCAGACTTCCGGGATAAGCCAGGTGTACTGTGTCTTTGTGTTTCTCAAGTTCAGAGGCAAATGCGATAAGAACAGTACATAAGAATGGCAAGAAGAAGAATACGAAATGTAAGA
>NC_051405.1:23743658-23743734 GCF_015228065.2 Penaeus monodon
TCAGGAAAGACAAAAGAACAGAATATATTTCATACGATTTTCTTCATCTTCGTCTGTATTTTATTTCGAAGATGCG
>NC_051405.1:23743985-23744106 GCF_015228065.2 Penaeus monodon
CTTAAACACAAACAAACAGAAATTCAACTTAAGAGCTCTTCAAAATTCTAAGTGAAAGTGGCCCACCATTCTCTTCTCTACGAGATGTCTGACTACACAGCTACTTTTTTACGTGTGGGTT
>NC_051405.1:23746250-23746320 GCF_015228065.2 Penaeus monodon
AAGAGAGAGAGTTTGCGTGTCCAAAGCTAGCATTTCGATTCCCTGCTGAACCCCTTTGCGGCCGCCATCC
>NC_051405.1:23746423-23746601 GCF_015228065.2 Penaeus monodon
GCTTCCTATTAATATTCATCGCTTCCTGTCCATCCACCAAACTTCCCTCTCGTTCCCTCTCGTTACGTTTAATGACTCTTTCCTCGATGTGTTTCTCCTTCTTTGCTTACCTCTTTATGGCTCTTTCTTGTTATCGTGTTCTCGCTTCTCTTCGTTTTTAAGTTTTTTCTATTTTCTT
>NC_051405.1:23746847-23747012 GCF_015228065.2 Penaeus monodon
CTTTTTCTATTTGTATTTTTTGTATTTTTTATATGTTACGAAATTTTATGATAACCATGAGATGTTGATTGTTGGCTTGTGATAAATAGTTGTTAATTAATGGTTTGGTTGTATTCAGCTTCCCCTCTACTGCCCCCCCCCCTCCCTAATAAATTAGGCCTATAG
>NC_051405.1:23747780-23747862 GCF_015228065.2 Penaeus monodon
ACTACCATAAATCTCTTTTCGGTTTTCGCATCGAGACGGAAAACGCGTCACCGCCTCTGCCTCTCGACGCAGCTGTTCTGTC
>NC_051405.1:23748410-23748882 GCF_015228065.2 Penaeus monodon
ATGTAATGTTACGTTTTTAGTCCAATACAATGAAGAGTCATTATCATAGTAGATGTTACGATCACACAGACTCGAGGAAAGACACCGAAATTTACGTTAGGCAGCTGGGGTCTCATGCACAGCTAAATACTTTCATTTTCCTTAATTCTAGACCGAAAAAAAAAAATATATATATACGATAATTATCCCTTTATCCATCAAATCCGCTTTTATTTCTTAATGAATGTGTCTATTATTTACCTGAACGTACTACCGTTATACTTATTTTTAACGAACCTTATTGTTCACGTTAATAGTCGGCATATGGTCCACCCCCCTTTTTTTTCACCGCTCCTTCTTCCATACAAAGAAACTATTTTTTTTCACTTCCTCTATCTATTTCCTCGCTGTCAACCGACGCTATTAATTTGAAATATTTGTGATTTTGAATTGCTCTTTTCCGATACCTTCCATTTTCCGTTGCACAGTCTTT
>NC_051405.1:23748969-23749558 GCF_015228065.2 Penaeus monodon
CACTTAATTTCATTAGTAAATCGGTGAATTGTGATCACGTGATATCATAACTTTTTAATATTATTTTCATAATCATTTATCATTATTTTTCCTTTGATCTCAACTCATCCGGAGGTTTATGGCATGACAATATCATATTCATTTTTAAAGGAACTACAAAGGGATGGCGATACAAGTGCATGGGAGAGAATGTCATGTCATGTCATGTCATGAGGTAGCACACTGACAGAACATGAAACGGAAGGAATGACTGGGCGTTTTGAAATGTAATAATATATAATCCAAAAAGAAAGATAAAAAAGAGAAGTATAATCACAGATTATCACGCTTCATTAACGTTCGAATTTATGTGTTAGCAGAAAAATGAAAAAAAAAATCATAGGAGAGGGGAGAAAATTAAAAACATAACAAGATGAAAAGATAACGAAGGGGAAAAAAACATAAAAGGAAGTGAAGAGATGTAGAAGAAAATATTAAATGATAAAACAGATCTACAGATAGACCTTTAATTGACTGATTAGTTCATGGAATATAGATGATATCTACTTATGATTGCACTACAAATTAGAATAAAGTTACGTAACCTTTA
>NC_051405.1:23749907-23749996 GCF_015228065.2 Penaeus monodon
TGGACAGAAACACAGACACAGTAACATGTTTACAAAGACAGATAGATACATTTCCGCTTTAACGCCTTATAAGGTCTAAGTTTTACTTA
>NC_051405.1:23750297-23750516 GCF_015228065.2 Penaeus monodon
CAAATGTTCCTATAAAATGGTTCAGAACCGTCTCCTTCTAACCTCAGTTCAGAGGTCATTAGCAATTAGATTTCTAAGTACAATGGCCTAATAAGAGCTATCTATCACGGTTATGCTAAGTACACAGACCGGTTTAAGAATGAGTAATTGAGGATAAATGATAAGGAGGAAGAGGGAAAAGAGGGGGGGGGGGAGACAGTTAAGTGAATGTGAAAAGAT
>NC_051405.1:23750951-23751203 GCF_015228065.2 Penaeus monodon
AGCGTCGGGTCGTACCTTCGCTCCCCAGAGATGTGCTGAGAACGACTAACATCTTACGTCACGGTCGTCACTGCCTGGGAAACAGTGGCTCAGACGGTGCGTAATTAAGCCCTTTTGCGGCAGTGATTACTTTTTGCCCGGCGCGATCTATGGCATATACTTTGGCAGGTTGCATTACGGGCGGTGGGAAGAAATGGTCGTGTGTTTTTTTTTCCCTCCCATCTTCTCTTTTCTTTCATACTCTTTCATTCC
>NC_051405.1:23751246-23751429 GCF_015228065.2 Penaeus monodon
GCTTAGAGGGGGTTATCATTTTTTTTTTCTTTTGTTTGTTTGTCTCATTCTCTTGTTTCAGTTGTTCTGGTTTCCGTTATTATTATGTACGTCTCTTCCTCTCATTCTATTTTTCTCTCTTTCTATGTCTTTTAATCATTCTTTTCGTATTTCTTCCGTTTCATTTTATCAGCTAATCTCTTA
>NC_051405.1:23751927-23752308 GCF_015228065.2 Penaeus monodon
TTACCCATTCCTAATGCATGGGTTAAGCGAGAGAATGTCTGTCTTGTTACCCTACAGTACAATCAGATGTAAATCACGGTAGTATCTGCTTAAAAGGATGATTATAATAAAAGATAATAAGAAAAGATTTTAAAAAAAGGAAAAAGAAAATAGATTTTAAAAAAATGTGGTAAAATCTTCTAATGATAGTAATTAAGAAACGGTCTAGTTATCATCAGAAAATCCTCTATATATTATCACAGGTATGAATTATACATTGTATAGAACGTGTATTTTCTCTCTCTCTCTCCTTATTGTGTATTGCAGGTCAAGGGGGGAGAGGAAGAGATTGCAGGTCGTTAGGTTAAGTGAAATATAACATGACAGTTTTTTTTTTTCTTC
>NC_051405.1:23752342-23752536 GCF_015228065.2 Penaeus monodon
TTAAGGGCAGGGTAGGAGTTTTAGCCACGCCCATAGATCATGTCCCCTATGACCTATGACCTCTTGTAAAACAGCCATTTAGCGCAGACATTATCCTTGGCGGCTGCAAGACCTTCGGGTCAACGATAATTTGCCGACTTGTACTAGAGTTCGCGGCCGTGATCATAGGTACAACGACGCACACATACACATTG
>NC_051405.1:23752999-23753508 GCF_015228065.2 Penaeus monodon
ACAAACAATTGGGGATACGAACTTTTTTTTTATCAATTCAATAAAATCAGCGTCGATCCCTTTCTTGGCCGCTTTTACATGCGTTCCAATATGAGTGTAATTGTTAAGCTTACGATTTTACAAGAAAACCACGATACACTGTTAGTTCGAAAATTCTTAAAATTCTCCCAATATCTGTTTCCAATATTTGTTCCATAATCGCTCATTACATTTTTTTTTTTTTTCAAAGCTTCATTCATTCGAAAGATCATCCTCTTTCGAAAATAACAAACACACACACATACACAGAAACCTGGATACCTTAGCAATACCATTCATTACACTCTGTACAACTTCCGATATGTTAAACGTGCTAAATCCTCCATGATTTGAGGTTGTATTTATTATTTTCCAAAGTACAGGTTTAGGGTCTGTATTTTCGACGCCCGCTAACGGTGAAAATGCCAAGTGCGGATAAGCAAGGAGTCGTTAGCACAATTTGGGTACTTTAGCAAAATGCCCGTAATAGG
>NC_051405.1:23754825-23755084 GCF_015228065.2 Penaeus monodon
CTTTGCATAACAGACTTTCTTAATGGCTTGCCTTACCTATCTGTAATTTGCCTCTCAGGCTGAGCATAGGATTAGCCAGTTTGCTCATTAGACCTTCACAAGTAAATGACCTCATTAATCTACATCTGACAGCTCCTCCTATCTTGTAGATTACTAAAACTGTGAATATATACAGGATTGCTTAATACGTCAGGGGCCGACACGAACAACGGACTGTGGATAGATGTTTGTGTATGTTAAAGCACACACTCACTCATAA
>NC_051405.1:23756511-23756580 GCF_015228065.2 Penaeus monodon
GAGATTCGAAAGCAGAATGAATAACGAGGATTCAGGTCAAGAAGGTCATCCGGCTGCCCCCACCCCCCT
>NC_051405.1:23756615-23756687 GCF_015228065.2 Penaeus monodon
TAGCCTCGCCCGTTGCTACGGCGTTCGTATATGAATAGCTCTGTGGCTTCTCGCCTAGCCTCTGGAGGAAAC
>NC_051405.1:23757068-23757272 GCF_015228065.2 Penaeus monodon
GATATGTCAATAGAGCCCATTCATTTAAAGAACTAGAAGTTAATACTATGCAACGTTCCAGATTTGAAGTAAGATGTGTGAAACAGATTTTTTTTTCGCAGTACGTCTATTTTTTCATTAATTTTTATTTCGTTATTTTCTCTTTTATTTCAGTTATTAATCTTTTTTTTTTACTAGTCATGTCTTTTCAAGAAGGTTGTTAAC
>NC_051405.1:23757307-23758081 GCF_015228065.2 Penaeus monodon
TAAGGATGGAAATAGATAACAGACAGTGAGCTAAGAAGAGCAGGAAGCCCCGGGAAAACAATACTCAATAAATGGTTGTGGTTTAGGGAAGAATTGAGGCCAAAAATCGTTCATTTGTTATGATGATTATTGTAATTATTGGGATCAATAGGGATGAGACGAGAGCGGGTATTACAGACCGAAACAATGCCATCTTGAGACAGGTGGACAATGCAAGTACCTAGGTGTAACAGTGTCCGAGAAAGGTGGCTCAGACTAAATACTAAAAACAAAAGCCTGGGCAAAATAGAGAGAGCTGTCTGGTGTCATCAGTCATAGGAAATAAGCATAAAAGTTGAAGAATAAAATATACAACACTATAATAAAAACCTGTCCTACTATATGGTGCAGAGTCGTGGACAGTGCGTGTCAAAGATGAGATACTACTAGAGACAGCGGAGATGAGGATGCTGAGCAGAATAAATGGAGTTACACTGAGGGACCGGAAAAGAAGTGAGGATATCAGGAAGGAGTTAGGTGTAATAGACATCAAAGAACAGGTGCGAGAGATCGGAATGAGATGGTATGGTCATGTGATGAGAATGGAAGATCGGAATCCATTGAAGAGAGTAACGTGTGAAAATGTAAAGAGAAGAAAACTGAGAGGAAGACCAAGAAAAAGATGAACAGAAAATATCAAAGAAGATACGCGCCACTTCCAAGTCACAGACGAAGATGTGCATAACAGGCAGCAACGGAAGGCGCGGCCAAGGGCAGCCAACCCTGCAGTTTAAG
>NC_051405.1:23758375-23758467 GCF_015228065.2 Penaeus monodon
ACTGATTAACATAAAATATATAAGATATTGATCCATTTTCTAAATAAATTATTTTATTCTTTTATTCATGTGAAAACAATGATCTTCGTTTA
>NC_051405.1:23758596-23758795 GCF_015228065.2 Penaeus monodon
ATCAACGATAGGAAACTTATCCTTTTCTTAATAAGATTTATGATCTCCCAAGCGAAATTCGAATGGCTTGCGGGGTCTCTCCTTCCCTTTAGGCCAACTGAAGGCCAGTTGCGACCGGTATAAATTTCCGTGATTATAGGCCCAAGTTATTTCGTGTGGTTTCGTCATCAGGCGACTGAAATGGGGCTCTAGGTATGGA
>NC_051405.1:23759023-23759614 GCF_015228065.2 Penaeus monodon
CATTTAGATTATGTGGTCTGTGTCGAAACAAAATTGGATATTTTATTGTATTTACGTTGTATTTACATTGTACGTTGTATTAACATTTATCCCACAGACGGGAACAAGGTCCAGGGAATATAAGGTTATTCCACCCTCCTCGTTTCGTGATGACGTCATATACAGTCGATACGGTGGATACAGACGTAAAATATTTTCATTGGCGCCAAGGCAGTTTTCATCATCGTCAGTACATAACTTTAAGAAAAGGTAGACATGAATGCAGGAAGATAATGATTAGTGTAAATGTAACGCCCCTAGTTTGCCGTGAACAACCACTTTTGAACAGCCTGTACAGACCTTGTACTCTTGAACAGCCTGAACAAACCTTGTACTCGATTGGTATTTGACGTGAATCTGGAGGAAATCTCTAAGTATAATTATTACAATTTACTTTTCCTCTCTATTAGAACAAAGACATTTCAGTGGTCATATGTATCGTTGTTAAATAATTTACATATGTCGTTTGTGACTCAGGGGTCAAAAAAGGATCACCTGTATCCCAAAGGTTAGATTATTTGTCTTTAAGAGATGAATAAGCTGAAGGTCATC
>NC_051405.1:23760044-23760285 GCF_015228065.2 Penaeus monodon
GTATGTTGGCTAAATTGACGTTATCAATGTCAACTATCAGTGTGAGCAAAGTTTCTTCAAGTCGTTGATAAATCGCAAATACACTTTTATTTTACGGTAGAAGGTAACTGTATTGATATATGTGGATGTAAAGTGTGAAGATAAGATTAAAGAGAGCAAATCAAATGGCGGGTACGTGGCATTATGATTGTAATTATCTGTCTGTATACTTTTTACTCGGCAGATTTGTCATTTTCTATCA
>NC_051405.1:23760707-23760902 GCF_015228065.2 Penaeus monodon
CATAATCATAATGTCCGCAAAACCGCTTCTTGATCTGTTTTCCTGAATCTTATTTCTACTCTTCGTATCTCCATATGTCAGCAGAGGTATTTTCTTCCACCATCAGAATAAAAATGCTGGGCATGTCGCCGCTATGGCTGAAGTGGCAGCGGCTGAGCAGGAGAGGCATGCAGTCAGGCAAGAGTGGCCTGACTG
>NC_051405.1:23761238-23761628 GCF_015228065.2 Penaeus monodon
ATGTATACGTGTGTGTAGAGAGTGAAAGGAGAGAGGGCGCAAGCAGCCCCACAACAAACCCAAATCCCAGACGAAGAGGATTCCCCTCGCCTCGTAAATCTCCGCGGTGTCGCCCTCCATACACACAAACATAATAATATGCTCTAGTGGCTTAAGGGTTGCCATTTGTCAATACACGAGGCCGGATAATGGGGACTTTGACCCCCATACACCCATTACCTTCTCGTCCTCCTTCACTCGATATTCACCCGACGTTATGTAATATTATGTTGTGACTCCCTGTTCCACTCTAAGATTTATAGGGGCTTACGAGCCGGTTAATAGAACAAGGTGTTTTTTTTTTTTTTTTGGCGCCGACGATGAATCTGTTGTAATGAGATTTGACTTTCT
>NC_051405.1:23762402-23762591 GCF_015228065.2 Penaeus monodon
AAACAGCATATGGTCACAACAACATGACAATAGCAACAAATTCTGCAATAAAGGGAAGAGATAAATCAGCTTAATTGAAGGCAAAATGTCACAGTTGACATAGCTATCATCTGCTATCTATTCTCCTTCGCTTTTTACTCCAGAGGGAAGTCACCGCCTCTTGAGATCGTAATATTTAATTTTCTTCAT
>NC_051405.1:23762735-23762847 GCF_015228065.2 Penaeus monodon
AATTAACGAGCTCTTGTCATGAAAGACTAAATTAATGGTTGAGTTGCATGGGGTGTCGCTCTTTTGTGCTTGCGTGGGAGGGGTTGTCTTGGGGGTTATGTGTGCGCGGGGG
>NC_051405.1:23764794-23764916 GCF_015228065.2 Penaeus monodon
GTAGATTCACCTGTACGTACAAATGCAAATCGTACCTCTCAAACATGTGTTTTCGACGCAGAATCTTTGATCATCAAAAGAAACGAATAAATTATTCAATAAATAAACGAACAGATATGGAG
>NC_051405.1:23765049-23765118 GCF_015228065.2 Penaeus monodon
CGCTAGAAATCGGTGTGGAATTATAGAAACTCTCAGCGTTGTAAATAATGCTTGTTTGTTCCACCTCTC
>NC_051405.1:23766361-23766435 GCF_015228065.2 Penaeus monodon
ATAAGCTGCGTGTCACTCTCATATATTCCAGGTGGAGACAGGTAAACAGTGCTTATCATTTCGTGTCTGTTTTT
>NC_051405.1:23766716-23767403 GCF_015228065.2 Penaeus monodon
GAAAATAAGGAAAAAGGAATAAGAAGAAAAGAGGTTGGAGAACGAAAAATAAAGAAAAAGGAATACGAAGAAAGTGAGGAAAGAAGAAATAAAGGGAATTAATGATAAAACTGAAATTACAAATGCAAATGAAGATGTTTAGAAGAGAGGAAGTAGAGAGACGTTGAAGAGGGAATAAAGAAGAGAAGAGACAAATAATAATGATATAACTGAAATTACAAATATGTGAAAACGAAAGAAAATAGAGAGACGTTGACAAGTAAGGAAAGAGACAAAAAATAATTACAAACCTGAAAATAAGAATGTATAAAAAGAAAAAGAAGTTCACGAAGAAGGAATAAAGAAAAAAAAAAAAAGAGAAGAGAGAGAGAGGGTTGACGAAGACAGAATAAAGATAATCCTTAATAACCAATATATATTCTTTTTATTTTACATTTTACTTCTTTTCTTCAAAGTTGGATTATAGGATTTCCATCTCGAGCCTAAGATGATAGAGATACCTGCCGATTGAGAATTTCATAAATGGATTTTCCTCCTCCCGGGCGGGGCGTGAGAAAGCGGACCCGGGAAGCGGAAACTGCTGCTGCCGCCGCCGGGTATTCCAGGCGCACACGCGGGCGGACTGAGAGGCAAGCGGGGGCGAAGTCAACGAGAAGACAAGCGCAATTACATAAGCAAAGGAAAGCG
>NC_051405.1:23767731-23767864 GCF_015228065.2 Penaeus monodon
GGTGATCCAAAAACGAAAAAAAAATCTCAAGAGGGCAAATTTTCCTCAACAAAAGAAGTGAATCTTTTCTTCACGTTTCAGCTGATGGGTCTGAAGGACCTCAGGGCCCACAAGAGCCTCTTACTTGTAAAAA
>NC_051405.1:23768412-23768494 GCF_015228065.2 Penaeus monodon
ATCTCAAGACGGTTCAGACTTCGTTATTTTCTTCTCTGGCGACGAAGGCAATGAAGGAGGTTCTGGATTTGCAGAGGCACGC
>NC_051405.1:23769850-23770133 GCF_015228065.2 Penaeus monodon
CCAAGACTCACCATCACGAACCAAATAAATCGACATCATCCATTGTACTCAGAGCAACATCCGAAGTCAACCCGGCAAGTCTCCTGAACCAAAGCGTAACTTTTTGATGTCCGCCGCTAGTGATTGCAGCATTTATATATAACGTGACCGATGCGTGAGACCCCCTAACCTTGCGAGAATTCTGTCGCGTCATCGAGATCCGAAAGCGATGGTACTGATAGCCATGTTAATCACTGTGTTTTTGTGTGCTCGGAAGCTGGGAATGATCGTCTACCCTGTGTGT
>NC_051405.1:23771164-23771979 GCF_015228065.2 Penaeus monodon
TTTCTCCATTCGTGGGGAACGCAAGACGGAAAATGGCCGTATAGACTATATAGAACGCAAAATTTGTTTTCTTATCTTTAATTATAGCTTTCCTTTCATCTCTAAGATCAAATGATAAGGTCTTTCCGTGCCCCTTTATGGCTGATAGACATCCAATCGACATATCTTTAATTTTCTTGTTAAAAAACAAGAAAAAAAATCGGTATTGCTTGCAGGGATACCAACTGAAGAGAGCAAGAGTACCAACCGATGCAGTTTTTTCTCGTTCAAAATATCTGAATATAAAGTTTTTAAGGCTAACACATTTAGCTAAAAGTACAAGCTAGAAAATATACAGATCGGAAAGCTATTCGTTGTTTCGTAACACGGAGAAAATGTTCTTTTGGGGCGATTTTGCTAATAAATTCTTTTTTTAAAATGTTCATTCTTGTCAATCATGCTTTAACTCTCTTGGTAATAATATCTAATTCACCTTTTCTGTCATAAAACAGGATTCTAACATAGACTATGCGTTTTTTAAATGCAGATCCAAAATATTTTATGTTCGTAACGGCGCGAGAAAACTAACATCACAGAACACTTCAAAATTAATTGACATATGAACCCGTGGATTATTTTCATCTTCTTTTTTATTGTTGTCTTTTTCCATTATGCTTTTACTCATGCTTTGCTGTTCACAGAGTATGAAAGCATAACTGTTTTTTTATTGCTTTGAGTATATCAGTAGAAATGTCTTTTTTGGTTCTTCGTATTGCTCTGTCTTTGTTCTTTCTTTTTTTTCTCTCCCTCTGTCTCTGTCTGTTAGTCTGTCTATT
>NC_051405.1:23775678-23775904 GCF_015228065.2 Penaeus monodon
TCTGAAGTCATTTTGTGATTGCACACTCTGCATCCCTACTAAAAATTAGAAAATGAAAATTACAACAAAAAACGTGAAAACAACACTTTGGGAACCTTCTATTTTTGTACCAATTGTGGGAAATTGCTTGCGAATCTAACAGTAACTGTGCAATGATTGTGTAAGAATCCAACACATGAGTATATTTAGGAGTTTAGGATATATCAAAATCTGGAGATGTTGGTTG
>NC_051405.1:23776065-23776247 GCF_015228065.2 Penaeus monodon
AAGGCGTTCTACCAAATCATCTCCGTCTATGTTCTTAAATGTTGCTACCGATAAATCCTAAACTAACGGCTCTGGTTCAGTGATTGCGGCCAAGCATCGGGGAAACGGCGTAATGGCAGCTCTTCGTCTTGCATTAACATTTGCCCGAATTGCCTTCAGTTCATTCATAAATCCGCTTCATC
>NC_051405.1:23776491-23777028 GCF_015228065.2 Penaeus monodon
TAAAACCTACATTAGTATTAACGAAGCAATTGACGAGCTTTTTTAGTTTGGAAATTCCAAAGAATACATATTCCATTTAATTTTTTTCGTGTTGAAAAGTAATGGTATGTAACGAAGGGTACTAATGCTTCTTATGACAAAAAAAAAATTAACATAATCAGTATCCGGATTTTTTTTAAATTGCTTCAAAAGCATGATGATAATAAGAAAATAGATCATCAGACAAATATAATAACAACAGAAATCGCGAAAAAATTATCAGAAAAAAAAAATAATGGAATCAAGAACAGTATCTACCTCTCTGGCGGTTGAGATACTTTGAGACAATCTTAATCAATTGCGTAATTCATAACATTTTGAAAAATCAGCCTATCTGTCCTTCAGTAATTCATTAATACAGTTTCTTTTCTAATGTTGAGCACAGATTATACGGATAGTGTTACATAGTTATAAAAGTATATCAGCGTATGCGTAATGAGGGACTTTGAACCCCGGTCGTGGGTTCAATGGAAAGGATTGAAGTTAAGGTTTCTTTGC
>NC_051405.1:23777162-23777444 GCF_015228065.2 Penaeus monodon
AGAAAAAGATGCCCAAAAGAAAAATATTTCGAAAAGTATATCATTTGAGAAATAAGATGAAAGTGGATGTCTGACGTGCTTAATTCAGAACTTCCGGTCTTTTGTACAAAATAATTCATCAAAGAACGAAAATTATCGCACTCTTTTATTCATAGACTTCTTCAGAATTACTAATGCTGAGCAAACACATTGTGATATCGAGAAAGCTAACTGCTAACTGCAGTCCGTAATCTTAAACCTTTGTAGTTATTTGCCTCAAACTTATTGTCAAACTTATACTCC
>NC_051405.1:23777948-23778058 GCF_015228065.2 Penaeus monodon
AACTTATGGTATTGCACTTTGTGGAAGGAGATAAAGAACACGGAAATAGTCTGACGTTGAAAGTATAAGTAAGTAACATTAGCTTTTAGCTCGTGGGATTAGAACGAACT
>NC_051405.1:23778192-23778375 GCF_015228065.2 Penaeus monodon
GACAAGAATAAAAAAAAAAAATTTATCCCTTCTCATTTAGCTTAAAGCTATTACAGTGTGCATTAAAACCAAAAACGAGAAAAATATGTGAAAAATGTTTGCTTCAGCTTGGTCTTACGCACCACAAATATCATATGTCAATGCACTTTAACAAGGAAAAAAGTTTAGTAATAAGTATGTGTG
>NC_051405.1:23778719-23779057 GCF_015228065.2 Penaeus monodon
TATCTATCTGACTAACCTCAAGCATGAACAAAACACCAAAGATGAAGGAAATACGTAAATTGCTTGTCAAAAAAGAGAGAAAAAAAAAACACTTGTCTGCTTTCGTCCAAAGAAACCAGAGGAAGTTTACCCACTAATGATATCGGAAGCAACTTTATAACGAGGCTATTTATAGTTTAGTCGGTGTAGCAGCGGGATGAGAATGTTGCCTGTTCGCCCGTTAGCGGTAAACATTTCATTTTAAAAGGGTGGTGCGTTTTAGGTTATAAATAGATTATGTATTTCGGTTGGTGAAGAAAATAGAGGGATTATTATTTAAAAAATAAAAAAGAGTCATA
>NC_051405.1:23779403-23779538 GCF_015228065.2 Penaeus monodon
GAGTTAAAAGCTGATCGAAGGAAAACAAACAAATGTTTACTTTTAAACAAGCAGTTTGAGAAACCAATGGGACCATGTGATATAATTTGGTGGGAGGAGCATGTTGACTTTGAGGAGAAAGAAGCCAGTTTTTGT
>NC_051405.1:23780431-23780768 GCF_015228065.2 Penaeus monodon
TATCAAGATAATGTCCGTCAGCCAAAACAAATGCATTACTTCTCCATAATACACGCAGCTGCACTTACAAGGAGACAGACACTTATCGAACATTGCTAAAAAAAAACAACCACTAAATTGTGGATAAAATGTAAAATACCTGCTAATACGTTTTTTTTTTTACCTTTCATTCAAGGCGTGTGGAGTTACTCCCAACCCTTATTAACGCAGTGCTGCAATTATCTTATCTTATTTTTCACATTAGGAACTTTGCTATACATCCATTTCATCAATAAATTGCTTTATCTATCGGTCATCTATTCCTAAAAGTTCATACCGAACCCCTTCTCCGACTCTT
>NC_051405.1:23780789-23780964 GCF_015228065.2 Penaeus monodon
GTATGGACATCTCCAGACATTTCTCGATGCAATAAGGTTACCGCCAGCGTGGATTTCTCGCACAGTATCTTCGTGTTTTGTGGTTTGTGCGAGTTGCGAGTGGAACGAACCTGCCGGGGGGGGGGGGGTGAGACTCGCTCCAAGGGCAGCCCAGGTGTTTGTCCAGAGGAAGGCG
>NC_051405.1:23781823-23781994 GCF_015228065.2 Penaeus monodon
ACCAAGTATGATTTTTTTTTCCATTCCGTAAAACAGAATAACCAAAGAGAAAGAAAGATAAGAGGCATAAGTGTGATTGCTGAAATGTAATGACGTGTGTGAATGCTAATTAAAATATCTTTGAATTAAAAGGGTTAAGTCGAAAATTCAGACTTTTGAAATTATTTAAGC
>NC_051405.1:23782422-23782616 GCF_015228065.2 Penaeus monodon
CGGACGGTGACAGACGAGCAGACACTCATCACCACAGACAGCCGCTGTTCTCTCGAGCTTCCTTCCAGAACCTTCCTCAGGTGCCTATTTTTGTCTTTGTCAGAATGTGCAATCGTCACTAATCTTAATAGGCCCCAGGGGAGGCCTCTGATTGGCTGAGGCGGAGGCTGTTGCTACGTCGATCATGGGGATCG
>NC_051405.1:23783538-23783780 GCF_015228065.2 Penaeus monodon
TAATGTAGTAGACACAGGGGTATATACAATTGTTTTCTTTCTTTTTTTACGAGAATTATAGTATGAACAATGTCCGCTTATATTAAGATGGGTAAAAGTCATGGATCAAGGACACACAGTGTATCATATCACTATCTAGTGCTTTATGATAAATAGAACCTGATTTCTTTTTATCAATCGATACATTGGATCGGCAGAGCTAATCTCCTCCCAGATCGTAAGTAAAAATATCTATGCAATTT
>NC_051405.1:23783838-23784096 GCF_015228065.2 Penaeus monodon
GCAATGGGTGCTTGGTATCTTGCAATCTTTCTCTATTGAGAAACATAATATTCATTATCGCCTTATAAAGTAGATTGATTATGCAGCAATCTACATTGATTATATTCAGCATACGAGCATAATGTAATTTTTGGTTACATTTCTGAAAAGAAGAAGAAGAAAAAAAAAAGTTGGTGTTTTTTTTTCTGCCTGTCAAGTGGTCACCGATAATCCTCATTATCTAAAGAGACTCACTTTTTCTACAGGCTGATTACCTTT
>NC_051405.1:23784239-23784572 GCF_015228065.2 Penaeus monodon
CATGAATATTCTTAAAACGAAAACAAAAGGTGTGATAAATCTGATGATATGAAATTAATGTGATTGAAAATTCACTACGAAAGGAAGGAAGACAGGACGAACTACGAACAGTGCGAAGGTCTCACAGACGAAAACAGAGAGGGAGAAATCTTTAAAAACGAACAGTGGGTAGGATCCACAACGAAGCAGAAGGGGGAGTCCCTAATAAAAAAAAATGGAGATCCCACAACGAAGAGAGTAGATGACCCGCTAAAAAAAAAAAATCCGTTACGTCATAATTGTCGTGATTGAAATACCAGGTGTTCCCTTGAGTGCGAGTTATCATTATCCTCC
>NC_051405.1:23784634-23784712 GCF_015228065.2 Penaeus monodon
GCATGTGGCTGCTCATGTACTAATTAGAGTAACCGCACGATTAGGACGCGGAGTTACCCAAGCGCAGAATTTGATGGC
>NC_051405.1:23785750-23786146 GCF_015228065.2 Penaeus monodon
TGACTAAAGCAACGAAAAGAATCTCGAGTAACCATCAGCACAGCTGCTCACAAGAAAACAAAAATGAAATTACAGTTTGATCCTGATTTATGCCGATGATAATTCATTACTTTTCCCATCATCACCTTAACTTATAATACGTTTTTTTTTTCCTCCTCGTCCTTGGCAAACTGTACAGGAATTTATCACCGATTCCTTATCGATAGTTTAGTTTAAGAAGAAAAAAAATAATGACGATGATTATCATTACACCGGGAAAGTCTTTATTGATTACCATCTTTCGACTCTTACCAAGACATCTTTTACTTGAAGAGACTGCCTTAAATAACAGACTCGGATTCGATTAAATGTCGATATTTATTACAACAGCTTAAAAGTTATTGGTCATTTTCAACG
>NC_051405.1:23786289-23786455 GCF_015228065.2 Penaeus monodon
AGGAGACGCACGGAATCTTGTTAATAAGGGTAAGAATTAACCAAAGAGTCTTAATTGTGAAGTTAATAACTCTTGTAGAATCTTTGAAAGGGCTACGGGCATATTCTGCTTTGCTCTATTCTATAAAAAGGCTTTTGTTGTTTAGTGAAATATCGTTCGTTGTTGT
>NC_051405.1:23786619-23786730 GCF_015228065.2 Penaeus monodon
TAGAAATAACATAACATATTTACAGTTTGTCTGACTCAAACCCTTTATAAGACTAAGTTTCCGATTTATAAAATATTTATATAATGTATACCTCAAATCCTGGTTCTGATC
>NC_051405.1:23786809-23786873 GCF_015228065.2 Penaeus monodon
CTATTCCCCTCTCCTTCAACTATTCCCATCAAAACTGACAAATCGATGACAGTGAAAAAAATAC
>NC_051405.1:23787040-23787348 GCF_015228065.2 Penaeus monodon
CGTCGTCGACAGCTATCCATCACCAGTCGGTCTCGGGTCCAGAGCCAGCAACTATCGCCCGAAATTTATGAGTTTTGGAAACGCACCTCCACGCCCACGACGAGTTATCCCAGGGTGGTAGATGGGCGGCTGGAGGCGATTGTGGTCACTGGCCTTTCAACCGGATGTAATCGGAGATAGAATTATGCCATATGCTCGAGTTGGAGTTTAATGGGGCGTCCGTATGCCAGGTTTGTGTCAAAGGTTGGCGAAGCTTGTATAGTTGTCCAGTGCGTGTAGAGAAAGCCACACAGTAACAATATGGTCAA
>NC_051405.1:23788175-23788517 GCF_015228065.2 Penaeus monodon
AACAGTATTTTATCATTGCTGGTAAATAAACAGGTCGATTTAGAAGTAGCTATAAATGATACTGACATTCTAAATCGAAAAAAGGAAAATTAATCAGAAACTTTGAACACCCAATAATTAATCTTAAAAAATGGGAAGAGTAAAATGAAAAAAATGAAAGATGTTACATATAATTTGAATATGCCTTTGTAAAAAAGATTTTGACGTTTAGAAATACGCACAACGAATATTGTTTAATATGACAGCTTTAGCGTAGAATAACACAGCGAAAAGGCTTACCACAACCTCTGTTCTTGTTCTTGTTGCTTTTTGTTTTCAAGCAAATTGATGTGTGATGATTAC
>NC_051405.1:23789029-23789402 GCF_015228065.2 Penaeus monodon
AGCTCTTCCTCCAGAGGTTAACGTCCCCCTCTAGAGAACTGTGCCACCTTCTTTTCGGAGTGCCACTGGATCCTGAACTTGGCAATGCACGAATGACATGTATCGCGATCTCATAGAAAAAAAAAATAATGTCGATTTAATATACATAGATGGTGAGAACATAAAATAACGGATAGATTAATTAACTTATAAATAGATATGCCAGTAACTGAAACGATGAAACATATAGATTGATGTATAAAAAAAGGCAAATTATTAAGTAGATAGCTAATGAAAGAAAAGGTGAATAGATAGATTGATAGCTATATGGATTGATTCATAAACAGGTAAGTATGCAAATGAATAACTGAATAAATAAATAAACTAAACACTG
>NC_051405.1:23789700-23789817 GCF_015228065.2 Penaeus monodon
ATATATATATATATTTTTCTCTCTCTCTCTCTTTCCGTCCTCCCGCCCGCCATTTTCCCTCGCTCCTTCGTCACCCACTTAGCTCCCGCGGCTGTCGTCTGTCACGCCCGCCAGACC
>NC_051405.1:23789903-23791109 GCF_015228065.2 Penaeus monodon
TTCGTCACCTCCTTCGCCATTCTGATCACCAAACGGGAAATTTATCTTTCGCGCGAGTAGTCTTGACGTCATAGCGTGATTGCTGACTCATGCTGACGAGGAGGGAGATGAAGGGGGAAAAGGGGGGGGGGGGAGCTGAAGGGGGAAAAGGGGGGGGGAGCTGAGGGGGAAAGGGGGGGTGGGGGGGAGGGGGATTGTAGGGGGTGGAAGGGGGCAAAAGAGGGAAGAGGAGAGGAAAGGAAGTTGGGGGAAAAGAAGCGCGAGAGAGGAAGAGGGAGAGGGTGCCTAAGGGTGATGAAGAAGGGGGAGGGGGAAAGGGGGGAGGAGAGGAGAGAGGGGAGGAAGAGAGAAGAAGAAGGAGTAGAAGGGAGAGGATAGGGGGAGTATTAGGGGTGGGGGGATAGCAGCAGGAAAAGGGGGGGGAGGTAGCTTCAGGGGGGAGGAGGGGGAAGTAACAGGGAGAGGAGGGGAGAAACAGCAGGGGAAGGGGGGGGGGTAGCAGGGGGAGGGGGGGATCAGCAGGGGAAGGGGGGGTGCAGCCGGGGGGAGGGGGGGAAGCCAGCAAGAGGAAGAGGGGGGTCCAGCAGGTAGAAGGGGGGAAGAAATAGCAGGGGAAGGGTGGGGGGAAGCAGCTGGAGGAGGAGGGGGGGAGAAACAGCAGGGGAAGGGGGGGAAAGCAGCAGGAGGAGGGGGGGGTAGCAGAAGGGGGGAAGTGGCCCGAGGCGCTTGGGGATTCTACTGATAATCGGTAGAAAGCCGGCAGTGAGTCGACAAAGTACGGGTAGATCAGGGCGTAACGGAGGGGTAGATAGATCGGGTGGAGGGGGAGGGGGAGGTGGAGGGGGAGTGGGGGAAGGGGGAGGGGGAGTGGGGGAGGGGGAGGGGGAGTGGGGGAGGGGGAGAGGGAGGGGGAGGGGTTGAGGTGGTGGAGCTGGAAAGGTCTGAGGTGGAGGTGGAAGACTTTGAGAAGTGGAGGAGGAGGTGGAAAGGTTTGAGGTGGAGGGGCAGGCGTAGGTGGAGGTTGAGGGGGAGTGGGAGGGGGAAGCTTTGAGGTGGAGGTGGAGGTAGAGGAGGGGATATAGGAGGAGGAGGCGGAGGTGGAAGGCTTTGAAGTGGAGTAGAAAGTGGAAGGGAAGGTGGAAGACATTCAAATGGAGGAGGTTATGGAAGGCTTGCGGTGGAGGAAAAAGTGGAAGGTTCTGAAGT
>NC_051405.1:23791211-23791286 GCF_015228065.2 Penaeus monodon
CAGAAATCCGTACGTATCATAGGCATGTGGAGCAAGGCAGGAAGAGGAGGCGAGAGGGGGGGGGGGGAGAAGGGG
>NC_051405.1:23791683-23791863 GCF_015228065.2 Penaeus monodon
CAGAACGAGTTAGGGGGGTAGGGAGGAGGAGGTAGGTGGTTCTTTGATGAAAGTTGAAACCATCTGCATCTTTTTTTCTTTTCTTTTTTCCTTGAATTCGAAATCAGAAAGTGTTAATTGGATTTACCGCGATGCCGTGTTGTTGTGACGAAAATAATGCGCGTAAAGGAGAGATTTATA
>NC_051405.1:23792110-23792202 GCF_015228065.2 Penaeus monodon
CTAGCATTATCTCCAAGTACTGCACAGAGTAAACAGATAGACAGGCGACTGTAATGTGCCGTAGATGGCATAATTCGAATAAACAGTTATGC
>NC_051405.1:23793020-23793190 GCF_015228065.2 Penaeus monodon
ACAACAGTTTCCATATCTTCTTTACTGAGGCTTATGGACAGATGACACGGCGGTTATGACTAAATCTCCAGAAAATCTCTAAACAGATGTGTAATAAACGGTATGATAAACGGTTGCTGAAAAAAGTTGATAATAAAAATATAATAACCGGTGTGATAAAAGGTTGCTGT
>NC_051405.1:23793337-23793445 GCF_015228065.2 Penaeus monodon
TACATCATACAAAGAATATTGATCATAGTTCGATACCTTGTATTAAGGGACCAGAATTCCTACCCTCTACCCCCCCCCAAAAAAAAAACCACACGCATAGTCATATTC
>NC_051405.1:23794364-23794779 GCF_015228065.2 Penaeus monodon
AAACCAGTACTGATTACCAGTCATTTCCCACACTTCCTTCCCGAGATCTCATTGTGACACGAACAAAACAGTCTCTCTCACATCCAAACATTGCATCGCACCCTGTCACACTTTATAACAAAGGGAGGTAGATATTTTCATCATCTAAAGGATCTTTTATGCGTAGAATAACGGTAACCGAACGCCAGAGGATTTTAAATGTGTCGAAGATTGTACACACAAAAGTATACTGCATACGCATTTTTTCTTTTTTGGGGGGAGGGGTGTACACAAGTGCTTTTGTAATTTCTGTTGTCTCCTCAGTCTGTATTTATGTGAGATATCTTCTTTGTAAATTGACGGACATTTGCGTTATTTAAATAAGAAATTCCTTGTGGGTAGGGGGAGGTGGGGGGAGGGGTCTTACTCATGTTCA
>NC_051405.1:23796240-23796524 GCF_015228065.2 Penaeus monodon
GCGCTGACAATTAAAAAAAAAAGTACCTCGCTTTTTATCCAGTTCCTTTCTCCAGATATTTTTCGGCGTCGCTCTAACGAACAGTCAATAAAGCCGCTGAAACGACAATGCTGACGCTGTGTCAGTCCTCCCCTGCATTGTGACTTCGCTGTCCTGGCTCCGGGGAACGAGCCATTGATATCATGACACGCACGTCATCTGTGACATCAATGCATTTGTCACACCTCGTCTATCTTGCTGTCTGGTTGCCGCTGCAGTCCGCTAAGTGGGTCGGGAGGGAAGAG
>NC_051405.1:23796893-23797045 GCF_015228065.2 Penaeus monodon
GTACTTCAAGATCCAACACAATTCTAAGTGTATTCGCGGACATACGCCCCAAGTGTAAAAGCGATTCGCAACGCGTTTGTGAACCCGTTATTGTAGAGTTAACAAACGGGTAATCAAGCAGGAGGGGAAGGGCGTGTGTGCAAACAGGAAGA
>NC_051405.1:23797078-23797170 GCF_015228065.2 Penaeus monodon
AGGGTGACACCAAGATTCCTCATTTCTTCTGAGTAAACAAGAGAAGCCGCCAAAGCTGTTTATGATTAGCGCGATACTTTAGGTGAATGCCT
>NC_051405.1:23798491-23798846 GCF_015228065.2 Penaeus monodon
TGGAATCCAGTCACCCTCAGGCGCTAACCAAGGGATAAACAATGGACCCTTAACCTTAAATGATATACCCCCTTGGCCACGAGTACACGACGGTCTCTCACGTGTCCCTGAGTCGCCAAGGATTTTATAAGGGGAAATGTTCGTCGATGGAAATATTGCCATTATGCAACATTAGGGCGGGAATTTACGAGTCCGGGGAGAAATTAGCCGGTCCCACGACACCTAAAAAAAGGGGAGGAGGGGGAAAAAGTCATAGGGTTTCCACCTGTAGATTGCAATGAGTTGGTGGATATGTCTCGGGAAAATCATAAGGCGAGACGCGTTCTGGGAAAAGAAGAGGAGATTTTGGAAGAAA
>NC_051405.1:23799251-23799413 GCF_015228065.2 Penaeus monodon
CCTTTGTGTTCGCTCAAACGAATATATTGATATCTTAATTTTCAATGAATGAAAAAGGGAGGAAAATACACACAAAAAAATGAACGATTTTCCTCTTTCAAGCACCTGGGGACCGATCATTTGCGCTCTTGGAGGTCATTGGGTACGTTCTGTTTTATCGTG
>NC_051405.1:23800291-23800417 GCF_015228065.2 Penaeus monodon
GTAATAAGAAGAAAATCATGACACTCGGAGAAAATCGATAGATAATACAGAGAGAAAATAAGGAATTGAACACTAAATAATACTATTAAAGCATTAATTACGAACAGGCAATACGAAAAATGGGAT
>NC_051405.1:23800989-23801062 GCF_015228065.2 Penaeus monodon
TCAGAATTACTTAGAAAGTGAAGACGAATTCCATTGACGAAATGGATGAGAGGTGATGCTAAATGCTAGAGCG
>NC_051405.1:23803243-23803320 GCF_015228065.2 Penaeus monodon
GTAATACAGATTCAGAACATAAGGCATCACGTATAGGGCGCTATTATGTATGTTTAAACGTTTCTATTTTTCGATTT
>NC_051405.1:23803775-23803910 GCF_015228065.2 Penaeus monodon
AATATTCCGGACCATCAATATCCAATATCATAATTTCATCTCCAGTTATGCACATACTGATAAATAAAAAGAAAACAGAAACGGTATATATGAAGGATAAAAATTAGATGAAATTCCCATCTTATCAGAATGAAA
>NC_051405.1:23805354-23805855 GCF_015228065.2 Penaeus monodon
CAGTTATCGCCGAGCGTGACCATCCCCGCCAAAAACCAGGAAATCGCGTGAGTATTTGTTTGATTAAGCCTTTTGTTCTGGCTGTGATTTGCAACGCAGAAGACTTCCCTTTGAAGGAGCCTGTACGTGTGGAGAAGAAATGATCAGCCTTTTTTTTCCTTATAACAGCCGAAGGACAGAAACTGTGGCTAGTAAATTGCATGTACGTTAAAGGATTGTGAAAATATCATGCCATGTTAACATTCATGGTAATTTGTTCACACACACATTTTTATTTATTTATTCATATAGATTTTTTTCTTTCCTTCCTTCCTTCCTTCTTTCGTTTCCTTCTTCTTCTTCCTCTAATTTTTATTTTTCCTCTTCTTTTTTCCTTCTCTTTTTCTCTTTCTATTTTGTTTTCTTCTCCTTCTTTCTCTTTTCTTTGCCCCACCCCCTTTTTGGGATAGAAAAAAATGTTCTTAGTATATAATTAAAGTTACGTAAAACTCTGCTTTTCGC
>NC_051405.1:23805881-23805995 GCF_015228065.2 Penaeus monodon
AACGCTCGTGTTTATAATGTGAGGTCAAGTGGCGTTTGAACGTTTGAACGTTACTTGTCACTCCACTTGTCAGAGGGTTTCGTATATTAACCATCAAAAGAGGGGCTTCTGACT
>NC_051405.1:23806461-23808506 GCF_015228065.2 Penaeus monodon
GTCTGACCGGAACCTCCTTCTCTGTTGAAGTAAATAACTAATGAATGCTGATTTATCATTTCATCTATCTCTATCATCAACCAGAACGAATCTAGTATGCTTATACTACATTCTTATTATCATATTCATCATATATTAATCTAGAATTTCCTATTTTAAAAACTATTCCACACTGAAGCGCAGAAATTATATCGCAGAAACATTTAATTGCGGTCAATGTTATAAGGATATATAACAACTCTATTACATCATATATCGCAGTATAACACATTATATAAATCCTGCATAAGACCATAACCAATCGACGCAACAAGCATTTCAAGCATTTATTAGTCACTAGATATTAGTCAATCGCATTTCAATCCTTTAAATATACATCTCATTCCCTGGTTTCATTGTTTATCTTCGTGAGTCATGATAGAAAACGGCTAACGAACTCGAAGTCAGAACTCACCCTTTCGAACAGGTTTTTCCTTGATGACGTCAGCTGTCTCGTATTGATAGTATTTATATTGTTTTTATTTATCATATTTCAAACGTACATTCAATGACATATTCTGGTGTTAGGTTTGCTTATTAAGGGGAGAGTTCACAGTAAATAAGAAAACAATGATTAAAAAGGGAATGAGCAGTGAACAGAGTAAACAGGAGGAAGAATAAAGTTAACAGAGTGAAGAACAGACATAATGAATAACGAACAGAAAGAAGAATCAACAGAATGAAGAATAAACAGAAAGAGTGGATAAACAAAAAGAAGAATAAACAGAAGGAAGAATAAACAGAGGGAAGAGTAAACAGAAAGATGAACAAACAAAGAATAGAGAAAATGAAGGAGAAACAGAGGGAAGAGTAAACAGAGAGAGGAATAAACAAAGAATAAAGAAAATGAAGAATAAACGGAAGGAAGAATAAACAACATGAAGAACAGACCAGAAGAACAATAATCAGTAAGGAGAGTAAACAGCGATGATAATTTTCGAAATGCTCTTGACCTAGCTCGACGAAAGTTCACCTCGATTGTGCTTCGTCATATGTTCCGATTACGAAATTATATGCTTATTACGTTTATTCTATTTATTACGATTACGTAGTCATATATTCTTACTGTGGGTAATGATGCTTGGTATATTGCTAATGAGTTCAGCTTCCAATTGACCTCGTAACGCCGTAGATTATGTATGTATGGAACTATCGTTTGTTAATTACATAAGGGGAGTTATATTAAGTACTGTAGTGAAGTTGATATCATCTAAATTGATTATTTATGTAATGGGATTGGTATTCAATTCTGTTTATGGTGTTATATTACTTTTTAGGTTTCCGTAGATACTAGTATTAGTATAATTGAAACATAAGTCAATGCGCACATACTTACGTTTGTTATTATCAGTAATTACGTGAAATGGATAGTGTTTCAGTACAGGCACATACATTTTAATTCATATCTTGACAATGGGATAAGCATTCTATCCCTATACTACTCACCAAACACTTAGAACCACCTACTTTCACTTTAGAATCGGTATACAGCGCATCACCAGATACCACTGGCTTCCCACTGACCTCCAGGCAACCTATGCTATGTTTACCACCACATACCGGCACGTTCAGAACCCTTCACTACCTTTCACGCCACATGCTCTCCTGATGCATACCCTCCCTCTATGTACTGTGTGTCTCTATGTGTCATTCATTCCTTGTCTCAACACACCCTTCGTATGTGGCTCCCCTTTACATATCATGTTTGCTCTCCTTCAACATATCATCCCTGCATAGTTCAACATAACCTACCTACATAGCTACATAGTCCAACATATCCTAAATACATAATCCAACATACCATTACTTCAACATACCTCATATATGTGTTCACCTGATGGCGTTATGTTGTTGTTATACACCCACACGAACATATGCAACGACATACAACATACCCACATTGCACGCCCCTGCACAGACGTTCCCATGCAGCATTGTCTTGAGTGGGCGTGATTGCGCATACAGGCCCGATGACCAGGGGCGTGGGCGCCTCCAATGTGCGCTGA
>NC_051405.1:23808785-23808857 GCF_015228065.2 Penaeus monodon
AAATAAGTGATGGGAACACACTGTCTTGTGGGAAAAGGGAGGCTGTGACCTGCATCATCTTTTGATTTCCAC
>NC_051405.1:23809379-23809793 GCF_015228065.2 Penaeus monodon
CTTCTTTCCTCCTCTTCCCCTCTCCCCTTCCTCCTCTCCCTCTTTCCCCTCCTTCCTCTCTCCTCTTCTCTTTCTCCTCTTCTCTCTCGCCCCTCTTCTCTCTCCTTCTACTTCCCTGCCCCTTTCTCCCTCTTCTTTCTCTCCCTCCTCCTCTCATTCACTACCTCTCACGCACATCCCTTCCCCCCCCCCCTTTTTCCCACCCCTTCTCCTTCCCCTTCCTCTTCTCCCTCCTTCCTCTCCCCCTCATCCCCCTACCTCTCCCGCCCACCCGCGGTACCCTACCCCCAGTGCCTCCGCCCATTGTGTGACGTGCATGGCTATTAGTGTTACACGCCCATCTTTTCTGGAGATGCAGTATACATGAGGCATGATAATTACTTACGTGATCAGTAGCAATACGTCCGATGAGAT
>NC_051405.1:23810656-23811403 GCF_015228065.2 Penaeus monodon
ATACGAAGAAAACTGACGATTCTGGTCCTCCAATGCAACAGAGCAAAGTTCGAATAGGCAGAACACCCAGACATGGCATTTGAGCCTCAAAAATAAAATCTACTTCCATGTTTTAAAAAAGCAACCGATGGAGCACATCTTAAACAATAACCGTATCAAACATTATTAGTATTCATTTTTTTCCTTTAATTGTATAAAGATTCGAAGTCACGCTCCGACGCTTCAGACCTCGACTCGAACTTCAGTGAAAATAGTTCGACCACTGTTTCGAGCTTTGAGACTTTGACCGCGCGAATAACCAACCCAGATCAGTTTGAACTAAAGCGTCGATATCGGGGTATCTTATCACTGTACTGATACCTAATCTAATATTATAGACAGCAGCTAACTTCCCTTCATTTCCCTATCAATTGACCCAGTGATATATTATTGTTTTCGTGACAAATAGTCAGTGATCCCATCAACTACATCTTATAAGTCTCGTCTATGATGGTTGAGTATTATCACTTAGGATATAGATATTACTGTCCCTCATAGCTTGACAAGGACGCCGTACATAGTTAATTTCTCTAGTAGGAATATTATGATAAACTGGACAAGAAATTCTGTGGGTTGCCATTCCCTTAGAAATTCAGTGTGTTGCCATGCCCTTTGGAAGTCAGTGGGTCTGCTTTATTTTGTAATATGACGTTGATATATCTGATGGATACATCTATGGCTTTCAGGTTTCCTATCTCAGCGCTCTAC
>NC_051405.1:23811503-23811800 GCF_015228065.2 Penaeus monodon
GACAGTTTACCTCCGAGCTTGTTAATTATTCCGTTTTTTTACATCTATATTGATAGAGACGGGGAAACGTTAACATCTGTATATACGCATCGAACACATGATAAGAACGTTGAAAAAAAATATAATGAGATAACTGGTAATGAAAAAGCTATGATAAAAACTGCTATCACTGGAAATCATTATGGATAACGTGAAAAAGGTCTGCCAGTTATTAGATGAAATTGATAACGCAATGACTAGAAAATATTATAAATGATGTAAAATTCTGCAGTAACTTTGGAATAGAATTACACATTT
>NC_051405.1:23812149-23812654 GCF_015228065.2 Penaeus monodon
CGCTCGAAAGTGGTTGCGAAGGTATATGGTCTGGACACACAGGAAGCCATACAAGATAATTATCTTCGTAATAATGCCTCTTGATTTCCCATACCACCTGGGAGGATTTTTTTGCACCCATTTATTTCCGCGAATTTAACGAAACGTTTTTTGTTTTTTTTTTTAATCCTTACTTTTAAACTAATATGAAGAAAGTATTAAGAAAACTGCAAGTTTTTTTTTTCCTATTCCCTATTTGGTTACGTGTTACTTGAATTTTTAACTGGAATTTACGAACGCCGTAAAAAGGAGTAAAGAAGAGGTTTGTTTATGTACCAAAATGAACCATGTCCGTTAATTATGCCTTCCGCGTAATTCAACGGCAGAGAAGATTAATCAAATCCTCGTTAAAAATTATAGCAACAAGCACTGGTTGTTAATCATATTATGGGTCATGGAACTTTTTTTCTTTTGCGATAGGCTTATAAAAATTGTAATATCTTAGATTTAAGTAGCTAATTAAAGT
>NC_051405.1:23813844-23813978 GCF_015228065.2 Penaeus monodon
ACTCGTGGGTTCTATTTTTCAAGATTTGTATCATGTTGTCACCAATCCTAATCCCCCGCTAATGCTTTCTAAGCCTTTTATAGCCACTGGACGCACATTGCGTATGGTATCTGGCTGGAGACACCGTGCGAGTA
>NC_051405.1:23814245-23814424 GCF_015228065.2 Penaeus monodon
TCATCACACGTATTTACAATTATCTACTTGTTTGCACTGCACTATGTTGCTCACTACATATATACATATATCTAAAAAAACAGTAATAAATTTATGAACAGAAGTGAATAATTAGACAGAGGGATGTACATGTAGGCCTACGTACTTATATACGAGCAACCGCAAACGCCCATGTACAT
>NC_051405.1:23814494-23814613 GCF_015228065.2 Penaeus monodon
GAGGACACGCCTTAGAACACAAAATTGGTAGTGAATATCCTCCCCTTTAAGAAGACACAAGATAACCTCGACACCAATTCACTCACTTGGGAAAATCTCGAAGGAATGGACGCGATTGT
>NC_051405.1:23815218-23815342 GCF_015228065.2 Penaeus monodon
TACAGTACACAAGCGAACACCGACAATAAACGAAGAAACGAGAAAGAAAAAATACCATACATGGAAAAAAAGTCAAGCAAGGCTCAAGGATTAACCTACATTTCTCCGCAGTAACACCTCCCAC
>NC_051405.1:23815422-23815539 GCF_015228065.2 Penaeus monodon
CCTTGACATTCTTCGTCCAGTAAACCATCTTTTTGAGGATTATGTCGTTTCCTCAAGGTTTTTCTTGGAAGCGTCAGGGCGATGGCATCTCGAAGTGCGATTAAAGACGAGGCCGCG
>NC_051405.1:23816307-23817862 GCF_015228065.2 Penaeus monodon
CTTAACAAAATGAATGTTACTGTCAGAGTAACGTCGAATACAAATAAACTAATAAACTTATGTAATAAATACCATATATATACACTCCAACTCCAACGTAAAGTTACTGCTTTGGATGCATAGTTAGTGCTTTTCACAAAGAAAATCAAATAGATATAATCATATAGATATATCATCTACGAGAAATGCTGGGTCTCTCTCTATTACGTAAATATGTAAATTACTTTGTGGTATTTTTTTATTCATTACAATTACGTCAGAAAAAAAGTTAATGAACGTTACATAATATCAACAACATTTTTTTTAATAGTGTGCAGATAATCAAATGATTTATTTTGCATTATTTATTCATTAGATACAGGTTCAGAACTACTTCTGTCGTTGGCCCAAATTTACATGATACTGATAACAGAAACGAAAAGAGAAATACGGTATAGAGGATAAGTTCGTAATACAAATGTTCTAGGGCGAAGGGTATCAGCCATGATGGGTCGTTATATAACAATGGAGGGGGTATTGATATCAAGAAAGTATCGACGGAGTGAGCTTCGTGCGTTGAAATCGAATAAGTAAAATATCAAGGTATTTCTAAATAAGAAAAAAATGGGTTTATCAACGATAAAGTGATTCAAAGTCCCTGAGATTGTTACTATTAATTGTGTACATTACTGAAGACTCTTTTGTCATATATCATAAAGTATGAGTCCATTTATGAGCTGGTATTAACCTTTATCGTCCAAAATCAAGAGCTGTAGCTTAAAATTTAACGGATATTATTACAGTTTAACCTCAAATCATAACATCTTAAGCCATATGTTCCTGTCTATGACCATATGCGTCCTATGGATGAATTCGTCTTTATTCTTTATTTTTTGCTTACTTGTACTTTGTCTGCCCGTTATTTGCTTCTTGTATTTTGTCTGCCCGTTTACCGGTTAGCTTTTATGCTCAAAGTACAGGCATTACCTTGAGGAGAAATAAGTTCAGAAATACTTTTCCAGGGAAATCTTCCGAACAATAAAAAAAGAAAAACGAATCGCCAAATGAATAAACAAAAACAAACCATCGAGAGAGAAATGGACATGCATTTAGCATAAAAAAAAATCGCCAAGGACTTGCTAATCTCACACACTTAGCTGGAAGCAATGTTAGTTTTCCCATAGCCAGCATCTTCTCCTTGTGGGATGGAGAGTTCAATGCACGTAGACTTTTACCGCAAACCTCCTTCTGGCAACAGTCGCGTCTTGAGTTGCTAACTACCATTAATATCGCGATTATCTGACGAGCAGGTATTGCGATTAGATATAATTCTGACTTTTTCTATATAATCTTTTTTTCTCTCTTTCTGTCTCTCCGAAGTGTTTGTTTACAGCTTGTTAATTCGTTCTTATGTATGTGGTTTGGTGTGATTCCTTAAGGTTTTCGTATCAAATTGTAGTTATTGCTTTGATAAACCTGTTCATTATTACGCTGCTGATATTGATCATTTCCAAGCGTTACAAGACAATACATAGGTCCCGCCAGTGTAATGTTTTCCTTTTATTTACCAAGATTT
>NC_051405.1:23818427-23818593 GCF_015228065.2 Penaeus monodon
GGGGGGTTCCTATCAGACATACTACAGCTTTGGAAAGTAAACATGACTACCTACGTTGCATAATCTATGTGCACTGTGACTTGCCGAAATCATCCTGGACAGTTTACCTCCAGAATTAGAATTCGTTCGTTCCAAGAGAAGGGTATAGCTTATATGGCCAAAAGAA
>NC_051405.1:23819060-23819748 GCF_015228065.2 Penaeus monodon
GACAATTAATAAATAAACAGACAAATAAAACATGCAGTTTTGATAACAAAACGTGAGACGGGTTACTAGACCTACTCGAAACGTGGGTAGAAATACGGTTATGAGTTCGCGAAATTTCATTACAAAAGGATATATGTATATTTCTGGATACTTACAGTTCGTTTCAGGTGTTTTATTATTTTGCGTAGGCCTGCAATTGTAATGTTGAAAGGTGAAACTATAATTCATTTCTCGCCAAAATACCGAGACATTTTGGTCCCGAGGTCTGCATCTGCCGCTGTTCCTTTGCATTACAAAAGGCACACAAATGCTCATATACCAGAACAAAATTCCTGATTTATATAGGAGAAATTCCGTGAAATATTGCCTAGGAGAAATTTAGTGCAATTCTGCATAGGAGAAATTTTGCAGCCTATACACAAAGAGGTTTGATAATCACAGGAATTTTATTATAGAAAATTTAGTGTATATGCTCTATGAGGAAAACATCGAATGTTATATTCAGATATTATGGTTAATGTTAATATGTATTTTTATCCGTTTTATATCATTAACAAAAATGAATACTTGAACAATTCGTTCTTAAATTTTTATTCAGTTTTGACCCACTTTCCGAAACACTGTTTAAAATAAACAGTACTTTAGCTAGCAAAGGAATACCATTATATACTAACAGATTCCAATATAG
>NC_051405.1:23819822-23820048 GCF_015228065.2 Penaeus monodon
TCCTTTTTGTGAAAGGAGTAAAGGTATCTCATTATAAACCTGAATAAACATTACCAGCTGGAAATAGCAAGCTTCATATAGTCTATCACGTGATCGTAGATTTTTTTAAAGAGAAGAAGCGACTAAAGTATAGTAGAGTTTCCATTCTCATTTAGAATTCGCTGTAGTTAAAGTAACAGATGTCTACTCCCGAAGTATAATTTCTGTAATATCAGAACTAGTAGCT
>NC_051405.1:23820108-23820630 GCF_015228065.2 Penaeus monodon
AAGAAATGATGACGTGGTGTTTTCGGGCTTGGCAATAAAGATAGATTAATATCATGAAGAAAATCCGATTTAATGTTGTTTGCTCGAGATTAATGTCAGTGTCTCAACACATTTTTTATCTTCAATAAAAATTGAAATCCCAAAGAAAAAAATGAAAAAAAAGCTATTAAAACAATGAATGATAAATAACAATAATAATACCAATAATGAACTAAAACAAATAATAACATCAATAAGTGACGAAGTATATATCAACAATAAGATAAAAATTATATGAATAACAAAACACATAAACGACAAAAAAAAAAGATAAAAACACTCGCCAATCACGGCTCCCGTCCACGAGGCATTTCTCAAGGAGACAGCGGCCTAAGAAAGCGTCTTGCGTCAACGTCTCCGAGGAACGGGTAAAGAGATCATATCCCGGGCTCGAGGAGGACCGTGAGTATCGTGACTCGGGTGGAAATGAGGGTGAGTCGAGGTACTTGTGTCATTATTTTAGCTTTTTAGCTTTTAGAATCG
>NC_051405.1:23820930-23821096 GCF_015228065.2 Penaeus monodon
GATGTAAGCCCGACAAGGGGAAATGTGTGATTCTCCCCGCTCCTGTGACGCCGCATGATGAATATGGTTATTCTAGTGATTGTTTCAGAAGCGCGATATTTTGCATACAATACGCGAGGAGAAACTCCGTGAAATTTTGCAGGCTCAGCACAAAGAGCTTTCATAA
>NC_051405.1:23821419-23821526 GCF_015228065.2 Penaeus monodon
GAGAGACAAGAAAAAACGATAAGTTACTACCACTAACAGATAAATCAATATGTAAAACTATATAATAAAAAAAAAAAGCAATGAGAAAAAAACTTGTGGAAATCAGT
>NC_051405.1:23821627-23821928 GCF_015228065.2 Penaeus monodon
TATCCTCTGAAAAAAAAATATCCTTCTCGTTCTGACTTTTTTTTGGTATATATTTACTGTCGCGACGCAGCAGAAGGAAGCTTCTCAGAAAAATTCGTACCAAGAAAACTTCTCCTGCGAGTTGGTGTTTTGATCCACGCTCGATGCCACTGTGTTTGTCTCGGAAGATAATAGATGATGACTCAACTACCGAGGACAGAATGACTCAGTGACTCATCAAGTTGGTAGTCAATAGTCCTCATCGCCGGCTGACCATCACGGGGCTAAATTAACGGCATATTATCGGCACGGAGGGAGATCT
>NC_051405.1:23822495-23822857 GCF_015228065.2 Penaeus monodon
CGCGTGTTACTCTGTTGTCCATTCGTTAAAATCCGCAATTAATTGATTTTTGTGAGGGAGAAGAAGGTTCATATCCATACGGAATGCAATTTGGAAGTATAATGACATGAGTATACGCGAACAGGAAAAAAAATACGGAGTCATTTCCCTAGAAGCTACATATTCTCTCGTGCTTCTTCCTCCTCGAAGGAAAATATTTCCCTCACTTCATCTCCATTTTTATCACATTCCTCGTCTCTCTTCCTTCGCCATTGCTCCCCATTCACTCCATTCTCTTCCGTCCCTTTGTTGATATTGAATAATTTTTCATCCTTCAATACGAATTCGTCTTTTACGTAGTTGCAAAATCTTTCATTCCCTTA
>NC_051405.1:23823205-23823525 GCF_015228065.2 Penaeus monodon
TTGTGTATAGAGCGACCCCCCCCCTCCCCCTCCTCTTCCCTCTCCCTCGCCCTCCTTCCCTCCCTCTACCTCCTTCCCTCTCCCTCGCCCTCCTTCCCTCCCTCCCCCTCCCCTTCCCTCTCCCTCGCCCTCCTTCCCTCCCTCTCCCTCCCTCCCTCTCCCCCCCATTCCCTCCACCACTCCCCCCTCCTTACAAAGGCTCCTTCGGGTTCCTTCGGGGTCCCTTCGTCTCCATCCATTGTCGATCCCTGATGAAACCTGGAGGCGGGAGTGAGTTGCGGAAACCATTGTGGCGCCTTGGACATTGTTGCCGGAGTGCA
>NC_051405.1:23823599-23824427 GCF_015228065.2 Penaeus monodon
GTTTGTAGTGCGTGCGTGTGTTCCATACCCTTCCCTTTGCTCCGTAAGGTAAAAATACCCCTGAGGCAGCATTCCAATATCAGAATTTAATTTCATAATCTAAGAAAAGTGAACTTTATAGACCTTTCTCTTCCTTTATTTTTATTTTCGTAACAAATAATTCATCTTTATTTATTCATATATCTATTTATATATTCTTCATTTATCTTTTTTCTCCGAAAACAAGAAGCAGAAATGTGGCCGCGTTGTAGGGGATACGAGCACACAGGACTCTTCTTATAAACAGGAAGTATGGCGTTTTATTTTTTATTTTAAGACCAAAAACGTGGTCGTTATTCAAACTGATTCTCTCTTTCTTTACGCTAATTAGGCCTAAAAGTTTTAAAAAAGGGTAGAGGTCAATGAAGGT
Source organism: Penaeus monodon (assembly GCF_015228065.2). Lineage (NCBI taxonomy): Eukaryota > Metazoa > Arthropoda > Malacostraca > Decapoda > Penaeidae > Penaeus > Penaeus monodon. Next base: position 23,824,009 of record NC_051405.1, read on the forward strand.
CGAAGCAGTTTCATGAAACATCAAGTCGGTTTGATTTTTTAAAAGTTTCACTACGCTTACTCTCGAAGACATTTTTTTCATTCGTATATTTAGCAAAATCATTATATTCACCATAATTCGAAATAAATCTGGTATTTATGCGTTCTTAGTGACATTACATGTATTCCGTCACTGATATCATTATGCCTGTTATTCACTGAATAATATTATTGTTTTGGGCTTACTGTCGAGTTATTTCTGTTATAAATATTAACTGAATAAAGTAATATAGTTAAATTCGCACCATTATATTCAGGATTATTGGCGGTATTAATAGCAATAATGATGGTGGTAATAACAATGGCTGATTTGCAATTATTATCGTTATTAGCTTGGGCGTAGATAAACACTTGAGGTCTAACGCCTTTGCCACCCTCCAT
>NC_051405.1:23825404-23825588 GCF_015228065.2 Penaeus monodon
ATATGTATATTGATTTGTTTAGATTTGCTTATTTGAACTGAAACAAATGTTTCAAATGTTCCGTCAGTCATTCACGATAGCAAAGTCATTTATTCAATCATTCAAATTTGTATGTATTGTTCATTCTATTCATGTATCTATTTTAGTAAATTTAAATTTTTTAATGAAAAATCGCCCCCCTTTT
>NC_051405.1:23826022-23826201 GCF_015228065.2 Penaeus monodon
TCTTCACATTAAGCTAATATGACTGAGTTAACTGTGAAATACTGTTTCCTCTTTGATAAAAATCACATCTTTTTCATCATTACATTTAATTTCAAATAACAATTGTGTGAACATTTCCTCTGTCAGAACTACTTTCGATTTTGAATTCTGAACATATTTCATATTCAATCAAGCCAGGG
>NC_051405.1:23826249-23826435 GCF_015228065.2 Penaeus monodon
TGGCATAAAGGAAAACCATACATCGATGTTTTCACGTATATTTGTACAATGCGAATAAATAAATAAATATTTGTACACGATATTCACAGGGCGAGAAAGGGAGGCAGATTTCACCCGCTGATCTCCCTCGGGCTATGACGCCTTCAGGGCAGTGCCGGGCAGTTTGTAGTCTTCACTTTCCCCACT
>NC_051405.1:23826519-23826888 GCF_015228065.2 Penaeus monodon
ACTGCCTCCTAGACCTCCTATTCCTCCACCTTTCTCGAGGAACCCGACGTGTAGACCCTTCAGCCCTGAGTTCTGTCTTTGCGAGATCCACGAGATGATGTTGTCCATGATGTTGTCGATGGACCTGCCGCTCCAGCCGAGTTCCTCCCAGCTCGTCCTCGAGGGGAAACCGTACTCGAGGAACTTTCTCATGTTGACCTTAAGGCGCTGCAGTTCGTCCACCCTCACGTCTGCGCAGGGACCCTTGCCGGCCATGTCCAGGATGGTGATCAGAACCTGAGGGAGGAGGAGCTGGGTTGTCAGTGACAGAGGAAGAAAAGGAAAATTTATAATTGCTGTTCTTTCCGACTCGTGGTAACATTTATTTAT
>NC_051405.1:23826947-23827085 GCF_015228065.2 Penaeus monodon
AATAAGTTATTAATGGTTGTTTTATTAGATCTGCTATTGTATTAAAGGATTTGCTGTGGCTATGCGAATATGATTGAGGATTTCTGTTCTCTTAGAGTGTGTGTACCACCTGTTCAGTCATAAATTGTGATGGAACAT
>NC_051405.1:23827553-23827721 GCF_015228065.2 Penaeus monodon
GGCCGTCTTCTCCGGGTACCCGAGCTGCTTCATGGGCGCCTCGCCGACGAGCACCACCAGCGCCGTCTCCACCTTCCTCTTGAAGGAGGCCGCCTCGTGCTCGCCGGGAAGGAGCGACAGCAGCGACCTCTGGATGTTCTCCCGCATGCTCTCGAGGGGCGAGGACGT
>NC_051405.1:23827750-23828107 GCF_015228065.2 Penaeus monodon
TCGAGTCGGGGAACACGCGCGAAAGGCTCGGCTTCGAGGACGAGAGGAACTTGTCCTTGGGCAGGTCGGACTCCACGATGACGTCGGGGTCGGGGTCCTCGAGCTTGGAGCGCGGCGACGGGATGGGCACCTGCAGCCTGGAGGGCATCGCGGGGAGGGGGGGCGCGAACGAGGACAGCGGGGGGGGTGACAGGCTCGAGGGCAGCGCGTGCGAGGTCTTGGAGGTCGTGGTCGAGAGGGCGGGCGCGTACGAGACCAGGGTGGAGGGCGCTGACGTGGGCGTCGAGGGGATGTGGGCGCGGTAGGGGTGGCAGGCGGAGGAGGAAGGAGGCGCCGCAGGCATGGAGGATGGGTGAT
>NC_051405.1:23828149-23829474 GCF_015228065.2 Penaeus monodon
TGGGCGCCTCCTCAGGGCCGCGGATGGGGATGAGGGGGGGCGGCGCCACCTTCCGGGACTTGTTCTTCTTGGGGTCGGCGTGGGCGACGTCGGCCGACTTCCTGCGCAGGATGTTGGAGCGAGAGGACGACGGGGCGGGCAGGGGCGCCGTCAGGAGGTGGCTGGGGAGCGGGGGCGCCGGTGCCAGCAGGTGGGCCGCGCCGGACGCCGCCTGACTGCCGTAACCGACGAGGCATGACTCAGCAGCGCCAGGCTGCGCGCCGGCCAGTCGCTGCGACAGGTTCAGCGGCGACGCGTCCCCCCCGCCGCCGCCGAGGGGGCCGGGGGGGCGGGACAGGTCCAGGGGGTTGGAGTCGGCATCGAGGGGCGACTGCGGCCGCGGCGACGAGCGGTACAGGGGCGAGAGGCGCTCCGCCGCCGAGGCGTCCCCGCCGTGCGCCTCGGCCTCGGAGGGGCACGGGCGGGGGAAGGGCGCCGCGCCGAGGCCGACGGGCGTGGCGTGCCCCGTGGCCGAGGTCTGGTGGCCCAGGGACAGCTGGTGGATGTTCAGGTGGGGGGAGTTCTGGCCGCTGGGCTCGGGCGGGAAGGCGGCGTCGGAGGGAACCGCGACCGTCGGGGGCACCAGGCGGGCGGCGAGGGGGGGGCCTAAGGAGGCGGGCGGCGGCGGCGCCATGGTCGAGATGGGCGGCGGCGCCATGGTCGAGATGGGCGGCGGCGCCATCGACGAGGCAGGCTGCGCTGCGAGAGGTGAGGTCTGGGGCGCTTGAGCAATGGAGGGGTTGGGGCGCTGCGTGGAGAGGGCCGCCCGCAGCACGCTGAGGGGCGTGCGGCCCCCGCCCGGGTATTGCTGCTTCTTGGGCGGCATTCTGATGTGTGACGCCGGCGCGGGCATGGCACTGGGCAGCGTCGTGGCCAGCGTCTCCCTGACGCCGTCGCGGTGGGTGGTGGTGGAGATGATGCAGCCGGAGGGCTTGGTGTCCGGCGGCGCGGCCTCCGGCGCCTCCGCCTTCAGGGTCGTCTCCGGCGACTGGTGCGCCTGGCGCTCGAACGCCTGGTCGGGCGACGTGGCGTAGCCGGTGCTGCCGCCCGACTCGCGCCCCGAGTCCTCCGAGTCGCTGAGCGTGATGCAGCCCCTGGCCTCGCTCGGCGCGTCCTCGGCCTCCGACGGCTGCGGGAGGGCCGTCTCGGCGGGCGGCGAGGGCGCGAGGGGCGTCAGGAGGGTGAGCTGGGGCTCGCACGCGGGCGGCTGGTAGCCGTGGGGCGGCTGGAACTGCTCCAGGTCCTGCAGGTTGATGGTGGAGGGCGCGGGCGGCGAGGGGCCGTCG
>NC_051405.1:23829519-23830430 GCF_015228065.2 Penaeus monodon
GCCGTGTGGGCCACCAGGTCCTGCTCGCACGAGAACACCTGCCCGCAGGGGATGCAGCGCACGCCGCCGTCCACCCTGTGCACGCGGACGTGGCGGCTGAGGTTGCCCGAGTGCTCGAAGGCGCGGCCGCACAGGTGGCACGCGTAGGGCCGCTCACGAGTGTGAATCCTACGGTGCACCACCAGGTTGGCGTAGGCGGCGAAGCCCTTGTGGCAGTACTCGCACTGGAAGGGCTTCTCGCCGGTGTGCGTCCGGACGTGGATCTTGAGCACCTTGGAGCACGTGAAGCCCTTGTTGCAGTGCGGGCAGACGTAGGGCTTCTCCCCCGTGTGGCGCCGGATGTGGATCACAAGCTGGCCGTGCTGTGAGAACTTCTTGTCGCAATGGGGACACTGGTACGGGCGCTCGCGGGTGTGCACGCGCATGTGTGTGTTGCAGTTTCCTTTGGAGGCGAAACTCTTGCCGCAAAATGGACAGGAGAAAGGCCTTTCGCCCGTGTGCGTCTTGTAATGAGCCTCTAATCTCGAGCGTCTGTCGAAATCGCGGCCGCACACGTCGCACCGGAGATCGCTCGACTCGGGCACCACCTGCAATGCGCAGAGAAGGCACGTTTATGCAGTTGTCTCAATATCGACGCTAGAGCATGGGCATTAGAGAAGGAAGAATCAGATTAAGCTAGAATCCTTTCAGGCAACTTGTACAATTATTAGATTTTCACTATACAACTAACTATACACTATACAAAGGGAAAAGAATGTATATTGTGCATTGTTCCTGTGTCATATGGGAATTATTATGCATTTTGTTATCCTTTCTAAAAACAAGCGAATATCAAAAATAAGAAAAACAATGACATAAAATACAATAAAACATGAAATAACATATTCGGTAAGATGTGTAAGAAATGAGAT
>NC_051405.1:23830930-23831144 GCF_015228065.2 Penaeus monodon
AGTCCCTTATCATTTTTCCGCCGTTTAAAAGTACTTCTAAGTAATCCAACGCTCCGGAAGTAATTATCTGACATAAAAATTGCTGGGACTATGCACTAGTAAAAACTATTAGACCTTTTGTTTTGTGGAATTCAACGTTAATAATATAAAAATTGACGGAACCCCATACAAATTAACAAAAACTATTGCGTTTTGTAAAATTTAAATAAAAAAA
>NC_051405.1:23831550-23831622 GCF_015228065.2 Penaeus monodon
AAAAACAACGAAACAACTATTACCGTGACATGAAAATAGGAGAAAGGGTTGTTAATGAGGTAAGTTTATCAA
>NC_051405.1:23832203-23832322 GCF_015228065.2 Penaeus monodon
CGATAATTAACGTAGATACGAACAGGGGAAAAAGGTTTTAGACACAATTAGAAAGCATTTGAAAGGGTTGCCATAAAGTTCCTTAGGATAGAATGTCCTTTGGGAGGTCGGAGAAAGAA
>NC_051405.1:23832645-23832932 GCF_015228065.2 Penaeus monodon
GATTCTTACATCCGCAAAAAAATAATAATAAAAACACTTCGTTAGTTGATGTAGGAGATGCTCTCGGCGCAGCGAAGGTGCATTGGATCATATGCACCAAACAGCTTAACCGCAAGGAGGCAAAACATCACCTTCCCCCGGGGGCTGAGGGCGACCCTTAGGGCTGCGAGTACTGCTGAGCACTCGCTTCCGTTTCCGTAAATCACAATCATTTCGACTGAAGCCCCGAGGCCCACTTAGAAGACGACTTAAAGGAAGCGTTACTTCTTGAGCTCCCACGACACGGT
>NC_051405.1:23833477-23833721 GCF_015228065.2 Penaeus monodon
TCAGGTCCACTTTTTTTCTGTAGACGGAGACACGCAGGTTTTGTTTCCTGTGATAAGAACCGCGGTTGGGTTTAAACGCTTTGGATTATGGAAAACCCCATTAAAGACTACTCTCGGTCTGTCGCATCGGAAACCTCTCAAAGGGTAAAAATAATAATGTTAAAAACGCATTAGTAATGAGTAAGAATTTAAACACTCATGACCGAAACGTCTTGTTCTTTTAATACGAAATTTTCATCTCCTA
>NC_051405.1:23834096-23834192 GCF_015228065.2 Penaeus monodon
TAACGGACCTTAATAGCGGTACCTCTTGATAATATCCGAAAATAACAAGGTGTTACGAAGTGCATGCCTTCCAACCCTAAAGTAACGTAACCGAAG
>NC_051405.1:23834648-23834977 GCF_015228065.2 Penaeus monodon
TGTCTTTAAGGCTTAAGTATACATACCCTCACCTTGTTACCTGACCCTCCCATGGCCAAGGTTATCTGATAAAGTTATTTTTATTTCTGTTTTTCTGCTTTTTTTTAGTGTGTTGACTTTCCTTTGGCGAGTCTGTGATAACTACAATTACCTGACCACCATTAATTTTTATAGGAGGTTTGTTGCCTTTATTTATTTTTTCTCTGTTGTATTACTTGCGTCAGTGGCTGAATTTGTATTTTTTTTTTCGGGGGGGGGGGGGGGGTATTTGATGGGGTTATTTCTGATTTTTAAAAAATATCTCCTGGTCTCTTTTTTATTCGTTTTAT
>NC_051405.1:23835028-23836222 GCF_015228065.2 Penaeus monodon
GTTGATCTATCATCCCTCTCTCTTCGTTATCTCCTTCCTTGTACTCCTCCTCCATAAACCCAGGAAGGTGCACGTTCCCTTGCTCTAACCTCTAATCACCTCCCTCTCTCTGGAGCTTTGGAGTGCAAGTGTGAGGCCAGAGTCAAGTGTTAGCTCACCCTTGTGGTCGGAGATAGCACGTGCTCAGTCCTGGCCCCGGGTCGTGCCACACACAATTACCCTCACGCCTGAAAACGTTCGAAAACGTTTGAGGAGGGCACGACGATTTGACGATTTTCGATGTCTTGTTTTAGCCAGTTATCTGGCGCCCGTTTGACGATGACCCAGACCCGCCCTCACGCCTAAGGGGATCCACCTTACACATTCCTTCCTTATCTCTGTTTCTTAGTAACGAGTAAAATGCATCAGGGACCGTAAAGGGTGACGCGCGAGGGACGGAATAAGGTCATAAAACCCGTGTTATTTTCTTCAAGGGCCTGGCGGAAAGGTTTGGGTTATTGCCCGTAATGGGGTACCGGTTTGGATGGATGTGTGTGTGTGTAATCAGCAACCACTTCTCTCTCTGTGCTCCATCCATCGCCAATTCCTCTTTCTTCCCTTCTTTTTTTATATCTCTGCCAAAAAGTCTTTCATATTCACGTGAAGGAATATGCTCCAGAGTTTCGGTTTAGAATATGTTCCTCGTGAGTGCACAGGAAATATGCCCCCCCTACACCAGGCGTTTCTGGCATTTTATGGCTTTGATTATATGGTGTTTCCCGGCTTCTTGCGGTACACTGGAGGGCGGGGAGGGGAAGAGGGCGGGGCTGAGAGAAGGGGGGAGGGGGAAGACACTCACGACCTACCTGCAGTCCTGGGTCTCGGTTAGGGCGAAGGCAGGTAATAACAGGTACGCCTTTAGGCCTAATGAATGACTTCAGAGAGCCTGACTACCTCTCTTTTTTTTCTTCTTTTTTTGATAGATTTTCTCCATTTTTAAATTCTTTTTCACGATTTTCCCTTCTCTCGCACTAATTTCGCGTTTCTTCTTTATCTGTCTTTTTCTTCTTAGTGTGATCCTCCTTTCTAACGAACCGGTTACTCCAGGTTTGACCTTCACAGCCCATTAAGCCTCCCGTTGTCCGCGTCTATGCAGCTGAGGAGAGCCACAGGCGGCCACACAATTTTCTCTTCTCTGTCCTGTTATCCTTGTCC
>NC_051405.1:23836377-23836510 GCF_015228065.2 Penaeus monodon
CGAACCATGGCCTTCGTCCCCAATGCTTAGGATTCGGGAAGTAACGTCCTTGAGTCACCTGCCTTTCCCATTCCTACATACCCGTACCCGACTTAGGCATGGCTGATGCTTGCCAAGTCGGAGAGTGATTTTC
>NC_051405.1:23836686-23836823 GCF_015228065.2 Penaeus monodon
CAAAACCATTAAGTTTCTGATTAATTTTCCTTACTGAATTTCAACTCAATGCACACACGAAAATGAGATAAAATACATTGCAAATCAAAACAAACTTGAACTCGTACAACGTCATCTTAGTGGAAAAGCGAGTGTCT
>NC_051405.1:23837027-23837306 GCF_015228065.2 Penaeus monodon
TCCCCCGCGTTCTAACACCAACGGCTACTCTTTTCGTGATTATACACAGCACAGTCCACTGGTTGATATGATCGCTTGCAGAAGTACGACGCTACTTGGTTCTGCGCGGCTTCCTCTTACGATCGTCAGTGGCTGTCTATCTCCGAAGGGGGGGGGGGTACTGGTAGATAGATGTGAGGGTGGGATGTGGAGTACGTGGGAGTGTTGTCCAAATATAGAGTTGTGTTTTGGGGGACGATAAGCTGGAAATATTTTTGTTTTGTCACTCTCTCTCTATCA
>NC_051405.1:23837438-23837765 GCF_015228065.2 Penaeus monodon
TATGCGTATATATGCATCTCCGTGACCATACACACACACACAAGTACACAGAATAAAACCTGACGATTCTTCGACCGCGTGCATATAACGAACACAAGGAATTGTAAACCACAGAACTAGGTTTCGCGATGAGGTTTCTCCCTTTGACGAGATAATAACCGTAATAACCAAAAAATAACAACAACCGAGGCCTTTTTTCCCCCCGGACGGTGGATTATACCCCCATCGAGTATTCAAGAAAGAATAAAGTACGTGGTGGTTCTCCCGTCTATAGAAAACGTTACATTCCTCCTCCATAATGGCATCGCGTGAATTCCCCTAGTAATG
>NC_051405.1:23837814-23838107 GCF_015228065.2 Penaeus monodon
CCTAATAAAAAAAAATTGAGAAAAAAAATGACATTCCAGGTAGCCGACAGGTCCTTCCACTGACCATAATTCATGAAGAATAGATGAGAAAAAAATATGACCGGCCTGAGTAAAAAACAAAAGGGTCCCTCAGGCAGTATATAAAGATTAGCTACTGTGTGGACGAAGCGGAAGGGATGATGAATATACAATAACGGTATTCACTCTTTTTTTCTTTTTATTTACGGCACATTTACTCTAAAATAATGCTGGCCCTGAGAATATGCTGATAATTACCAGTTAAAGCAACCAAG
>NC_051405.1:23838160-23838355 GCF_015228065.2 Penaeus monodon
CACATTGAAAACCGATTAATTATACACCACAAAACAGTGAAAGAGAATCCTATGGGATGTTGCTTATAAGATTTATCATATGCCAAAAATGTAACGAAAGAAAGAAAGAGGTTAATAGCACAAGGAACTTAAAAAGTGGAAGGAAGTAAGGGGAGAAACACAACTACCTATATTTAGTTGTTGTAGTTTTGTTTA
>NC_051405.1:23838753-23839064 GCF_015228065.2 Penaeus monodon
ATTCCTGCAAAGAGCAGACAAGTGCAGTAGTCTCTTGCCCGATTGCTTTGGAAATAAGTCCAACCGCTGTGACGGATTGCAACGAGGAACGTATTTTTAGTAACTTATTCCCCTCCCTCGTTGTTTCATCATGAAAAAAGAATGATCACAGGGAAAAAAAAAAAAACATTATAGATATAACGGCGTCACGAAAATAATCATTATAGTCTTATAATCTACTTACTCATCCCGTAAGTCTGGGCTTTCCACTCTGAGATGAAATACACGTAGATATAAATGCAATTAATCATTCTGGTTTTATATGTATATCG
>NC_051405.1:23839137-23839243 GCF_015228065.2 Penaeus monodon
TGTTTTTATGGATTGTAGATATGAACTATTGATATGAAATATAAGACTACCCATCTTGCTAGTTCTGATGGTTTGATACATAAGTTTGGAAAATGAACTACTGGAT
>NC_051405.1:23839688-23841615 GCF_015228065.2 Penaeus monodon
GATGCGTTATTATGTCATATTATGCTATACGCTGTTTGAGAATAACAAATGAATAATAAAAAGGTAAAATAATCAAAGTTCATGCTAGTAATTATTTTAAAAAATATACTATTTGTTATCACCACATAGACTTAAACTCGAATAATTACGAAAATAATTAATTTCCTTCCATCATACCCAATATACGACATTTGTTGCGGGTATCCTTAAGGTCATTTCATAAAAAAAAAATATATATACTTCTAACTTCTTACGCCCTCCCTCCCTCTTCTACAACTAAAAATAGAAGGCTAAAAATAGATCCATAATGATACCTGAAGAAATAAAAGTCATTTCACCCAACTAAAAACAATAATTCCGACATGAAACCGATTCGACATGATCATACTGGAACAGTAACATAATTAGTTTTGCTATGATATGTACTGAGCTTTCTCCGTTAACTGAATTAGTTTTGCCATAATATGTACTAGGCTGTTTTCAGTAACAGAATTACCTCGTGTATGACTAGGCTGTATCCAATAGGAGAATTGCCTCGTTATGCATTACCTCCTGTATAACTACAGAAATACCTCGTTATGTATAACTAGGCTAGTTCCTGTAACAAAATTACCTCGTGTATAACTAGAGAAATACCTCGTTACGTATAAATAGGCAGTTTCCAGTAACAAAATTACCTCGTTAAGTATAACTAGACTGTTTCCCGCAACAGAATAACCTAGCTATGTATAACTAGGCTGTTTCCAGTACTAGAATTACTTTATATGTTCCAAGTTGTTTGTAGTAACAGAATTGCCTCCTTATGTATAACTCGGATGTTTGCAGTAAACAGTCACTTCGTTATGTATATCTCGGCTTTTTCCAGTAATGGAATTACCTCGTTACTTTCTGTTACAAGTTTACAGCTGCCCATAGCGAGACTGCGTTACCCTCACGTTACGACTTGGGTTTGTGACTCGTGTGCGTTTAATGAGGTTGTTACCCTGAACACGATAATCCGAATCCATGAATTCCTCTCCGTTTGCTGGGATCGTCTTCTTGGCAATTAGAATTTACGAAAAAAAAGAAACTTTTCAACAAGGTTACTTCCATCTTTAAAAGGACTATTGCTCATTTCTGTTCACACTATATACTACTGTAATTATTTTCGTTTATACATGTTATGCTTTCATCCGTTTCTTCATTTTTCATATTCTTAATTCCACCTCCTTTTATTTTTCCTTTCCAAGATCGCACTGAAATTCCATCATATCGAAATGAGCATCTGCATAGGCGGCGTTCAATGCCGTTGATATGCAGAGGCTGATGACATCATTAACGTTAATGACGAAGGCGGCGGCGCCCTCTATTCATCCTGTATGTGATATCATCTTTCCAGTCATGCATGCACCCTTCTGAAACTTTTTTTTAGTAGGTCCCCATCTACGCCGAATTTGGTATCAATGGCCTCTTATCGCCGTGTACCAAATATATTGCAGTATAATTATCCGTTGTAACCAATAAGATAATCACAATTTATTAGTCATTGGTTTATCCTTTTCCTCACATTGTATCTTTTAAAGAAAATTCGTTCCGTTTCAAATTTTGCTCGCATATTAATTCCTGGTTTTAAGTTTGCTTGTATATAAGATTCCCTTAAGTTTGCTAGGATATAAAATTCCCTTAAGTTTACTAGTATATCAGTCTCTTTTTATTCTGTCACTTATCAAGTCATCACTTCGTATTATTAGCTGTCTCGACAAGGATCAAATACTTTCAGATTTGACAAAATAAATGACAAAAAGTCCTGAGAATAACGATGGATGCCTGACACACAACATCGGGATAGCACATAGCGAAAGAATTTGTCTGGGAGTTGACGCGCTCAGAGAGAGGATTTTTGCACCGTCATTGTAGCCACATCAACACGTTTCTTTCTGTCTCCTAC
>NC_051405.1:23841655-23841721 GCF_015228065.2 Penaeus monodon
ACGGTGTTATATTTGTACTGCAGATTTATTAAACATAATCTTTTTTTTATAGATATACATGTATGA
>NC_051405.1:23841820-23842054 GCF_015228065.2 Penaeus monodon
TGAATCAATGAGTAATCGATCTGGATTCACAGAGCGGAAACGACAGTGGAATATTTCACCCGTGTTAACAAGACAGATAAATTTGAGCGACGTGACCGCTGACTGTCTTCGCCTGCCTTGTGAGATTCGAGTTAGCACCTCTACCTGCCCTACCGTGGTTTGGCAGAACGCTTAAGTTTACTTTTCTTTTTACTTTTTCTTTTCCATATATCATCGTTCTGAAGTCCTTCGTTA
>NC_051405.1:23842094-23842882 GCF_015228065.2 Penaeus monodon
ACGCTAACCTTTTTCTTGCGAACAATTCCAAATGAATAATGAGCCAAGGACGTGAAGAACATTCCCAATCTACAGCACTCTTACCTTCATAACGACATGAACAAATTCTCGGGTCCCTAACATAAGCAAGTTACCGGTTCGCGAATATAGTGACCGGAATTCCCGACATAAAACAAGTTACCTGCTCCCTAACATAAACGCGTTACCGGGGTCCCCAACATAGCGAATTCCCGATTTTTCTAACATTATACTCACCGGCTCCCAACATGGAACAACTCATCGGATTCCCAACATAAACGAGCTACTGGTTCGAGTTACCGGTAGCCCAACATAGTCGACTTCTCAGCTCCCCCCCCCCCAACATAAACTGATTGCCCGAGTTCCCCCAACATAAAACGAATTAACTAAGTCCCCTTTCTAATACCACTCCAGACTCCCAAGGCAGCTTAGCGAAGGGCGCCTCCCTCCTTGATGATAATCCCCAGCGACACCCGCCACATAACGGGGTGACCACGTCCCACATAATGTTGATTGTTGAGGTGCAACATAGCGAAGAAGGCGGAGCAGAAGCGGCGACTGAAGAGCGTTAAGGTCGCTATTCGCTCGACAAGCCGGAAGTGAGTCATTATCACCAGAGACTCGTAACTGGCATCTCGCTACCTCCGTGATCTCTCGCTCTCGCTGTCGAGTCTCTGTTTCTAGCTTATCTATTTGTTTATGTGTCTGTATGTCCGTCTCTCGCACTAGTTGTTTGTTCTAGCTCGAAATCTCTCTTTTATTTTTTATTT
>NC_051405.1:23843109-23843230 GCF_015228065.2 Penaeus monodon
CCCATCCTTCATCTCCCCATTTCCCTGTCTCCTCTCATTTCATTTGGTTTTCGTTCACCTTCGCCTTTCCTTGCCCGCACGCAGGTTTTTGGTTGAGTCACGGTACTAAAAAATAGCCGTG
>NC_051405.1:23843283-23843492 GCF_015228065.2 Penaeus monodon
ACGATTCTATGAAAAAAACAATAATAATAAAAAAATTTCATCTTTTTTGGAGGGGAACCCGGGGGAGGGGGAAAGGGGGGGTGGCTTCCGGAGGTTGTCTGATTGCAGGGTGCATATGGTCATCACTGTTGAAGTCTTTTGTCTTTTAATCTTGTCGCCGTAATTTTGGTTCTCTGCACCTCATTATCATTAGTATTATCTACCTGAAA
>NC_051405.1:23843555-23843660 GCF_015228065.2 Penaeus monodon
GTACCTCTACTGATAATGATGTGAACCTATTAAACCGTTTGACGTGGAAAGGAAAAACATCATCGTTTTTTTTTCTCGTAGATGAACAATGCTGTCGCGGAACAG
>NC_051405.1:23843930-23844064 GCF_015228065.2 Penaeus monodon
TCCTCAGTCTAAAGACATAAAGACTTTTCGCTAGGGAGAATGCAATGACTAATCGCTGTGAAATCTCGTGTATCTTTGGCGAGGCAGTAAACTGAGATGAATTCCAGGTGACAAAAGTCTTCCGAGAACTGCCG
>NC_051405.1:23844548-23844898 GCF_015228065.2 Penaeus monodon
GCAAGAAGCCTAGGATGTGGTCAGCGTAAGTGCACATCCCTCAGCCGCGAATGGGAGAGACATTACATTAAGCCAAATGATAACACAGACTCCCCCGCCCCCCACGAAAAAGAAAGGGTCAAGTATAAAATATGTCCGCAGCTGGACAGCCCTGAAGTGACAGCGAAGTCCTTAATGTCAGAAGTAATGGCCATAGATCACACTTCCAAGTTGTTTTCTATCGCGGTTCATGACAAAAGTTTTGTCTTTTTTTTCCTGGAAGGCAAAAGAAGGCACCAGCGACTTGAGTGCATTACGGGAAAAAAGGCAAGGCGGGGAGAATGGAATATTTTAATATCTAAAACGGGGAG
>NC_051405.1:23845077-23845579 GCF_015228065.2 Penaeus monodon
AGTAGGTACTGTATGTTCTTAGCCCTTCCCTATGAAAGATACAAACTCACAATTCAGTCTATTCACCTTTAAAATTTTGTTACAGATTCTGACATATACTAAAGCCAGTTCGATAATGTTCTAACTCTAGAATAAACTTGTACTTCCGATGATTATTACAAATTCCAAAGTTCGTCCATGTAATTTCGTACCTTCTGTTCTTGTGAACTTAAATGCCGCCTGTTCAAGTTGTCTGGTTTTGCTCAGAGAGGTGACTGACAGTGTGTGAAGCGATGTTTTTCTAATCATTTTTGTGTGTGTAGTACATTGTGTGGCCGATATGTAGCATATTGTATGGAGATTAGTGTGTAGTGTGTTGGGTGAGAAAGAGGTGTAGTATATTGTGTGTGACGCCGATATATAGCATATTGTGTGAGGAAGTTATTTTGTGTATGAAGAAAATGTGTAGTGAGTGTGAAGCCATTATGTAGTATGTTGTGTGTGAGGAAATTGTCAGTTTGCA
>NC_051405.1:23845618-23845685 GCF_015228065.2 Penaeus monodon
CCATCACCTTTTGATGTGTCGTGCTGTCTGATGACCAGTATCAATGGTTTTAAAGCAGGTTTTCATT
>NC_051405.1:23846284-23846411 GCF_015228065.2 Penaeus monodon
GTTCTTATTAAAGGCGGATCTAAAGTAGTTTACATTAACTAGACTATAATTTATTTTAAAAGATAAGAGAAAATAGGAAGATAAACGCACAGACATAAAGGAGAGGCAAACGAGACAGAGATAGATA
>NC_051405.1:23846685-23846954 GCF_015228065.2 Penaeus monodon
CCATCAACCATCTCAGCACAGTCATCTTGTCTGCAAATTACCACAGGCTTTGGTGTTTCTTTATATAACTCTCATGATCCAGAAGCAACGTTTTTCTTCTCGCACAAAAAAAATTACATTCATGCTCCGCAATGACCCTCCTCTCGTTGCAGGAATCATGGTCATGCACGAAACATGAATGACTCAGGTGAATAACGACATTCTTGGAGTCACATTGCATGAACAGATGGGCCTCCCGATGTGCTTTAAGACTTTTCTTTCTTTACGCG
>NC_051405.1:23847117-23847654 GCF_015228065.2 Penaeus monodon
GTACGCGCGCGTGTAAATATATACTTCAAAGATCCAATAATTAAAAGATGTTCAACTCCGCGTACCCACCACCTTAGTAGTGCTCTGGTGACCGTAAAGTATAACTACACTGACGTCATGACTTCATAGTTGTAACTAACCAACTTTGAGATTTGTTGTTGCCTGAGTCTTTGATTATGGTATTCATTTAGTTAAATCGAGTTATTGAGACCAAATTTGTGCAGATACCTACAGTAAATATCATTTTAAAAATTGCCTTGATTTATATTGTGTGCGTGTATTTTAGCAACACGGAAGTATCCAGGGGAACAGTATAGTGAAATGCTCGCCGTTCAAGTCTCGGTTTCGAATACTGACGCGATGGCTCGTACCGCACAACGCGTGTTGTCTCTCAAGCAAACACGAATGGAAGACGAAACCTTCTTTTTCACCAAGGAAATCTTCATTAAAAGAATATTTTAATGATGGTGGGTAGTATCGGTGTGTAGGATTATGGGCTTTATGGATATTCTAAATCAACTGCTGTGCAAACACTTC
>NC_051405.1:23847731-23848220 GCF_015228065.2 Penaeus monodon
GAAGCCATTCTTAAAGTGACTGATAAGGTGCGCATTGAAATATGTCACCGATGAGTGAACAGGAAATCGGTAAAACATACTGGTATATCTGTACAGAATCCATATATTAAACTTAACAAGGCAAGAGTATGTTAAATGTATGATGCTTTCCATCTCGAAGATCGTTCGCATTAATTCCTAATCGTCATATTAGAACTTTTGTTTTTCACTTGCAATCAGAATTGGTCCTCAGCTAAAGAAAATGTCATTTTCGGAGATGTGAATGTGGCTGCATGTCTGAATGTGATAGTTGCATTAGATAACTGAAGAATTCTGGTGTAGATACAAGGGAACGTGTGTTAGAAAGAATCACACTTATGACCTCCTTAATAACACAACACTATGCCGTGATATGTTTGTGGTTCACCAGATCAAGACATCTTGTTTAAGTAATCAGTTTTCTAAACATGTATGTGAAGGTTTGCGAATGTGAAAGCTAAAATATAATGT
>NC_051405.1:23848349-23848533 GCF_015228065.2 Penaeus monodon
GGCAAAACAATTTTCAGAGGCATTTCGATCAGCCATGTATAATAATCTTTTGAAACTTTTCAAGTAAGCTACCGCTAGTACTGTCGAGGAATATCCAGGTGTTTGCTGTGTATTAGTAGTTAACTGCAATGAAGTTAAAGACCCTCGGACAGCAGCAGAATTAGTTGGCGTTGTCACAAGTAAA
>NC_051405.1:23850446-23850536 GCF_015228065.2 Penaeus monodon
GTGACAACAGGACAAATTTAAAGTAAATTGCAGGTTTTGTTAGCGTTCGCTGGTCCCTCACAAGGAGGTGTCACAAATGATATGTGACGG
>NC_051405.1:23850999-23851093 GCF_015228065.2 Penaeus monodon
GATTAAATGTCCCAGGACTAACCGTAACCAAGAAAAAGAAACGAGAATTGGAGGATTGGGAAAGGGCATATCTCACTATATATTTACATGGGGA
>NC_051405.1:23852970-23853131 GCF_015228065.2 Penaeus monodon
TTCATGTACATGTGGCTATTTACTAAGAGGCAGATCATGATACATATATCTGATAAATTGAAAGTTAGATAGATAGGCACAGAGATCTAATTGTAAATCCGTACATATATTAATGGTCTACATAGCCTACTAATATACATACATGCGATAATTTATACATT
>NC_051405.1:23855151-23858920 GCF_015228065.2 Penaeus monodon
TACACCTAAGGGCATAGGCCTATACTATTTCTGTTAATAGATAATAACAAAATTACAAATTACTGTTATCATCTGCACTTTTTTATTGTCCAACTTTGTTTAATACTGAATATTGATTGTCTGGATCTCCAATTTGGATACAAGATAGTGTAATATAAGATAGTAAGTAAACTTTTAACGTTTTACAAGGAAAATCTTAAGAAAGTGTTAATTTGACTTTGATATCGAAAAACCTCGTCATCATTTAAATTCTAGTCTCTCGGCGATGTAAACATGAATTTCCATGTGCATATGTACCGATCTTCTTAAATTTACTTACGATGCTTATGAACATTATTGCATATTCACGCGTGTAGACCATTGTTGATAATTTTATTTGACTCTGGATTATAATTTCAGATTCTCGAGGTTCCAAAAATGGTTTGTCTGATGTATCATTAAAAAGTAGGGGCCTCTAAGTATTATTTTGAGCTTGTTTTCTTTTCTCAATGGGAGATAATCAGTCGCGCCATCTTTAGCATGTGGGCATAATCTATTTTGCGTTTTTTTTAACACGCCAATCCTTCCCATAAATCTACGCCAATTCTCTTCTTTTGACATGTTCTTCCCACCGTACCACCTTCAACCATCATACCATACCACACCATACCATTCTACTGGCACGAAAGGTAAACACAAGAGTAGACGAAGAAATGAAGAAAAAAAATCTCTATATCCAACCTAAACAATAAAACGCATCTTTTCAGGTAATGCATTCTCGGCGAAATTTCCTCTACGTTGCGATTAAGAAGGTGATTAATGATCGTCATACAAGGATAAGAGCGGAGATAACCTCACTAACCTTGGCAGATTCCATCGTTGGTGCGTCGGTGGCTGAAGGCTGGTTGGTAGATCTCGTGTCTTCCATTGTCACTGTGCTTTTAGCCTCTGCATATCCTTCTATTAACGTCACTGTCTTTAGAACACTGCTGTTTGTATGTCATAATCAAGTATGTGTTTGTATATACATATGGGTTATCTGGAAGGGGGAAAAAAAGGACGCAACATTGGTAAAAATTATGAGTAAAGATCGACGAGTTTAACTGCTTTATTTTCTAAAGTATTAGGACGATAAGATAAGGAAACGTTATCACTCATTTTTTTATTATCTATAGTAACTTTCTCACTGGAAGTCCGGCACGCAGTCACACCGAGACGAGGCTGTGTGAGTGACTTCAAGAAGCTGCAGGTGACCATGCCGAACTGCCTTCACTTTTAGTTTTTTTCATCTTATGCAAATGAAATCACTATGTAACATGCATGATACACTCATTCTAAGCCACGGGCGTCGAATGGCTACAACATCACGTTATTCTTTATAGTCTTCTGTGCGTAAATACACATGAAATATATCTCTCACAGTCCCGGAGTCCAGTAAAAAGCATTTAAACAGAGGGATGTAAACCCAGGGCGATCCTACAGCCAGCCGACTCACGCACTGCTGGCCGCGACGCCTAAATAAACAGTGTTCTCGAGGCAACCACCCCACCTCCCCGTCGTGTTCACCATATGCTGCCTCTTCCTCCTCGGACACCGCCCCTGGAAAGGCCTCGATCTCCTCCTGCAGAACGCCTGGACCACGCCAAGTCCTTCGGGGTAGACCGACGGAGGCCTAGGACGTCTGCATCCCACGCTGCAGCCATGACAGGTTCGCTCCCGGATTGCCTGTCCAATATCGCACGCCCACACACCTTGATGGGGCTGAATGGGGGATCGGGGGCGGCGACGAGGGGGGAGATTTCAACGCTGTCGTGGGTAGTAATCCAAAAACGGCTTCATGGGCGTGGTCATCAGGGGATAAAGTTAATTTCCCGTGATTATTATAAATGTAACTCGATGACGTCAGGGTAAACATTATCACATAAGAAAGTAATTCACTAGTCACGGGTATGGAAAACACCACAAACACTTGTTTCCTCTCGAATGATCTGCTTATCCCATATCGATGCTCACTTCACACCTTCGCGAATCGCAGTGTCCTCTCTCTCTCCCTCCGCGGCCCGTAGGAGAGAAGCGATCGTGCTCACAACGCATGGGCTCTAACGGAGAACTGCGGAGGTGCTGACTTTAATAACGCGACAGCACGTGTAGAATGTGCAGTCACACCGCCACTCGCTCTCCCGGCAGCGGCGTCCGTGCGCCTTCGCTCTTACCTACCACGGCACTAATGGTACCCCTCGGTCGGCCATTCTCCCTCCTCCTTCCTTGCTCGTGTCGGTAGTTCTCATTCTTCGCTCTTCCGGTCTGGCTGCCGAATTATCACGACTAATAATATAATATATTACCGCGGGTGTGCCTCCAAGAATTATCTCCCGATCCCATTGGTCGGAGCCACCGTGACGTCACATTTCTTCCGCCGCTGATTGGCCGAGCGCACGAGAGTGACAGTATTCCGGCGCCCTGATTGGTCGACCCTGAGAAAAGAAGCTCAGGGGCGCAAAACTGTGTGATTAGATGATACAGCATTTTGTGGATCATAGGCACTCTAGACCGACCACGAAGAGACGTCGGCGGCGTCTTGGCTCCCGAGCGTAACAGATTTATTAATGTATGGCGAGGCGACCGTCAGTGCCGCTAGCGACGTGGAAGTCCAGTCACCCGCGCTCATCAGTGGGGGAAACGCCGTGAATTTATTGCTTTCGATTTGGCTTGGTTTACATGCGGTTGTTAACTATGCGGCCTCCACTTCAACAACCTGGACGTTTTCCTTCTTTCACTCTTAGTTCTGTTTCCCCTTCGCGGAAATTCATATGATTAATGAAATGCTCTGAATTGAGGTCATTGTGTGTAAAAACGAGGTTTTCATCCTTTATTACACTCAAGTTTCAGTTCTCTTTAGACATTACTTGATGGTCGTTTCCTGTTCCGCGACAATGTACTATAAGCGGATTCCAGTACTTTAATTTCCAAGTCTTAATACTAAAAACAGTCATTACTTTCCAGCTTTTTATCTCCCTTCGGATTATATAAATTATTCTTCAAGTTTTATTATTCAAAATTGTGTGAATCTACAAGGAGGGATAGTCTCTTACAACAGAATTAACGTGATAACTTTCTCCCTTGAGCGAGAGCTCATTTCCCATTTTCTTATCTGTTCGGCGATTTGTTTTGGGGGATACTATCCTAGATCATGTTACTTGTTTTCTATCTCGATCAAATGGAGGCCTCCGGCACACTTGAAGATATATCATGATTAGTGCATTTTCAAACCTCCTTCGATTGCATCTTTCTGAATTAACGACATAAAAAGTAACAGTACTATGCTTGCATTAATGAACTTACACAAATTTTTCATTAAACTTATGTGACATGACAGTTTCCAACACTAATGACACGATATTACTCACGCACAATCATGGTCATATTGTCATACTGATGACTTGCCTAACTGTTGAATAAGAAAACAGCCCCCTTCTTAACAGTGCCTTAGAGATTCAGCATTGTTTATTAATTCTCAAATGAAAGAAGAGAGAAAAAATATTACTTTCCTTAAGTCACCTTGGATGAGCCAAAGAGCCTGTTGCTAGCACCTGCCGATTCAAGGTGCACTGCCACCTGCTTCCGGCACTGCATCGTCTTGGCACTCCAGGAAAGGTCATTTGAGAGGCACGCATTGCTTATCGCTGTAGGTTTACGCAATTCAGTTTAAAGGTAAAAAAAACAAAAGCAAAAAAATATTGATTTTCTATGTGATGTTATCGACTTCTTGGTCTCTCCTGTTTGCTTCGGT
>NC_051405.1:23859350-23859512 GCF_015228065.2 Penaeus monodon
GGCTGGACCCGTGGCCCACTGGCTAGCGTGTAGCAGCTGCCCATCAGAGGTCACGAGTTCATTCCAGTGTGCTTACGTGTGTGGCAATCCTCTTCTGCGGAAAAGCAAGTATATGCACGAGAGGAGGCAAGGTTATTCGACCATTGAAGAGATCACATGCTT
>NC_051405.1:23859643-23859901 GCF_015228065.2 Penaeus monodon
TTGACATTTATTTATTCAGATACACGGATGAGAGTATGTTGTGTGATCATTGCTAGAATATATTAGGCGCCGTTAAACTAGTATACATGATATAATATCCTTCTCTCGCTTTCTGTTGGATATGCTTTAGACACGTAGACACAGCTGTTATATATGTTATTAATGTAGCTGCGTGTGATTTTTTTTCCTTCTTTTTTATTTTGCAATCAGTCTTTGGATGACCCCATTCGTTTTCACACATGTACATAAATACACATG
>NC_051405.1:23859947-23860126 GCF_015228065.2 Penaeus monodon
TCTTTCCGTTTTTCCACAGTCACAAACACACGTATATACACAAACAGACACATACACTCCCACTCAGACATATATACCATTTCCATACCATACCACATGCCCACAAACACAATTCCCCCTTAGAAATACCCCCCCCCCCCATCCTGCCCCCACTTCAAAAACTTGAAATTCCTCCTTGC
>NC_051405.1:23860476-23860679 GCF_015228065.2 Penaeus monodon
CAAGTAAGAAAAAATGGAAAGAGAAAAAGGAAGGAAAAATTCTCGACTCGTGGCATCAAGCAAGGCCTCGCGCAGACCGGCTGTCGGAGGGCCAGCCTGCGGGTACAGGTGTTCGCAGGTCGCCGGAGACAGGAAGGGCGGCTCCTCGGCTGAAGGTGATTGCTGAAGTGGTCTCGGGTGGGGGGGGGGGGGGTTTCACGGGC
>NC_051405.1:23862627-23862934 GCF_015228065.2 Penaeus monodon
CCGCCCAAGAATCAAGTATATCAAAAGCATTATCACAACAGAATGATAAGCAGAAAAAAGGGTGGATTTGTAAGCGAGAAGGAAACTGCAGTCAAGTGAAATATGATAAATGAATAAGAGAAAACGAAGAAAGTATATTAATAAGCGAATAAGAGATGTAGCAATAAATAGATGAGTAGTATAGATGAATAAGCAAATGAATAGACAATTCAGTAGCTGAATAAATTAATGAATCACCGAATATAGATTAATGTATAATTAACTGGATGAATTAACAGATGTATGAGCGAAATAAAATAAAATAAAA
>NC_051405.1:23863126-23863208 GCF_015228065.2 Penaeus monodon
CGCACAATTCCAGCATACGTGCAAATAACCCCAAAACAGAACCGAATAATTACCACCCCGTCCCTCTCTGTACCCCCCCCCC
>NC_051405.1:23863328-23864121 GCF_015228065.2 Penaeus monodon
GGCATTCCAGTAGTTAAACCTTGGCTAGCCTTAAGGGTAGGCTGTGACTCGAAGCATTACTCAGGAGACAAAGCCCTTTAGTGGAGGCGACAGAGATTGACGGAGAGAGGGAGGAGAAATTCATTACAGCATAACATTAATTACCTCGTTAAGTAGACAACCACCGAGTTTAATATGGTAGGCTGTATCCTCCGTCCCCCTCCCCCTTCCCCCCTTCGTTGTTATGTGAAATGATGGCGTGTGGATGAGAGATAAGAAATTCGCATTTTGCGGTTTCTATGGCTTGTAGTGCTGAGGTTGATAACCCAAATAAATACTTTTTGGGGTATGTATTATTGCACGTATGTTGGCACCAGTATGTGTGTTCCCCTGGCTGTGTTGAATAGTGTAATAGTACTTATATATCTGTCAACAATCACATCTTAACCGGGTAGATTTTCATTTAATCTCTTTTTCTTTGCGACTGGAGAATATTTGTAGCGTGCTGGAATAGCGACAGATATCGGACAACGCTAACTTCGCTGTGTAAGATATGTGACCCCCGCGCATTCATCTTTTCAACAACCATAGCGGACAATTTGTTAAACCAGAGAAAACCCGCTCATTTCACCTCCCTCTCACCCTTTTATTAGCAGCCAATACCTAGTACTATTATGCGGATAATGATAATACTCAAAGATATACTTTCTCCTCCCGCCTTTCTTAACCAAAGAACGTTTACAGAGAGACACTTGCAGACCTTGGTAATTACCCCTTAGCCTCTCATCTGTCCCTGCCTCAGGTGATGACCCAT
>NC_051405.1:23864575-23865127 GCF_015228065.2 Penaeus monodon
CTCATACAAAACCTTTTTCGGCGTGTTCTGTCATCATTTCCCATAACCTCATCTAATCAATCACTATCGCATGATCCTCAGAGGCACTTTCAGTCAAAAGATCTTACCAGAAACACGAGTTAATGAGGAAGGAAGTAGGTGAAGGAACTCCTCAAGATTGCTTGTGGTTAAGCCTTTCTGTTCCAGATCTGTGTACTGGTAGAATGGCAGTAAGTGAAGAAAGGGATTTGCATTATACATTTGAAAAGAGTAATCGAGTTATATAATTTCACAGATGTATTAAAAATAGTTTCTTTTTTTTTCTTTTTTTACTGTACTTCAGGTCCATTTTGTTGTTGTTGTTATTAGTTCGTCAAAGACTTCTTGTGTATACCGTAAGCACGTCTAATCTTACCTACAGTGCACTTATTTTTCAATCAGATAAACCGTTACTTTTTTACTATTCTGAACTTGAGAAGGAGAAAAAAAAACAAATTTGACATCTATATGAAGATATCAACTACATTCGATAGATTTTACGGTGTACGTACGATAGCTTCGTGGGAAGTTCCT
>NC_051405.1:23865308-23865425 GCF_015228065.2 Penaeus monodon
TGTTATCTTGTTCAATTGCTGTACCTACGGACCACCCTGGAATTCAATCAGATGTCTACTGATTGCCTGACCTTTTTAACATGTCATGTCAGATTATCTATAGGAAAGTGTACAGTA
>NC_051405.1:23866219-23866283 GCF_015228065.2 Penaeus monodon
GATGATGATCTTTCGAAAATAAGAATCACATTCATTATTGCGGCTTGGAATCCTTTTAACTTGC
>NC_051405.1:23866591-23866775 GCF_015228065.2 Penaeus monodon
TCGCCTTGGGAAAGTATTAAATCGCAGGCAGGACCATATTGCAGGGATGCCTCGTGCAGGATTCCCAGGCTTGTGAGACCAATCCTGCTTTGGCTTTTTCTTCTCTGCTTTATACCCGAGGGAATGAAAGCCGATTAAAGGCTTTAATGGAATTAAAGGCCTTCAATTGTCTTTATTTCATTTT
>NC_051405.1:23867029-23867244 GCF_015228065.2 Penaeus monodon
CCAGCTATGTTATAACTACTTGTGGTACGTTCATTCGTTCCCATGTTACACCAGAAGTAATATTCCTTGCAAATGAGGAGTTAAAGTCGCCTTATTTTGATGTAGAATAGAGTGGTAAGTGATAGCATAGATATTTAATTTAATAACACAACCATTCTAATTATTATCTTTATTCTTATGATGAAAACCACATTGTTCTTAGTATCTGTATGATC
>NC_051405.1:23867572-23867819 GCF_015228065.2 Penaeus monodon
AGTTGCAGCATTTATTATAACTGTACTGAAGGTATTAGCAGGACCAATATAACTGATATTTCTCGAAAGGGGGTCCCTGATTTCTCGCCATCTAATGCCCCAGTCACGATTCCTTCAACTTGGCATCTTGGGTATCTGAGTCGCCTGGAGGCAAGATATTGACTTGTAATGTCTGAACTGTCAGAGCAGAACCGAAAACTGCTGCCTGGGTTTCGGTGCTTCTCGTTTGCCGTGATTTTTAGCGTTT
>NC_051405.1:23868280-23868478 GCF_015228065.2 Penaeus monodon
TAAAACCGTCCACGCACAAACGCAGACATGACCCTCAACAAAACATCTATCCACCGAACACTTACCAAGATAAAGTACACAATCCACCTAACATGGGATAGGCGGATCGAGCCTAATCTTGCCTAGGCCTAATCCCGGGTTGCGATTGGTGCTCCCCATACATAACGCGGAGATAGCGCCTCCTTGTCATCTGTTGAC
>NC_051405.1:23868899-23869224 GCF_015228065.2 Penaeus monodon
CATGGCCGGTTCCTTTAACCCAAGAGGAAGGTAGCGACGGGGTGATAGGACCCTATTTAAGGACTCCACTTTAGGAAATCTCCGTCCTTTGCTTCAGGCCGAGTCACTAATCTTCATTTTCGAAAGATCTTGATATTTTTTTGCTTTTATTTGGTACAAGGAAGGAACTGGCTGGCTTGCCGCACCATCCAGTGGCTTAGTACGCATGTTCCTCTACGAGTATGTAGTCTATGTCTGCTTGGATATGGGAAAAAAATATATTTTTTGTAATATCCGTGTAGTCTCCTGTCGTAAGTTTTCTATTTTCTGTATGGACACGTATACA
>NC_051405.1:23869461-23869820 GCF_015228065.2 Penaeus monodon
ACTAAACAACGGTCACATTAAAATTAATTTCTCTCATCAAATATACTTTTCATTTTAAAGAAAAACACATATATACCTTAATACACTGTTCATCGCGAAGCACACTTGATACCAAACATACAAACTTTTTTTTTTAATATAGATATCCACCTAGATGTTATACATATGTGCACAATACCACATGTCTCCAAAGAACATCAATTTTTAAACATACTTAAGTACCTGACTGCCAAGAAATAGCTGTATTAGCACGCCAAGAGTCGATATATTAACATTTGCCGTGACGAAGAGAAACTAGTAATAATGGTTATATAATTATCTACATTATTCTGTGATTTCGTGCGAATGAGAGAAATTTT
>NC_051405.1:23870038-23870348 GCF_015228065.2 Penaeus monodon
TTAATTAAAATTTTTAGAGTTTACATATAATTTTTCACTATTGTTGTTATTGCCACTACTACCACCACAATCTTATTATTATTATCGCCATCGTCATAACAAATTTACGGGGGTTGATTTTTTAAATATACTGGAGTTGATAAACCAAACGATGATTTGATAAATTAAGTGATGGAAATGAGTTTAATTGTTTTAAAAAGAATTGGGTGCACTGTATCTTTTCACAAAACAGAATTTGAATGATATGAAAGAGAGATTATATACGATTATAGTTCAATGCTTATAATTACAGATTCGGCGGTGCGCGCGC
>NC_051405.1:23870373-23870698 GCF_015228065.2 Penaeus monodon
CATACGAAAAGGCTACATAGAAAAGTTACCAAAAGGAAATGGATTCGTCTGCCTCTTCTTCCCAAAACAGGGTGACGGGCCCGTGCCTCTGGCGTCACGTCATTATTTATGAATCTAATACGCATTAATTACGCTATTAGATAACTATCTCTATGATACGTTGGAAGATATCTGTAAAGGAGGAAGGAGGGAGAAGGAACTTTCATTTATGAGGAAGATTAGCAGGTATGAGATTTATGCGTTGGTATACCTGTAATGAAGTTTATATGTGTGTCGTTTCTCTCGGGAAAGTGTCGTTAGTACTTTGTGTCTGTCTGTTTGTCTT
>NC_051405.1:23870844-23871345 GCF_015228065.2 Penaeus monodon
CTCCGCCCCCCTACTAGAAAAACAAACATTCTCCTACCACCTTTCCCTTCTTCGCCTCTCTCTCCTATTTGCCGCTACCCTTACCCTCAGGCCTATATGTATCCTCCCCCATCCCTACCCATAACCCCCCTTCCCCCGTACTCCCTTCCTTGGCTGTCACCCTGTCACCTCACAAGGACGCGGCAGGTGTCCAGCTGTCTCTTGCCTCATTTCCCTCACCCCCCCCCCCTCCCTTCTGCGCCGCCGCCATGGCAAAAATCCCTCACGGAGGATTCTAACTACGAATTCTCGTGCCTCGCTCCTTGTGACTCTCGAGCCCCAAGTCGACTCATTTAACACGCGCATGGCCTCAGTACTCTCATGGCTTCGTCGGGGGGAACTGTGCTGTAATTTTCGCCTCTTCAGATTTATGGCGTTGGCGGCGGGGTAGGCTGTCATTAAGAGAGCCGAAAGGAGTCGATATCCAAATGGGGTTTGGAAAAGGTGCAGATCGCTTGGTAC
>NC_051405.1:23871511-23871888 GCF_015228065.2 Penaeus monodon
TCCATTTTGGTATCATTACTATTACATATCTCAGAAATTTATTCATCTAATATCACATCCTGTATCATGCACTAATACATATGATCAATTTATAATTTTAAAATGTTATCTTATGAACAAAATAGCTCATTCATAGGGAGGGGGAAGACAGGAGGATAAGAAAACGAAAGAGGGGTGAAGAGAGGAAAGGAAGGAGGGCGAAACATAAAGAGGAGGGGGGGGGGGAAGAAGAAAGACAAGGATGTTTTTTTTTACATTTTCTTATATAATTAGTCTCGTTCATTAATGAGTGTCTGGCTTTGGCTTTGTTAATTACTTTATTGGTGGCGGCGTTTTCTGTACTTATTAAAGGATGGCAGACTACGTTAGAATTGTTT
>NC_051405.1:23872640-23872862 GCF_015228065.2 Penaeus monodon
TTCCTGGAAGCCTAGTGAAACATATTTATTTCCCGACAACAAACAGGCAATATGAGATATTTCTCTTCAGCTGACTGGGGATTAGCACATCCATGTATATTCATCATTTGACAGCATTTGGGGGAAAAGCTGTCTACGTGAACTAATATATTATTCCTTAGTCACGGTACGGCAGTGTGAAATTTTATATCAGTTACTTACAAGAGGCTTAAGAGGATTTCA
>NC_051405.1:23873452-23874269 GCF_015228065.2 Penaeus monodon
TCCAACCAATTACCAGAATTTCACATTACATTTGTCATCCGAAACCTGCCATTTTTCTTTTCGTTAAACCGGAGAGTCACTCCCACTTTGAAATATTCGCCTGCGGCCCAAACACACACATATTACTTTGAATTTTTGGGCCGATGATATATTGGCCTAATATTCGCTTTTATTACACCCGTTATTATACGTCTGGAAAGCCTATATATCAAGCCTATGGCAGAAGGAGAGAAACTGTAGGCCTTTCGAATCCGTTTGTGTTTCGACTCTCTCTCTCTCGGAGCTTCGGTCACGTGACTCGCTTGCTTTGCTTTGATGTCCGTCTCTCTTTATTTTTATGTCATTTTATTTATTCGTGTTATTTCCTTCTCTTTACACTCCGTAATTCCGTGTTTTCATCCTTTTTTTCTTATTTCCTTAATTTTCTTCACTTTTACCTTTTTTTTCTTCTTTATTTTTTGTCAACACCTCTTCTCTCTTCCCCTCCTGTCATTGATTACTTTTCCTAACTCCTTCTTTTCGTTTTTTTTTTTTCTCTCTCTCATTTTAACTTTTCCCCGTTTAATTCTTTTCTTCCTTTCATTTCCTCTAGCCCATATTTTCCTCGATTTTTCCTTCATTCAAATTCCTTTCTTTTCTTTTCTTTTTTTCTTTTATTCCCTTTCTTCACTTTTTTTTTTCTATTCTCTCTTTTCTTCATCGTCACTGATTATTTTTGCTGTCTTCTTTTCCTACTATTTCACTCGATGTGTACTCAGGGATACGTTGGTTTATCAAAATCATCTCTTTTCCGTTATTAAAAATAATCTTCATAAAT
>NC_051405.1:23874383-23874925 GCF_015228065.2 Penaeus monodon
GACGCAAAATATTGAATGGGTCATCTAATATTTTAATCGATGTAAATACATGTTATTGACAAAGCACATGAACGGAAAATAACGTAAATTACGAACTATAATCAGTATGGATAATATACCACATGTTACTGCCTTTGGACTATGTTCACCGTAGCCTTCCTAAAACGCAATAGTTATTTACGTGATCTCATGTCCTTCATATAGCGTGCGTCGTGTCCTCACCTAGGACTATTAACCTTGGGAAATGACTCTTTTAATAATAGTTGTTCCAGCAGATAATTGCTCGTTTCTTTCGACCGTTTCATGTGTTGCTCAGTGTTCGACGTCGCTGGCTGCGTGGATTGGAAAATTACCTCGTAAGCCGCAAGTGGTAAAGGTTGCTTCGCTATCGACGCCATTAAGCACCTTGTTGTCAACACGGTTTCGAAAAGTAAATACGTAATGAGTCCATTGAGAGGGAAAAAAAGAAAAAGAGATTGTGGATGAGAGTGCGAATAGTGAGGAGATCGTATCTGTTTATTGTATAAACATAATCTCTTTCC
>NC_051405.1:23874998-23875349 GCF_015228065.2 Penaeus monodon
GCAACATCATGTGAATGTAGAGGTCGAATCTGGACAGCTGTGTGAACAAACTAAACGATATTATGATGATTTTTGATGCCGCACAGAAGCTGTTGCGCGAATAACAAAGTTTCAAGGCATCGATCTCGTGAGCCTCCATGTGGAATGATTAATTATTTCGAAATCATCTGCCGCGCCAAGCAGGTGCAAAGGATTAGCTTGTCATTGTCGAATTAAAAATCCCATAGCACTGAACATTATTATCCTATTTGTCGTTGCGGTAAATGAACACGCCTTTCGGCAGGGAAGGACGAAACATTTTTATTATCTCGTTATCCCGAACATTCTAACTTGGATGATTTAGTGTAAAGC
>NC_051405.1:23875382-23875573 GCF_015228065.2 Penaeus monodon
GTCTCCTTCACCTTCAACGCGCGGGGGAAGGGGAATGGTGGAGGGGGTGGGGGGTATCTGCAGCTGGACCAAAGGGTGCTAAGATCATTATAGGTAATTAAAAGGGAATGGAATCCTTTTTGGGGGAGCGGTAAGGAGGACACGCCACGCCGTAGGCCATGCGATGGGTGAAGGGAGGAAATAGGGAGAGG
>NC_051405.1:23875742-23875811 GCF_015228065.2 Penaeus monodon
GAGGGGAATTGGGAGGATAAGGAGGAAGGGGGATACAGCGGAGCCGAGAAGAAGAAACGGGAGAGATGG
>NC_051405.1:23875857-23875944 GCF_015228065.2 Penaeus monodon
GCTGGAGGGAGTGGAATGGAAAGCAAGATAAAGAAGGGATAGTTTCTCTGTCGATTTAGAGTTATCAAGCTATGAACAACAAGGTCA
>NC_051405.1:23876061-23876376 GCF_015228065.2 Penaeus monodon
GTTAAGAGGAGAAACTATAGAAAACAAACGAAGGCCTGTATTAGGGGACAGTGAGGTCGAGGAAATAAATACAAGGGATCGACAAAGAAGAGAAAAGCAAGAAAAATAAAACAGGAAATGAAACAAAACAGGAGAGCAAAAGAGAAAGGACGAAAAGTAGGAAAAAATGTGCTGAGAAAAGAAAGAAAATGGGCAGCCAGAAAAAAATGAATATAAAATAGGAATGTAAAAACGTAATTTATTCATAAGTGACAACAATAATCACAAGGAGGCGCTTTTTAGTGGATGTGAAAAGATGATGATGATGAATTTATC
>NC_051405.1:23877242-23877522 GCF_015228065.2 Penaeus monodon
AGCTGTCATACCCAAGGCCTGACGGGGACCCATCACGATTGTAAACCGATAAGTCTCAGTACATCCATAACTCGATAAGTGCCCCGACAGCTATTACGGCCGCAGTTACTACCTACATACAGACAGCCACATGCACCTCCAGCAGACAGACAAAGGCACCGCTCCCACAGAACTCCTCCCACAGATTCCATTACGTCGAGAAAACAACTAAAAGCGAGGCAACTTCTCTCCCATTTTTCCGGGGAAGAAAACAGGGACATGACAGCCACCTGCCGCGAGC
>NC_051405.1:23877678-23877915 GCF_015228065.2 Penaeus monodon
AAAAAGAGACAGAGATACATGCAGATATAGAAACAAACAATAAGAGAGAGAGAAAGAGAACTATTGAAAAACAGAGGCAGAGAAAGGAAGAAATGGAGAGACTGAGAAATAATGACAAACAGAAACACGAGACAGAGGGGGAGAGGGAGAGAAGCAGAGTCGACGGTAAAGGTGAAAGTCGGGTCGGATGGACAGCCAATGTGCAAATGGTTTGAGCACAACCTTAGCACTGTGGCT
>NC_051405.1:23880502-23881349 GCF_015228065.2 Penaeus monodon
TCATAAACATGACACATACCCAGCACCGAGTCTATATAAATAAACACTTCACACGGGCGTGCGGTGGCCTGCCTGGACACACTCTCTTCTGCACGTGTTTACGTTCGCATTATACATGCCAAGGTCTCACCGCAGGATCAGGAAACGTCCGAGTATGAGTGTGAGTGTCTGCAGGTGAGGCGAGCCTCGGAGGGCCTGCACGACTGCGAGCCAGGGTGCCAGCGCTTGCCACCTGCATCGGCACCTGCTGTCACTGACTTCCTTGTCCGCTGTCGTCATCACCTTATTAATAACACTGCCAGGGTCGTGATGAAGGAAATGCACACAGCGTGAGGTCACTGTAATGCAATGCTTTGAGGAGGAAAATTCATTAGCATGTTGTTTAGGAACTTTATGAAGAAAACATCCCTGTTCTGTGATTACTTTGTAAGAAGAGGCAGTGCACAGTATACCTCCTCCAGATGCATATCCGAGTAAACACCACAATTGATTCATTCAGCTTAGGTCTCCTATTGTGTTCAAGTACCAATAATATGTAATTTCATTGCCTGTTTATTGTACACTGCAACGTTGTATATACAGTTATGAATTCTTCTATTCAACGTAGTTAGCATGGACCATATATAGAAACAATGTGCATTATGATAATATTGAATTTTTTTTCCTTCTTTTTTTATAAGTAAATTGCAGTCAGCTGATGCCCATGATCATAATGCAATCTTTCTGTCCCGTTACTCGATTCCCCATCTTTTTACAATATGAGTTGCGGCGTGATAGTGGCAATTCAAGATACGGATAAATCATACAATAATCCTTTTTCGTGAACTAATCTTTAACCTTGAATCTT
>NC_051405.1:23881889-23882006 GCF_015228065.2 Penaeus monodon
ATCCCCAAACTCAAACAGCATCTGAAAAGAGAGACTCCGCTGCATCTGCCGGCCAGCCTCCCAGCATCCGCGAGTACTGGAGGCGCCCTCCTGGATTTCCACGTAAGATAACTGTTG
>NC_051405.1:23882231-23882586 GCF_015228065.2 Penaeus monodon
GGTTCTCTTTTACATTTTTTTCTAGCTTTATATTTTATTTATTCACTTATCTTCTTCCTCTCTTTCCTTCTCTTAATTCTATTTCGCCTTATTCTTATTTCCTCGTATTTTTTTCTCCTCTTTCACCTTCTCATATTCCTCCCTTCTGCTTATTCTCCTTCTTCCTTTTCTTTTTCGTCATTTTCTTTCTTCTCCATTTTTTCAACAAATGCAATAAAGAAATACCATCTAATGTGTACCTTTTATTAACTCTTGAGACAATGACTTTTTTTTCTTCGATTTACTCTCTCCATAAATCTATTTTCTTATCGCAGTGAATTTACAACAACAGTTTATGACTGCAATCTCAAACCAG
>NC_051405.1:23882719-23882894 GCF_015228065.2 Penaeus monodon
GGGGGGGATGGATTTTTTAAAATTAAAGTTTATTCTTCATTCATGGTGTAACTTAGTTTCTGTATCTGACGGCAATGATATGACGATTATAATGATTGTGATAATTGGAATGATACTGCAACTGCTATTCTGTATGTCACCGTAATTTCTATTGCATATACTTCATGAGCTACTA
>NC_051405.1:23883346-23883802 GCF_015228065.2 Penaeus monodon
CATAATTGCAGTTCAAAAAAGGAGGAAAAAAATACATGTTTAACACGGAATAATTTTCTCGTTGAGTTGAACTGAGAGACTTATCACACGAAAACACGGGCACACAAATGGCAGTTAGACATTAATGCATAAGACACTAATATCTCGTATTTTTTTTAAACAATTACCGAATTTCTCGTTGAGTTCATCTATAAACGCAGACATAGAGCACAAAGGCATAGGTATGTGTATGTGTGTGGGTGGGGGGGGGGGGGTTACATGGCGAGTCAACATGTCGGTTTCCTGTTAATGGTGTAAACGCCTTTTTCCACCCGGCGTTTAATTATTGCGTGATTAGCGTGTTACTTTGTTTCAGGGTGTGTGGATGGATGCACGTGTATGACGAGGGAAATAGGAATGTTCGGTTCGTTCGTAAGAGAAGAAAGTGATCTGTGTGTGTGTTATTTTTGTAGGATT
>NC_051405.1:23883893-23884363 GCF_015228065.2 Penaeus monodon
GAGCCCTGGGTAACTTAACGTAGAATCGTATTTTTTTAAAACCTTTTTCTTGCGTCAGAGTGAAAAGAAAAGAAAAATAACTCCTTTTACATACTTTACTAAAATACAAATACAATATATAAAAGAGACCATCTTTACCGTAACAACTCTTTTGAAACCTAGCTAAAAGCCTAACCAGTTACCCCAGGAGAGATGAAACGACAGCACAAACCTGCCAACCAACTCGCTTCACTTGAGGCGACAATCTCACCCAAACCCTAAGCGTTCATGAGCCTTCCGCGCACCTCAGGAAAGCGGCGTTGCATCAGGAGGATCCCGATTATTGCACGCTTTTTTTTTTCGCACATATCTTGCAAGTCGTTAACTTCACCGTAATCTGGACTCGTTGGCAGTTGTTGCCACGAGAACAGAATTTCCCTTATTTGTCATCTGGCGCTCATAGAGACCTTGTACCTCGTGACCTTAATGCG
>NC_051405.1:23884728-23884882 GCF_015228065.2 Penaeus monodon
ACGATATCCCATGAATGAAAATATTACGAGTTTAAAAAGCATAAAAAAGAGGACGGAATTGAGAATAAAAATGACTAACGTGTGAGGAAAACGAGAATGAATATGAATAGAAGAAAGGGCGATAAAAAGCAGAAATGGAAGAAAATGGATGATA
>NC_051405.1:23885339-23885513 GCF_015228065.2 Penaeus monodon
AATGTTCCAGCAAGTTCCTACCAGCGACCCCCCCCCCCCGAGTGTGTAGTTTCCTTTATTGTGGCGAAAACTAAAATATTCGCAAAAGATTTTCGCAAAGAGGTGGGTCGTGATGTGGGAGGGGGGAGGGGGGGAGTGTGGAAGGGGGGGGTAGCGGGAGGGGTGGAAGTGAGA
>NC_051405.1:23885687-23885823 GCF_015228065.2 Penaeus monodon
AACACGAACGAAGGAAGGACCCAAATAGATGGACATGTCTATAATAACAGAACCTTTATCTATATCATTGTCTCGTGTATCACTTAGCCCGCTGGCGAAAATCTTATAACCCAAATAATCTTTTCAAATCTCGTGT
>NC_051405.1:23886178-23886313 GCF_015228065.2 Penaeus monodon
GAAACTGGTCCTCTAGCGGGCGATCATCTCCAGAATCCTACAAATCACGATTATTAATGCGTAAGGAAGCACCTGCAAGGATATAAGGACTCTTTTCTCACTCCTTTTATATGTCCTTAAAAAGATGGAAACCCT
>NC_051405.1:23886489-23886557 GCF_015228065.2 Penaeus monodon
AAGCGCTGAGAATACCAGACAAATTCCAACCACGTACATACAAGAGAGAACAGCTGCTTTGCACACAC
>NC_051405.1:23886617-23886865 GCF_015228065.2 Penaeus monodon
TTTATCTCAATACGAAATGAAATTCATGACTTCATCTCTGTACCGATTATGCATCATTTTTCATCTCCCTTCCCCCCTACCCCAGCCCCTCTCCCCCCACCTCATCCCCACCGTCCCCCACCACTCCTTACTCCCGGCGCGCAGTTGCATTAATAAGGTTCTAGGAAATTTGCATTTTCTGGAAAGACCACGAGGCAGGTGTGACAGGTGTGATACACTTAGGAGAAGAAGGCTGTTTTTCGAACATT
>NC_051405.1:23887250-23887662 GCF_015228065.2 Penaeus monodon
CAAAAGTGGCCAAGACGCAATCATTAAACCCAGTCACCAAAGCAGTTTCTTTTTCAACGATATTCTAAAATCACACACAAATCATCGCCGAATGTTCTGAAAGAAGAAATATGGCAAAAACCGCTATTGTATCACCACCACGCTCCAGCCATTACCAACGCCAAGTCAACCAAATTTAAGGTAACCTTTTTGACTTTGCGGTTCCTCGGCACACCTGTCTGCCCGCTGGTGCTTTTTTTTATTGCTCGCGGTAAATCGATTTGCGGTACGATTTGTTAATCTTTGTGTAATACCTTTGCATACTTTTTAAATAGCTTTTTATGTATTTATATATTTCTATTTTAATCTTTGTTTCGGGAGCTGCAATTTCGGATATTTGGGGAAAAGGATGTTAGTGTGGGGAGTAAGGGAG
>NC_051405.1:23887858-23889029 GCF_015228065.2 Penaeus monodon
TTGGCCTTAAAACTGAATTTCCTAATATCTAAATAAAATATTCAAAAAGTAGATATCAGACCAAGAAGACCAGAGACTTCATGATAAAATAATTACCACTTCGGAATGAAATATTTACCGATCTCCACCAAGCTATTTTACTGACCTCGACTACGCCTACATTCTGCACCCATGTATTGGTCGCTCGAATGACACACGTCTCGTATCTGAATAACTGGCTTCTGTGTTTCATTACTTCCATTACCAAAATACATCGGTGCGTGAGCTCATGACTCCCTGATAAATACGGAGAGATCTCATTTCCAAAATATTTACTTGACGTGAAGTGTTCCCTAATGCTTGGGAATTCCGGCTTGTCATTGTGGAATGTGTGTGTTTCGGTGTGATAAATGGATAACTTGAGAATCTTCAAGTGTGTATTTTTCTGTGGTAAACGGATAACTTACGAAACTTAGCGTGTGCTGTTATGGATTTTATTATTATTTTTTTTTTTGGTAAGAAACGATAACATTTTCTTCAAAGACTGCTGCAATCTATGGTCTGTTCAAGTTATTTAGCTGTTGACTTCGACATCTATAAAGCAGGCATTATCTGTCCGGCAAGGTGAGTGTGTATTTATGCCGTATGGTCAGATATCAATGCGTGGAGGAGCACTCAGCAAAACTGTTTATGGAAATCAGTTTGAGAAACTTTAGGGATATTTCTCATCACTAGAAGGCATGGCGAGAATTCCTAATTTGTGAAAATATCTCCACAACAGTTAAATATGACAAATAATTCAACACTTTTACACAACAGTGCAGTAGAATCATGTTGCTGTCCTGAATGTTTGAAAGGCCTTGAAATTCACCAAGTGTTCTTCAGTACTGAATTCTTCTGAATGGACCCGAAAATCATAGTAAAAGTGGTCAATACTTGATTGATGTGGCAATAAAGAACTGTCTCAGAAAAGCGCCTCGGGTGAAATGCAAATTGACATTTTGATAACATATAGCGCACTTTTTAATAGTCTCTATCAGTCTATTATACGCTAATCGCTCAAGTACTTAAAATGATAATGTTAGCAGTGAAAATTTTCTGAAATTGGCTACCTGATTAGGAGACGGTCAGATGAAGGGGCAAGATTTTTGCAGTTTTTTATAAAGTGAACAGGAGCAGTTGTAATGCTACT
>NC_051405.1:23889277-23889834 GCF_015228065.2 Penaeus monodon
GTATCATAATATTCTTTAAACGGCAGGTAATGCTTGCTAGCATCTATATGAAATATAATTTTTTTCACAGAATATCCAGTGCGTGAAGAATACCATTAATAATACCAATACGTACAGTCAGAAAAAAAGACTATCTTCCCTTTACTTAGCCTACCTTGCTCCACACATTTGATCGTGAAAAGATAACGGTTGAAGATAACTTTTTTTTCACGTTATAGAGTATATAATTGTACTTTGTCTCATCTATAATTTTAACGGGGCGAGACCGTCCAGAGGTCGTATTTTTTCCTGAATTACTTAAAAAAAAAAAATTCTTCAGTTTGATCAAATCTATGGTAAAGCCATTCCGTGCTGCGATTTTTTAATTTATGTTAACTATTTTTCCCGATGTCTGCCATTGTGAACTATATTTGTGTCAATTTTCACCTTATTGTTTTTTTCCGCAGTTTAAAAATCGGGGCATGACTTGGCCTGGGCACTCCGAACCACTCGCGAAAGAAAGAATATGCAAAGGAGATACTCGAAATTCA
Organism: Penaeus monodon; assembly: GCF_015228065.2. NCBI lineage: Eukaryota > Metazoa > Arthropoda > Malacostraca > Decapoda > Penaeidae > Penaeus > Penaeus monodon. Next base: position 23,889,808 of record NC_051405.1, read on the forward strand.
CGACCGCTGGATGGTCCGCTGGCTTAC
>NC_051405.1:23889939-23890241 GCF_015228065.2 Penaeus monodon
TTTTTAACAGTATGAATATTCTAGCCAGTATTGTCACCGTCTCTGCAGTTTCCACTCGTTCAGAAACTATATGTACATTTATATGTGAAATCTGGCGCTGCATTTAACATTTCACGAAGAACTTTTTTAAGGAAATAATAATGTGTCGTGTCCTGGTTATTTTAATCTGTTCCCGATAATATTTTTATGTTAAAATTGACAGTTTAAAGTTGCTAACAATTCTTTAGCGACACAATGAATCTAGAAATGAAGAGGTCACCAAATAATAAGATATTCCATGTTCATACTTTTTGTCTCTGTCT
>NC_051405.1:23894786-23895024 GCF_015228065.2 Penaeus monodon
CTCATCATCTCTCACTGACATACTTAAAACTCTCAATTCATCAAAAATGAACACTAGGTCAATATTGAGCCCTACAAATGCTCTTAGTCACAGCATTTTACTGCTGCTGATTTGTGTCCTTTCCTAAATAAACTCATGATTAAAGTAACCTCCCAAATTTAGTAATTCTTATGTATGTCATTATTTCCTTCAGCTGACTGAACCTGAATCTATATTTGGATGCATTTTCACCTCTTAC
>NC_051405.1:23895079-23895422 GCF_015228065.2 Penaeus monodon
TCTGTAATCAATATTGGCCTCTAAACACAACCTGTTGGGAAATATGAAAGACAAAATGTGTACTGTCAGTTTTATTTCAAATCACACAATAAGTTTAAATCACAAGATATTAGTAAATACCAAATTACATTAGTTAATCCGAGGGTACAAGTCCTTCCCATAATTGCAAATATATTCTTTCCTGCCAAGTCATTTGGGTTATCTAAGCTTAACCTTACATAATCATGTCTATTATCATTACATAACAGTTGTCCTGTAATCTTGGCTTATTGTGCACATACAACTGAATTATAAACTGTTGTATCTCCATTTAAATTTATTAATAACTTATCACTTTTTGTTT
>NC_051405.1:23895503-23895595 GCF_015228065.2 Penaeus monodon
CCTTTATCCCACTGGAAAATTTTGCCAAATATTTTCTACTTATATTGTGAACACTTATGAGAAACTTGAAGATTCCTTTGTTCTTTCTGTTT
>NC_051405.1:23895672-23897375 GCF_015228065.2 Penaeus monodon
GATATTCTCCAATTCCCTTCTCATGAGTGGTGGACTTTGGAAATACAACCTTATGCCTCTAAAACAATACCAAGGCAAGTGTCACAAAACTCTCCTTGTTTCTTAGACCACAAAATAAAATCAATCAAATTCTCTTAAAAATTCAAAAATGCAATCAACTAAATATTCTCTGTAAGATGGGCATTGATAACAAACAGTATAGGTTAGTTTTCAGTACAGTCTCTCTATTTACAAGTGTCTGGAAGAAATTACAAAATATTTATATAACAGGGAAGAGCAATCATCATGGCAGCTTAGATCAAGTTTTTGCCTGGTTTTTGCCAGCAAAAACTGCTCACATTCACACATACATGCATATTCCATCCATTAACATACAGTCAACCTTTTGTGAGGGAAACTTTCACAGTACTGACTTAACCTAGTTCCTATTATGTATATTTTAAACATTACATCATTCCCCCTCTTCAGCAATAATGATTTGTATAAAAAAAGTATTTACAAGTCCTTCCTTTACACAGGGTATATGTTATATCCCCTCCTTTCCCAATGAATGAATTTGTTTGATTGGAAAGAAAACTTCAGTAAAAAAAAGAGAGAGAAAAAAGAATAAGAAAAAAGAAAAGAAAAAAAGAATAAGAAATGGAGCTGGTAAACCTGAAACATTCAAAGACACCAATAGCCCATTTCACATCACTTGGTTCCTGAGAACAACCATGAGAATAAAAATTATAGTTGAGACCTCATTTTGTAGGAATATGAATAATCGCATATTCCTGGACAATGAATGCTTTAATTTTTTTTTTTTTTCATTACTGGCTCAAACTCACTAGTACTATCACCAAACTAAGGGTCGTACATGATAGGCAAGCTCTTCTTTCTGATCTACTTTGAAAAATGGTCAACTATAGCAATATGATTAATCCATAACTGATACAGTTAATGGCATGCTACTGTTTTTGGGAAGTACTGAAAGTAAAGTATTCATTCCCATGCAGTGCTTCTGGTCTAGTCTCACTAGTGAGTTTTCCCACTATAACACTTTTTACATAGCAGAATACTATTTTACTCTATTCTCTTCTAAATACTCCTTTAAAATCACAAGTTACAACTGCATATAATTGCTACAGTAATGGCTAGTCCTTTACTTACATGATGCTAATGATATCCTTATTATCACTCACTGAATATGGTGGAAGACATGTCAAGGGAAAGTTTACACGAGAAGGAGTGCGAACTTGATGCTTGCATGTGTCATCATAATACCAAATCATCACATGGATCTTATCAAAGGAGACATAATTATTGATAATCATTCAAATAAAGATCAGAGCTCATGATAACAACAAATAATTTACAAGAAATACTTGTAGAGGTAAAAAAGTTGTATGAAAACAATTAAGTATTCGGTAAAGGTGACCGGTGCTGATTAAACGAAGACAAGTCATTCACATGTAAAGAATGCATTAAACTACTTTTAACATAAATGGTTAATTGAATATCTCCCTAAAATAAAGGGGGACAAATTGATACAAAATTCACACAATTTCCTTTCACGATTCGTTCAAAGAGGAAGAAATCTGTGCTCCATCTACTGTTCTATTAGGGGTGGGAGTTGGGGGGGGGATGCCAAATTATCATGCACTGCTAAAAACAAGGAAGAGCATAGTTCTGTACCTTTTTATCATTCTACACAAAAGAACATT
>NC_051405.1:23897581-23898174 GCF_015228065.2 Penaeus monodon
ACTCACTCATCAGATGAGAAAAAGCAAGGTAAAAGAAACTACCTAATAAAACTCTGCATAGGAGAAAATACCAACATATGTACAATTGAAAAAATGAGGCATTATCAAAAGCAAAAAAGCAAAACAGAAAAAAACAAAAATAATAAAACAAAAATGAAAATATATGAAAAGAACTTAGAATAGTCAGTTCACCACATGTTTCCGCAAATATTTACATACCTAGCATGGAATCTTAAAATAAAGAAAACATAAAATTTCTTAGTCTTTTGCCACTAGCAATCAAAATTTGGGTTTCTTATTCTCTTTAATAATAAAGTATTTAAATTAAATTTCTCTTTATACATTTGTTGCAGTGCATGATATTAAAAAATCTCAAGTAGCCACTTCCCATCAGCTTAACCATAAAACTATAAAATGGCTGAAAATACCATGAAATAATAATAATCAGTGCTTATGTAATAATCTGCTCTGTAACTGACAGATAAGAAAAAAAATCATGTTTCTTTTATACATACAACTAATAAATACCAATGATCACTAAATTTCATGTGCTGAATTATATTCTGATTCTTCTTAAACACCAGAAAAGCCAC
>NC_051405.1:23898251-23899112 GCF_015228065.2 Penaeus monodon
AGAGGAAAAAGATGAGAAATAACAAAAGGAAAAAGGGGACATAACAACATGAGTGAAGTGAATCTTGCTTCTCCGTCCACGCGAAGCATTACAAGTGGACACTTATAACAAACTTAATGTTAACCCTAGACATGAGATATGTGATCTAATCGGCTTTCTTCTTGCCGGGTGGAGGCTGGTGGATTGAACGAGGTCTTGTGCCGTTCTTGATGCTCTCTTGGTAAGTGAGGAAGATCTTGGCATACTCAGGTTTCCTCTTGGCGTGGGCCTCGAAGTCCTCTGTTTATCGAAGAGAGGAAGAGAGAACAAGTGAGCATAATTCTTGATTTCTTTGTAATACTGTGCTGAAGCAATCATAATGATGCCTGCACTATCAGCATGATGGCGTAATCATGTAATGTTTGTACAATATCATTGTTTTGAGAATAACATTTGTGTAATAATGATCATATGTTTCTACAATAATGTGTTTGTTAAACTGCTGGCACCAGATACATGCCTCGTTCATTGCGATTTTGTTTAAACACTGATGGCACAACCACTTACTCGGCCAGAAGTCAAAATAGTATGCCTACCTGACCACACCTGCCTCCCCCCCTCTGAATTTTCAGGAAAAAAGTTTTACTTTCTAGTGTAATTATTATTGCTACTGTTGATAATTTGAGAATATGATTATCATTATCCTATTAATAATACCAAGCGATGGAGAAAAAACAAACAAACAAGGTAATGAGTAATAGGTAAACAGATCAGGTAGGCTTTATTAAAAAATCTATAAACTAAAAACATAGGAGGCTGAACTCATATGTACATGCACTTCTGGTGTCAACAAATCAAATAATGTTGTTCATGCAATAAGAT
>NC_051405.1:23899339-23899794 GCF_015228065.2 Penaeus monodon
AAAATATATATATTATATATAAAAAAATCACTGGACTGTAAATATGGTTTTACTCTGACTAAAATTCAAAAGCGTCTCTTCAATTCCAAACATTAAAAAAAATGAGAAGGTACAAACCGTAAGTGATATAGCCTTTGCTATCCTGATCTGCTTGCTTAAATATCCTAGTGGTCTCCTCGGGCGTCATGTCCAACGATGCCCGAAGAGCCTTTATGAGATCATCCAGGAGGATGTGGCCCTTCCCTCGACGGTCGAAGAGCTTGAAGGCCCACTTGAGAGTGTCCTCCGTGTTGGCTGGCTGCGAATACTGGCAGTATCCTATGAGGTATTCACGGAAGTCTATTGTGCCAGAGTTATCCTGAGGTGAAGAGGAGGCATGTGTTTGTTATGAACATAAAAAGAAAGACCTAACAGATATAATGAACATAAGACGATACAGTTTTGATTTATGGACA
>NC_051405.1:23900068-23900387 GCF_015228065.2 Penaeus monodon
AACTGTAATGATTTGTAAGTGTCCATATCAAATCCAAATATTTTTCGTGGTGCTGAGGTGAAATCTTGTAGGTTTGAAAACAGACATGAAACCTAAATACACTGATGTTATTACCATTCCATCTTTTCCTTTGAATTAAAAAGAATGAGAAAAGTGGAATCATGTATACAGACAGGAAAATAAAACGTTACATTTCATATTATATTCTAAATATATACAGTCAACTCTGTCTATGTGAATTTTCTGTATATGTAGATCTAATTTTGCTGGTCCCAACTTTTCCCCATTGACTCCAAAAAGTTTTGTAACAACTAAAATA
>NC_051405.1:23900612-23900824 GCF_015228065.2 Penaeus monodon
CTGTACTGATGACTGCCTGTGCCAGTCATCAAGTCATATAAACATATACTCATAGATCTTTGTACTTATTTGTACACATTGTACTTATCTCTAAACTTGACATACATGAATTGGCTCTGCAAAGTCAGTAGTTCTAGGTATTATACAAACACAAGTCTTTAAATTGTCCCAGTACCTTAATGGAAAAAACAAAGAAAAAGAATAGAATATTC
>NC_051405.1:23901085-23901161 GCF_015228065.2 Penaeus monodon
TGAGGTCATTAATAATTCCATATTTTGATATGACTAACCGCATTGGTCAAGAGTTTATGTACTGTCCGTTTTAGGT
>NC_051405.1:23901221-23901372 GCF_015228065.2 Penaeus monodon
ATTTAAAGGACCACATGAACTGATGAATTAAACCACATTAGTAGAAAAGCAGCCTTAATCATGGAGTTCAAATTTTTGGCTAATACTAAGCAGTAAGGTAGTCTTGAGAAAGTTTTATGCTGATGGGTGACCTAAAACAGATCCAGAGATG
>NC_051405.1:23901398-23902873 GCF_015228065.2 Penaeus monodon
GGCAAATCACAAAAATCTGAAAGACTAAACCCTGAAAAGTCAACCCTGCCTTCACCCAGTAAAGGTTTGACCATTAATGCTGACCATGATCTTTGCCAACCATTTTTCAGTGTGGATGCCTGTGGATGATATAAAGTTAGGTGGTCAGTAGACACCCACAACACTGTTGTTTACCAGCAGTTCTCTTTCTGGATGTGCAGAGCAGTTGTCTACAACAAGCATTATCTTACTATTGTGATCAAAAGCAAGAGAATTACAGTGAGCTCTGGCTTCAAGAACAAAATAATTCTCAAACCAATTCAGTGTAATGCAAGTTGTTATCCATCCTTTCTTGTTGACACAAATAATAACAGAAACTTGTTAGGCTTTTGGAAGCCCTGGAATGTGAACTTTATCTGTGACCAACAATTTGCAGATTTGCTTCCCAGTGGCATTAGAGCAGTCAGGCAGTTACATGATCTCTTGATGCTTTATAATCTATTGGTGATGATATCACATTCTTGTAGTTAGAGCTTCTCAGTAAATATTTTGTGTAATGCAATTTCATCAGCATTATAAAGTTATAAGCTTTGAACTTCCCTTCGCATATTCTACTAACTTGGCAAATTTGCCTACAAATTTAGCAGCCCCTTCCTTCTCTGCTGAATGGTTCTCACCACAGACTGCATGAAACTTTAAACCATGCTGAGGTTTGAAATACTGAAGCCAACCTTCACTATAATCACACATGTAATCCAGTCCCATTTCTTTGTGAATATTTTGGCCTGTTCTTTTATCACATCACATGTCAGATCAACACATTCACTTTGGTGTAGTCTAAAGCTCTTCATAAGAACCTTGTTCAGTTCTGTATTTTTACCTTCATTCATGGATTTCCTTATACACATCTCTCTTTGTATCACTTTCAACAAGCAATTTAAATAATATTTCTTTCTGTTTGTCTTAACTGTAGATGAGCTAATGTTGAAGAGATCACAAGCTTTGGACAGATATGATGCTTTTAAAAGTTCTCCCTTATTTGTTATGGACAACACAGGGTGTTTGCATTTCACAACACAAAGAACTCTTCCTTTATTCAACTGTAGCCGTGTCTTGGGCTAAATGTTAGCAGGTTATGATAAAATGCACCAAAGACATTTGGAACTGCTCTTGGAAATGAAATTAATGCCGGAAAATTTGGTAAACTGTATACCTGACTGCCAGAAAACTGATTGTTGACCTGTAAACATATCAAATTGTGCCAGTAATCACAGTGAAATATGCAAGCTGCCTTTACAGGGTGAACAAAGTGAACATAAACTTTACAAAAACTTACCTTGTCATAAAGGTGGAAAAGTTCAACAAGAGCTGGTTCATGCTCTGGTATTCCTAAATATTTTGCAAAGTCAGAGAGAGTTATTTTGCCATCACTGACAGCAATGTCTGCATACTGAGTCAGGAGTTCTTCCTCAACATTCTTCAAATTCAGACTGGAA
>NC_051405.1:23903041-23903358 GCF_015228065.2 Penaeus monodon
TCAACTATTGTGGAATCATAAACAAAAAATTCTATCTGCCACGTAAGGGATTTCTACTATGAAAAAAAAATTGCACTTTGCTTAAAATAGAAAAATTACAAAATACATCTTTTGCATAAACACATACCCAAGGCGATAGCGGAGCTTTTGGAACTCAATCAATCCAGTTTGGTAAGGCAAATTTTTGAGTTTGGCCTTGTGCATTAGTCGGCAATCATCATAGGTGTAGTCTGCAACAGGCACACCTAGGGCACTGAAAATCATGGATTTTATTAATCAATTTTTATTATATGTCAAATAATACCATTTCCACTGTT
>NC_051405.1:23903377-23903518 GCF_015228065.2 Penaeus monodon
TATAACATCTATCAACAAAGCAGAGAATATTACAAAGTAATATTTGTTGGCACGCACCTTCATCAAAATGACTTTTCAGTGAACAATTACACAAGTATCTAACATACCTGCCTCTGGTAATATTTTCTATTCCTAACATCA
>NC_051405.1:23903827-23904972 GCF_015228065.2 Penaeus monodon
TTTAGGCTTCACAACCCTATCATAATTCATTCCAATGTCAAAAAATCCCGCTAATAAACTTACTCTGCCATGACCTGCCGTACATTGTTAGCAAAAAGTTTAGCATCTCTCTTTTCCTCCTCACTGGGGGTATAAACTGGGAGATACTCAAGCTCACAGAAATTATGGAACTGACACAAGGTGACCCAAAGCATCTTCAAGCTGCAAAGAAAGAATCCAGTCTTTGAGCAGGTTCATAAAAATGCAAAGCAACATTGTAGAACATAAAGTCAGCAATACCGAAGTATCTTAATCCGAAAGCAAAATCCCTAGGCACATCATCAGACAAAAGACTTACGCTCCTGGGCCGTCCCAAGTCCACGTGAAAGAGTCGGTGCGATTGGGGTAGCGGATGAGGACTGGCTGTACAGGCACTCCCGGGTAAAACGCTCCCGGTTTGAAAGTAATGAGGCAGGAGCGATTGGTGCAAGTCCCCTCAGGGAAAATCATTACCTGGAAGAGGCCAAATAAATTATGTATTCCTTAATATGTTCCGGGCAATGCGACCCACTGGTAGGTTATGATGCATTAAATTTTTTAATTCTTCCATGGTTTTTATTTTATTAAATCATTTTAGTACAAGACCAACATACTTTTTGAAGAAAATGTCAAAAGTATACATATTAAGGATAGAAATACTATTTTCTTTTGAGGGGAAAAAAAAATTCTACATGCTGAATGATAATATCTGTGTATTCCTAATATTCTGAAATAATTCAAAGACCACTTATACCTATCCTTGTCTCTCAGCCTTGGTTATTTTTCTCGCATATATTTTGCCATCACCACTTACTGAGTTTCACTTTTTTTTTTCTTACTTTTCATAAACATAGAACCCTGCATATAGCTTGAACCTGATGAATTGATCCACTGAGTGTAGGATCCTCAGTAGGTCATAGCACAGACATCTATTCTTTTCTCTAAATGGAATTCAACCCATGGGTGTATAATTTATCACACCCAACAGACTCTTCAAACCCATAATTTCCTCACTCCCATGAATTTGGCTGCAGTATATAATATTTTCCAAGAAACAAGGCTAAAAATGCCTTAGAGCCTCCAATGACTACATTCATGGCTAATCACTTAAAGCAGTTCGATGTTTG
>NC_051405.1:23905051-23905987 GCF_015228065.2 Penaeus monodon
TATCATTATCTAAACACATCTTATTTAATGAAATATCCTTAATATTAGGAACCCAACTATATAACCTCACCTGCGGCCAGTCCTCATCACTCGTTGCCCGACGCTTAATCTCCTGTATTGTGTTCTGTCGAGAATTAGTGTCTTCACGCCATACATACACAGGTTGCGTATAATCAATATACTCTGTAAGGCGAAGGAACAGATAAGATAAAATGAATAAGAAGTGGGTAAATGAAAATGGTGATGTTTAATCAAGAACAGATATCAAGCAAGTGGAAATTCACAAAACACTGCTTCCAATTTCTGAATTCACTTTAAGCTATCTTGTTTTTGTTAATGTCAATATTTGTTTAACAATATACTGAAATATTTTTGCATCAAGTATCAAACAAAGAAAGTAAATCAAGAACATTACACAATTTTGCTGAAAGACAGAAAGTAAATGAAACAAGAAGCACAGAAAGACTGTACCTCTATTTGTAATAGTGAAACAAGAGTGAAAAAAAGAAGCTGCAGTTTTCTCTCTTAATAAACAATTTGGAATAATTTTCTCAGATAATGAACAATTTAGATTTCTGCTGCACATTCTACCTTGTACATTTCATTCTTATGCTTTTTTCTTTAGACCATACCTGATTGGACTCACTTGCCACTTGGAAACTCACGCCCTCAAGAGAAAGTACACTGAGATATAACAAAATCACTTAAATCTAACAGAGGAATAACTGTCTATCTTCAAAGCTGTTGGCAAACCACTTCTTCTTTGGCAAATTTATGCTGAGAAAATCCCAGATATGCATTAACAAAAGTATGTCATCTAATTACTGAACTTAAGACACATATCCCAAATATGTTACCAACAACTTCAAAACTTTAAACATGTACAAAGAATTTTTAATACAATCATGATTCCTTATGATACTTTTTATTTTATTG
>NC_051405.1:23906220-23906314 GCF_015228065.2 Penaeus monodon
TTTTAAATTGACAAGCATACAATAAATCTGAGCATAAAAAAGTCACTTGACGCACACATCTTACACAAAACAAAACAGCAAGGAGCATCTGATG
>NC_051405.1:23906927-23907562 GCF_015228065.2 Penaeus monodon
TGAATAAATGTTCAATTCCTGGTATTTTGTAAATGCTCCCTACTGTTAACACTACATTCACAAAAAATGCTTGCAAGTCTGCAACGTTGACATCAGCGTAGACTATGGTACATAGCATAACAAACACCTACTGCCAAACAGGGGGAGCTGTAGGTTCTCTATGCGGTTCACCAGACATGGAACATTGGACCAGAAAACTGCGATGCAATCAAAGAAACTGCTATGAGGGCCAACAATAAGGATTGGTGCTTCCTTTTTAGTAGCAATGCGCCCTTTTATTTTCATCCACTGGCAGCCAAAGCACCTCATCATCATTCGACCAACACAGCCCATATACCAGCGTATCTGCCTGTGGAGTCACAAAATATGAAACCCATGAGAGGGATTACCACGACCTTCCCAGACAACAGCTATTCCATCCCCGAGATTCTCACGGGATTCAAGATCCTTAAGTTCTACTCGTATCGGATACTAATGCACAGTTCTACACTACGGGACGTTCACTACCTTTCAGTGTGCTATACTGGACAGTGTAGCTGCTCTGAGCAGGGGACATACAGTGTACCTTTTTAATATGTTTACAGAGGTCACTTGATTTAAACATGCCTTACACATTAATTTTCAATCAATGTATT
>NC_051405.1:23907907-23908348 GCF_015228065.2 Penaeus monodon
AGGGGGGGGGAGGATTATTAGCAAGAAGGTGGGAACAAAGATAAATGGGATGTACTGAAGCATGTCTTTTCCTCCGTTTCCACATTCTGGTGAGGAGTCTCTATCCAGGCACATTTCAAACAAGTGACCGGTGTACTTATATGGAAGTTTACAAATAATGAAAGCCAAAAAGTCAAAGCCACAAAAAGAGCACTTCCTAGCAGCTACAAATGCCTATAAGTCTGTTTCATTTGTTCTGTTTTGTAAAGAAAAAGGAAGGGTGTGAAAGAAAGAAAAAAGTCTATGGTGAATGGACAGTTACTTTCACTATCATTCTTTTCATTATCAATTACCAAAGCATTTGTCTGTTGGTATTCTGATATACAAAACGTGTTCTTTTTATATATATAGGTAAGAATATGCGTATCAGATATAATGACATTATGCTTCAATGTATATGCA
>NC_051405.1:23908560-23908627 GCF_015228065.2 Penaeus monodon
AACTGTAAATCATAATGTGTAAAGTAAATCAGCAACAATCACCTTGTGAGACCAGGAAGGAGAAAAG
>NC_051405.1:23909811-23911027 GCF_015228065.2 Penaeus monodon
TTTAATAATATATTTTATATATATTAAATAAAAATTAAATTTTATATTTATATTTTAAAAATTTATAAAATTTTATATGAATATTTTTAAATTTAATATATATATATATTTATATATTATATATATATTTTAAAATATATATATATATATTTAAAAATATATATTTTAAATATATATATAAAATATATATATTTTAAAATTATATATATATATTTATTAATTATAATATAAATATAATATAAAAATATATATTTTATTTTTAATATAATAATATATATACTATATTTTTATAAAAATTTTAAAAAAATTAAAAAAAAAATTTTATTCATCAATTAAATATATATTTTAAATTTATAAATATATATTATATAAATATTATAAAATTTAATATATATATATATAAATTATATATTATTATTTTTAAATAAAATTATATATATATATTATATTATAAAAAAATAAATTTTATATAAAAATTTTAATTAAATATATAATAAATATAATATATAAAATATAAAATTTATATAAACATATAATAATAATATAAAATATTTTTAACAATAACATATATAAAAAATATAATAATAAAAATTTAATAAATAAATATAAAATTTTCATTTTAATATTTTTTTAATACTTTTAAAAATTTATTACATATATATATATATAATAATAAAAATTTTAAAAAATATACATAAAAAATATACATAAAATATAAAAAATTTATAATATAAAAACATATATAATAATTTTAATATTATAAAAATTTTTTTAATAATAATAACAATATATAATAAATAAAATATAAAAAAAATAATATAAACTTTAAATAAATATAATAACATTTTATAATATATAATATATATACATTATTATAAATAAAAAATATTATATATAAAATAATAAAAATTTAAAATTATATTATATATATAAAATAATTATATAATTAATAATTATTAATATAAAAATTTATATATATTTATATTATAAAAAATATTTAAAAAATTTTTTTCCTATTTATTTATATTAATTTATATTAAATTATAATTATATATTTTTATAAATATTTTAATATATATATATTATTTATATTTTTTTTTTTTTAATTTTCTATATAATAATATTTTTTTTTTAAATTTTATATATAAATTTTTTATTTATATATTATTTTTTTTTTTTAATATATATTATTTATTTTTCATAAAAATTTTTAAAA
>NC_051405.1:23917114-23917611 GCF_015228065.2 Penaeus monodon
ATAATAATAAGCACAGCATTTTGAAAGAAAGAAAATGTGTATTCTATGTGCATAATAAATGCATCATTGTAATGAATTGTGTCTAACAACTTGTTAATTCTAGTCTTGTAGGCTTTGGTTTATGACTTATAAATTGAGAAACGAAGAAAAAATTATCAATTATAACATTTCTAAGAATCAAAAATACTTGTCTACTTTCAAAATTTTTGTGACTCAACATTTCTAAACCCTTTATAGATACAATTAGACAACTGACATAACACATTCAAAATTTTATCAAATACACATAGCTGACTATCTGAAAAGCCTGAGTATGGTAATCCCTTTCTATTCCACCCAGAAAAATATAATAAACTTTTGGGTAACACTTGAAGGAACTGTCTTGAAATATGAAGAAATTACAATTATAAAAAGGTTCATTTAATGGGATCTGATTGGCATTTTTTATTTCAGCTTTAGAATATTTTTTTCTTACTTTTATCCTAATCAATCTTTGG
>NC_051405.1:23917643-23917931 GCF_015228065.2 Penaeus monodon
CATCTTCAGATCAAAGAGAGTGGGACTGGCAATTCCTTTTTATACATTTTGGACAATTCCGTCATTTTATCTTAATCACTCTAAAACATATCCTTCCCATGACTACTTCTCTTTTCACATTTCCCACAATCACACAGGAGGCATAATCTGCAGAGTCAACCATGCAGACAAGCTGACAGACAGTGAAGAGGTCTTAATAGACGGCATCTCCATGAAAGGGGGCACAATGCTTCATGCTCCTTCAAAACAAACAATTTTAATAAGAATATGAATAAAATTGTGATATAA
>NC_051405.1:23917967-23918040 GCF_015228065.2 Penaeus monodon
ATATACTTCATATGCAACAATACCATCAGCTATTTTTTCAGTGACTTGCAGCAGTTGATTTTGCAGTCCTCAC
>NC_051405.1:23918087-23919326 GCF_015228065.2 Penaeus monodon
AGTCATGACCTGAGTTAGTATGTACAAAGACCTGCTTTCCTATTATTATGATCACTTCAGCATTTCAGCAACCCAGCTACTGTAAGCCATATAATTCTTCTTATCAGAAGACAGAGAGATGGAGGCACACACACAAAAAAAGTAATAATAATAACAAAAACACACAAAAGGATGTAGATGACACAAGCCACCTCACAGTACCTCAAGGCGGGAAAGAGTATTATTTTCTTCTGCCATTAGCATCCCTTATACACAGAGCTCAAAACAACAGTCAAAGAGTACAGAGTAAACAGTACGTCACAGCCAAAACACTGGGGAAATCATGCAAGCAAAGTGAAAATCAAAAAGCATTACAGGAACTCTGAAAGAGAAAGGCAAGTTGAAAAAAATAGTTATTTGATGAGGGGAAAACCTTCAAATTATATGGGGTCATGTTTCTGTATATAACTCTAAAATATGTTTATAGAAAAAGATGAATAAAGACAGGCAAAGATAACAAGGGCCTGCTTGTTACAATCTACAGTGTAGTAGCAGTAGCGACACGTGCTCTGTGAGTGTTAATGCCCAGCTTCGCCACAACAGAGGGAGGTCGAAGTAACTCCTTCAATACACTAAGCATCAGCATCATCAGGGGAGGAATGGAATGATTATCCACACATATCCAACTACTCAAGGCTCACTGATGTGGATGTCGAGTTGCAAAATCCCGTGACATTATAAATGTAACTTCATTGCCTAATTTAAAAAAAATAAAAAATATATTCTCCACATACAAGAGGGTGGAACTATTCTATACCATATTTCAATATATTCCTAACATAGATTATTTCTAAATCTTTAGTTATATCTTTTATATAAATATACAATTAAAATTAAATCTTGAAAAGCTTTTAATATATTGCCAAGGTAAATTGACATCAATCAGTAACTGTAAACATACCCGTTATACTCCTGAACAAGTCACTAAACTATTGTAACACAGAGAAATATACATTATTTCCCATCTCAGTGGTGATTCCAAGAACAAACTAAGCTCAGCTTTAAAAAAACATGGCACAAAAAAAGTCCATCAAAGAGGCTAGTACTCTTATAGGACCTTACAATCAAAACAATTTATACATAATCTATACAAGTCTAAAGAAAATCTAAAAGTCAAGAGTATGCATATTAGAAAATTTGTACTTTAACTGTTCAAATTCTACTTCTTGCTACCTAATGCATTTTATAGAAACCATTAAC
>NC_051405.1:23919389-23920887 GCF_015228065.2 Penaeus monodon
GGTAATAATTAAAGAATGAACAAATAAACAACAGTAATGAAAAACAAAACAGGATTTTTGTCTTGCTATCACACCTACTCCCAAACTCAAATATTCATGGTATAACTCTTAACTCCTATCCTATTGGGTAAAATAAATTCCAATTTCAGGACTTCCACTTATCACCACAACATATGGTAGCACACATGCAGACATACAAAGATGCTTATAGATTTAGTCTTAAGAATATCTTTGGACTGAAATTTAGAGAAACAAGAAAGTGTGTTCAGAAGAGGTGTGACAGTATGCTATGAAGAAACTTTAAAATGCTTTGTAAGTTAACTGAAAAATTTGGACTGGGCTAAAGAAGCAATAAAATAATTCAGTTACATATAGGGATATATGATGTTCTCAATACATGTCATCTAAATTACTGGGTTAAATATTGGCTATCAAGAACATTTGCAAATGAGGGAAAATACAAAACTAAAACTCTTTACTGAAGAAACATTAATTAAAGAGAAATACACTGGGTACTGAAATCAACTAGAGGGAAGCATAATAAATATACTACTCAACGAGCAAATTTGGGATCTTAAACAAAAAGTTAGTGAAGAACATCAGGAATTCTTCCTGTTTCACGGAATCTTTACCACACTTCAGGTAAAAGGTGGATCCAGAATAAAGCAACCACTCCATGCTCTCATATAAATCCATTCCAACTTCAATTTTTGCTTCATTATCAAACCCTTCGGCACAGCTCGATTCTACAGGCTGACTTTGCAATCGTCAGCCATCATCCAGCCATTCATAACCAACTAGCTGTGATAGTACTGTCATCAGCATCCTGGGTGGTCAAGTTAAGGCAGAATTGGAACTGGCCATCCTACTGCCTCACCCTGCATCTTGAAATGCTTGTTCATCTATGGACATGTCCCCTACGTCCACCTGAATATGGGTTGAACTTCACTGAATTAATCCCTTTTATTTCTTTATATTCCTGTCCAAAAATCCTTCTACAATATGCTTTATCATCTCTTCCCACACACTTATCCCAATCTCCAATCATCGACTACTTACAATAATTTGTACAACCTAGGAATTCCCCCTGCTTGTAGAATATCAAGTATATGATCTTTAAACACCAGCATTAGCAACATTCATCCCTTCTACATCAAAATTATACCCATTTATTAACATGCCTAATAAACTTTATTCCTTCTTAACCAAACTACAGTCTTTATATTTTTTCTTGAGCACTTTCTTACAGTGATTATAATGGTACAGTAGTAACTAAGGTAAAAGAAATGAGGACAATGAGGATGTAGAAGACAAAATGGAAGTGAAAAGGGGAACAACTGGGACTGAAAAGAAATAATTAATAAAGAACGAGGGTAGGAAGGAAAAAGAGAGGAAAAGTTGGTGGAAAGTACAAGAAAGGAGAAGTAATAAAGAAATGTTCTAAAATAGAAAATACTATTGCTTGAGAGAAAACAAAAAAACAGGAACTATTAAAAAC
>NC_051405.1:23920916-23921875 GCF_015228065.2 Penaeus monodon
TAATAATTTGAAACAAAAACACTACAATTGTAATGCATCACCAAAAATACTTTAAACCATCAGGACCTAATTACATCTGTATCCTTAGCAGAATGAAATCACCTTGTACTTCATGATATTAAAACAACCAGGGATAATGGAGGAAGTTATGATTCAGACATAAAATACATAAATCAGCAAATGCGCAAAAAGTAAAATGCACAACAAACAGACACTGTCAATAGTGTCTCGCAATTTCTCAAGCCAAAAAAAAACAAAAAACATGCAGGTGACATGTACACTTCATTGCTCTCTCCTAAAGCCAAGCATGATGCTATAATAAAAGACTATTTTAAAAATTTTAAAATTTACTTTTAATCTACAGCAAACTGCAAAACTCACATGTCATGGCAGCAAGTAAAAAAATTTTACATTCTTTATATTTTTTAAAAATTTTTAATTAAATATATATAAAAAGGGGGAAATAAATTTTTTATAATATATATTAATCAAAAAATTAAAATAAATTTAAATAATTATAAATTATTAAAGCAAAAATTTAAATTATTTTTTAATAAATAATTTATATTTTAGCATTTAATTTTAAAAATTTAAAATATAAAAATTTAAAATAAAAATAATTAAAAAAATAATAAAAAATAAAAAAAAAAAATTTTAAAATAAAAATTTAAAAAAATTTTTAAATAAAAAAAGAATTAATAAAATTTCTAATAAATATTTTAAAAAAAAATATAAACAATAATAATAACAATATATATAATTAAAAATAAATAATGCATATAAAAATTTAAATGGCAAAATTAATTTATCTTAAAATTTTAAATATTTTATTTTTAATTAAAAATAAATTTTAGATATATAAATTTTATAAAAATTTTAAAATTTTTAAAAAATATAATGCCAAAAAATAATTTTAATTTAAAAAAAAAAAAAATTTAATTATTTTTGTTTAAGCCATG
>NC_051405.1:23921903-23922026 GCF_015228065.2 Penaeus monodon
AATCTCAAATTTTTTATTTTAATAAAAAAAAAAAAAAGTTATGCTTTATAGAATACATGTTAAATAATATTATTTATTTATAATTTATATAATGTCACTTCATATGTTTGACGCTATAAATCC
>NC_051405.1:23922046-23922450 GCF_015228065.2 Penaeus monodon
ACTTGCTTGCCATGACATGTGAAGTTTTGCAGTTTGCTGTAGATTAAAAAGTAAATTTTAAAATTTTTAAAATAGTCTTTTATTATAGCATCATGCTTGGCTTTAGGAGAGAGCAATGAAGTGTACATGTCACCTGCATGTTTTTTGTTTTTTTTTGGCTTGAGAAATTGCGAGACACTATTGACAGTGTCTGTTTGTTGTGCATTTATACTTTTTGCGCATTTGCTGATTTATGTAGTTATGTCTGAATCATAACTTCCTCCATATCCCTGGTTGTTTTTAATATCATGAAGTACAAGGTGATTTCATTCTGCTAAGGATACAAGATGTAATTAGGTCCTGATGGTTTAAAGTATTTTGGTGATATGCATTACAATTTGTAGTGTTTTTGTTTCAAATTATTA
>NC_051405.1:23922480-23922544 GCF_015228065.2 Penaeus monodon
GTTTTTTAATAGTTCCTGTTTTTTTGTTTTCTCTCAAGCAATAGTATTTTCTTATTTTAGAACA
>NC_051405.1:23922622-23923132 GCF_015228065.2 Penaeus monodon
ATTAATTTATTTTCTCTTCAGTTCCCAGTTGTTCTCCTTTCACTTCCATTTTGTCTTCTACATCCTCATTGTCCTCATTTCTTTTACCTTAGTTACTACCTGTACCATTATAATCAGCTGTAAGAAAGTGCTCAAGAAAAAATATAAAGACTGTAGTTTGGTTAAGAAGGAATAAAGTTTATTAGGCATGTTAATAAATGGGGTATAATTTTGATGTAGAAGGGATGAATGTTGCTAATGCTGTGTCTTAAAGATTCATAATACTTGATATTCTACAAAGCAGGCGGAATTCCTAGGTTGTACAAATTATTGTAAGTAGTCGATGATTGGAGATTGGGATAAGTGTGTGGGAAGAGATGATAAAGCATATTGTAGAAGGATTTTTGGACAGGAATATAAAGAAATAAAAGGGATTAATTCAGTGAAGTTCAACCCATATTCAGGTGGACGTAGGGGACATGTCCATAGATGAACAAGCATTTCAAGATGCAGGGTGAGGCAGTAGGATGG
>NC_051405.1:23923202-23923997 GCF_015228065.2 Penaeus monodon
GTTATGAATGGCTGGATGATGGCTGACGATTGCAAAGTCAGCCCTGTAGAATCGAGCTGTGCCGAAGGGTTTGATAATGAAGCAAAAATTGAAGTTGGAATGGATTTATATGAGAGCATGGAGTGGTTGCTTTATTCTGGATCCACCTTTTACCTGAAGTGTGGTAAAGATTCCGTGAAACAGGAAGAATTCCTGATGTTCTTCACTAACTTTTTGTTTAAGATCCCAAATTTGCTCGTTGAGTAGTATATTTATTATGCTTCCCTCTAGTTGATTTCAGTACCCAGTGTATTTCTCTTTAATTAATGTTTCTTCAGTAAAGAGTTTTAGTTTTGTATTTTCCCTCATTTGCAAATGTTCTTGATAGCCAATATTTAACCCAGTAATTTAGATGACATGTATTGAGAACATCATATATCCCTATATGTAACTGAATTATTTTATTGCTTCTTTAGCCCAGTCCAAATTTTTCAGTTAACTTACAAAGCATTTTAAAGTTTCTTCATAGCATACTGTCACACCTCTTCTGAACACACTTTCTTGTTTCTCTAAATTTCAGTCCAAAGATATTCTTAAGACTAAATCTATAAGCATCTTTGTATGTCTGCATGTGTGCTACCATATGTTGTGGTGATAAGTGGAAGTCCTGAAATTGGAATTTATTTTACCCAATAGGATAGGAGTTAAGAGTTATACCATGAATATTTGAGTTTGGGAGTAGGTGTGATAGCAAGACAAAAATCCTGTTTTGTTTTTCATTACTGTTGTTTATTTGTTCATTCTTTAATTATTACC
>NC_051405.1:23924060-23925300 GCF_015228065.2 Penaeus monodon
GTTAATGGTTTCTATAAAATGCATTAGGTAGCAAGAAGTAGAATTTGAACAGTTAAAGTACAAATTTCTAATATGCATACTCTTGACTTTTAGATTTTCTTTAGACTTGTATAGATTATGTATAAATTGTTTTGATTGTAAGGTCCTATAAGAGTACTAGCCTCTTTGATGGACTTTTTTTGTGCCATGTTTTTTTAAAGCTGAGCTTAGTTTGTTCTTGGAATCACCACTGAGATGGGAAATAATGTATATTTCTCTGTGTTACAATAGTTTAGTGACTTGTTCAGGAGTATAACGGGTATGTTTACAGTTACTGATTGATGTCAATTTACCTTGGCAATATATTAAAAGCTTTTCAAGATTTAATTTTAATTGTATATTTATATAAAAGATATAACTAAAGATTTAGAAATAATCTATGTTAGGAATATATTGAAATATGGTATAGAATAGTTCCACCCTCTTGTATGTGGAGAATATATTTTTTATTTTTTTTAAATTAGGCAATGAAGTTACATTTATAATGTCACGGGATTTTGCAACTCGACATCCACATCAGTGAGCCTTGAGTAGTTGGATATGTGTGGATAATCATTCCATTCCTCCCCTGATGATGCTGATGCTTAGTGTATTGAAGGAGTTACTTCGACCTCCCTCTGTTGTGGCGAAGCTGGGCATTAACACTCACAGAGCACGTGTCGCTACTGCTACTACACTGTAGATTGTAACAAGCAGGCCCTTGTTATCTTTGCCTGTCTTTATTCATCTTTTTCTATAAACATATTTTAGAGTTATATACAGAAACATGACCCCATATAATTTGAAGGTTTTCCCCTCATCAAATAACTATTTTTTTCAACTTGCCTTTCTCTTTCAGAGTTCCTGTAATGCTTTTTGATTTTCACTTTGCTTGCATGATTTCCCCAGTGTTTTGGCTGTGACGTACTGTTTACTCTGTACTCTTTGACTGTTGTTTTGAGCTCTGTGTATAAGGGATGCTAATGGCAGAAGAAAATAATACTCTTTCCCGCCTTGAGGTACTGTGAGGTGGCTTGTGTCATCTACATCCTTTTGTGTGTTTTTGTTATTATTATTACTTTTTTTGTGTGTGTGCCTCCATCTCTCTGTCTTCTGATAAGAAGAATTATATGGCTTACAGTAGCTGGGTTGCTGAAATGCTGAAGTGATCATAATAATAGGAAAGCAGGTCTTTGTACATACTAACTCAGGTCATGACTTG
>NC_051405.1:23925345-23925418 GCF_015228065.2 Penaeus monodon
GTGAGGACTGCAAAATCAACTGCTGCAAGTCACTGAAAAAATAGCTGATGGTATTGTTGCATATGAAGTATAT
>NC_051405.1:23925454-23925742 GCF_015228065.2 Penaeus monodon
TTATATCACAATTTTATTCATATTCTTATTAAAATTGTTTGTTTTGAAGGAGCATGAAGCATTGTGCCCCCTTTCATGGAGATGCCGTCTATTAAGACCTCTTCACTGTCTGTCAGCTTGTCTGCATGGTTGACTCTGCAGATTATGCCTCCTGTGTGATTGTGGGAAATGTGAAAAGAGAAGTAGTCATGGGAAGGATATGTTTTAGAGTGATTAAGATAAAATGACGGAATTGTCCAAAATGTATAAAAAGGAATTGCCAGTCCCACTCTCTTTGATCTGAAGATG
>NC_051405.1:23925774-23926261 GCF_015228065.2 Penaeus monodon
CCAAAGATTGATTAGGATAAAAGTAAGAAAAAAATATTCTAAAGCTGAAATAAAAAATGCCAATCAGATCCCATTAAATGAACCTTTTTATAATTGTAATTTCTTCATATTTCAAGACAGTTCCTTCAAGTGTTACCCAAAAGTTTATTATATTTTTCTGGGTGGAATAGAAAGGGATTACCATACTCAGGCTTTTCAGATAGTCAGCTATGTGTATTTGATAAAATTTTGAATGTGTTATGTCAGTTGTCTAATTGTATCTATAAAGGGTTTAGAAATGTTGAGTCACAAAAATTTTGAAAGTAGACAAGTATTTTTGATTCTTAGAAATGTTATAATTGATAATTTTTTCTTCGTTTCTCAATTTATAAGTCATAAACCAAAGCCTACAAGACTAGAATTAACAAGTTGTTAGACACAATTCATTACAATGATGCATTTATTATGCACATAGAATACACATTTTCTTTCTTTCAAAATGCTGTGC
>NC_051405.1:23926751-23926921 GCF_015228065.2 Penaeus monodon
AAAAGGAGAGAGAAAAGAAGAGAGAAAAAAGGAAAAGGCATGCTTCCAAATCTTACGATCCAAAACTGTTCTGCTATGGGGTAAACATCTAGCCCATTTCCCGCCCAAGTACGACCGATGACCCCCGAAAAGAGGGGAAAAAAGGAGAATGGGAAAAACGGCAGGGCCCG
>NC_051405.1:23926954-23927295 GCF_015228065.2 Penaeus monodon
GGGAAATCGGGCTGATACTCCGCTAAAAATTTTAAAAAAATGGCAAAGAGGAAAACAAGATGAGGGCCCCGGAAAAGAGATAAAAGAAAAAAAAGGAGGAAACAGGCCGGCTCCGAAAAGAATATAAAAAGGGGAAAAAAAAGGAAATCAGGGAGAAACCTGCAGTCCCCATACCCTGGGCTTACGAAAGGGGTTTCACGTTCTCTCGTGGAAAAAAACCCGCTCCCGGTGTGCCCCCGGGCCGCTACCGTAAATTTGTAATTTTTCATTACGTGAGGGACGGGGGGGGTACCAAGTCCGTTTGTGGCGTGGCTTTTTTCAGCATCGAGTTTGTCAATTTG
>NC_051405.1:23927339-23927602 GCF_015228065.2 Penaeus monodon
TTTTTGAAAGCGGTTGTGAAGGTTTTGGTATTTTCCCTTTTGTTTTTTTGTTTGGTTTTTGTTGTTTTTGTTTTTTTAAGGAGTTTTTTTTTTTTTGTTTTGGGTTTTTGTTTCATTTCGGGGATTTTTTTTGGTGTAGGGGGTGTGGTCAAAGGCAAATGCAATATCCATATAGCAGAGTGAATGGAAGGGGGAGGTAAAATGTGGGTGTACGGTGTGGAATGTGTGTTTTTTGGTATGTCTCTGCCATATATTATTTATTT
>NC_051405.1:23927962-23928109 GCF_015228065.2 Penaeus monodon
AAGGGGATTGATGACGATTGCATTGAACAGAATGAATTAATCTTAATAAAAGGCATAAAATCAAAAGTATAGATCATTATAGTGCCCAATATGTCATCCAAGTATGTCTGGCCAGGAAAACTAATGTTATCGCTGCCCCATCGGTTA
>NC_051405.1:23928423-23928574 GCF_015228065.2 Penaeus monodon
CATCAGTTCGCGTGAGGCGCTTGTCATTCCTCATGCTGCTGCGCTAATTGGAATTAGTACAGCGATTGCATTAGAGGCGGTTGTTAGTGACAATCATTCCTTGGTTCGGTGTTGGCTCGGGAATTCAGGCATGCGAGTTGTTACTTCAGCT
>NC_051405.1:23928686-23928838 GCF_015228065.2 Penaeus monodon
TTTTTCCCCATTATCTACTTCCCTCCCTCTGCCTTTCCTTTCTCCTTTCTTCCATTTAAACGCTCTGTACATCAACCTCATTGCTTCTTTAGTGGTATAAAAATTATTTATGAAATTTACCATACACCCAATCATGTGACGTCACGATCTAG
>NC_051405.1:23928977-23929177 GCF_015228065.2 Penaeus monodon
AAATATCACCTCGCCATTGCAGCCGTGTGTCTTGCGCGACGTCGCCAATTGATATTGATTGCCATATTGTTGCCTGACCCGTTGGCGTGGCGGGTCGGCCTGGTAGGCCCTTGCGTCACGTGTGGTTGCAGTTGACAAGGGCCGGTTAATTAGCGAATTGAGCATGGTGGCGCCCCGTCTCCTCCGGTCAGGCCACGCGA
>NC_051405.1:23929503-23929789 GCF_015228065.2 Penaeus monodon
TCCCCTATCTTTTTCTCTGTGTGTTTGTGGCGCGCGCGTTTATTTGCTTGTGTATCTGTGGCCGTGAACTGCAGCTCACCGCTCGGGCCGGCCAGGATGAGCGAGAGATGAGGTGGCCCATATTTCCCAAGTAGCAGCCGCGCCTTCTTAGTGGCCGTGTCAAGAAGCCATTGCGGTGCGAGAGCCGCCGGTCCCACTTTCAGCTGCGCAGCCAAGCCTGTACTGGGGATGTACATTTTTTTTCTTCGTCCTAGTATGACTTTTGAGCCAAGTTTGAAAATATATT
>NC_051405.1:23929824-23930111 GCF_015228065.2 Penaeus monodon
GTGTGTGTCTGTGTTGCAGTGTCATGAGAGAGGTCCGGTGACGCATGGTAGCTGCGTTTGGATTAGCACTAGAGGACTTGCATGAGCTAAGCAGTTTAGGGTCATGCACTTTGTTGTCGAGAGACGCTACGACCTCGAGATCGCCCAGGATTGAAGGACCAGCATCTGGCCTTTAAAAAAAATGGAAAAAAGTGAAGGTGGTGACTGCGCACAAGAGCTGTTGCTTCTCGCTTGCTTTGTCGGTGGGGAGGGGGGGGGGTAGCTAAGGAGGCAGGAGAAAACGAATA
>NC_051405.1:23930134-23930242 GCF_015228065.2 Penaeus monodon
GATAATAGGTACCTTGGATTATCTTCGTGGCGAGAACGTTTGTAGATAACTGTTCATTTAACAAGTATTACTTTTTATGGGAATTTCTTCTCCAGTTAAATACGAAAC
>NC_051405.1:23930271-23930716 GCF_015228065.2 Penaeus monodon
GCATAGTGGGCTTAACATTCCTCTTTTTATTATAGTAAAAGTTGAGAAGTTATAGAGTTTCTCGGGCGTGTGACCCGTCGTTTTTGCTTGTTTGAGCGAAAGGTTTTATTTGTTTTTTTATTATTGCATGTTCGTTTTTTCAGTCGTCTGTCTTTTTATTGCCGTTTTTGTGTATATCCCGGGTGAAAGCTAGTCGCCAGGTCCAAAATATCCGGAGATGCAAATGCGATCCCGCCCGTTGCGTAATTAAAAACCACGGATGATTATATCGCTGCAGCGTGTGTATTGGAGTGCGGGCTCGGGTGCGGTGCAGTATAGCGAGCGTGTGTCGCGGGCTGCATGGTGATGATAAAACACGTGCTGGTCGACACCATTGCGTGAAAGTGTGGAGTCTCTCTTGTTTACTTACTTATTTTTTGCTTTGTTTTTCCTTGTGTAATTGCGA
>NC_051405.1:23930965-23931192 GCF_015228065.2 Penaeus monodon
TTGGTTTTTTTTTTTGATGCGTAAATTTGCCTCGGGGATTAGTATAACGATTTTGTGGGGAGATTTTGGGGGAAATTTTTTTATAATTGAGACTTTATTCCACTATTTTTCTGATTTTTTGTCTTTTCAGTACGAGTTTCTAACGATAGTGTCGGGAAGGAAATGAAAAGGGGAAAAGGGGGAAAACAAGGGCGACAGACACCGTGGATTTGTTTTTTTTTGTTGTG
>NC_051405.1:23932363-23932568 GCF_015228065.2 Penaeus monodon
ATCCACGGTGTCTGTCGACCTTGCTTTTCCACTTTTCCGTTTCACTTTCTCTACCGATCACTATCGTCTATGAAACTCTGTACTGAAAATGACAATAAATCAGACAATAGTGAGAATAAACGTCTCATATTATGAAAAATTTCTCCCAAATCTACCCACAAATAATCGTTATATACGTACATCCCCGAGGCAAATTTACGTCATC
>NC_051405.1:23932877-23933287 GCF_015228065.2 Penaeus monodon
GTAAGTAAACAAGAGAGACTCCACACTTTCACGCAATGGTGTCGACCAGCACGTGTTTTATCATCACCATGCAGCCCGCGACACACGCTCGCTATACTGCACCGCACCCGAGCCCGCACTCCAATACACACGCTGCAGCGATATAATCAATCCCGTGGTTTTAATTACGCAACGGGCGGGATCGCATTTGCATCTCCGGATATTTTGGACCTGGCGACTAGCTTTCACCCGGGATATACACAAAAACGGCAATAAAAAGACAGACGACTGAAAAAACGAACATGCAATAATAAAAAAACAAATAAAACCTTTCGCTCAAACAAGCAAAAACGACGGGTCACACGCCCGAGAAACTCTATAACTTCTCAACTTTTACTATAATAAAAAGAGGAATGTTAAGCCCACTATGC
>NC_051405.1:23933316-23933424 GCF_015228065.2 Penaeus monodon
GTTTCGTATTTAACTGGAGAAGAAATTCCCATAAAAAGTAATACTTGTTAAATGAACAGTTATCTACAAACGTTCTCGCCACGAAGATAATCCAAGGTACCTATTATC
>NC_051405.1:23933447-23933736 GCF_015228065.2 Penaeus monodon
TATTCGTTTTCTCCTGCCTCCTTAGCTACCCCCCCCCCTCCCCACCGACAAAGCAAGCGAGAAGCAACAGCTCTTGTGCGCAGTCACCACCTTCACTTTTTTCCATTTTTTTTAAAGGCCAGATGCTGGTCCTTCAATCCTGGGCGATCTCGAGGTCGTAGCGTCTCTCGACAACAAAGTGCATGACCCTAAACTGCTTAGCTCATGCAAGTCCTCTAGTGCTAATCCAAACGCAGCTACCATGCGTCACCGCGACCTCTCTCATGACACTGCAACAACAGACACACAC
>NC_051405.1:23933795-23934049 GCF_015228065.2 Penaeus monodon
CAAAAGTCCATACTAGGACGAAGAAAAAAAATGTACATCCCCAGTACAGGCTTGGCTGCGCAGCTGAAAGTGGTGACCGGCGGCTCTCGGCACCGCAATGGCTTCTTGACACGGCCACTAAGAAGGCGCAGGCTGCTACTTGGGGAAATATGGGCCACCTCATCTCTCGCTCATCCTGGCCGGACCGAGCGGGTGAGCTGCAGTTCACGGCCACAGATACACAAGCAAATAAACGCGCGCGCGCACAAACACAC
>NC_051405.1:23934425-23934623 GCF_015228065.2 Penaeus monodon
GCGTGGCCTGACCGGAGGAGACGGGGCGCCACCATGCTCAATTCGCTAATTAACCGGCCCTTGTCAACTGCAACCACACGTGACGCAAGGGCCTACCAGGCCGACCCGCCACGCCAACGGGTCAGGCAACAATATGGCAATCAATATCAATTGGCGACGTCGCGCAAGACACACGGCTGCAATGGCGAGGTGATATTT
>NC_051405.1:23934768-23934868 GCF_015228065.2 Penaeus monodon
GATCGTGACGTCACATTGATTGGGTGTATGGTAAATTTCATAAATAATTTTTATACCACTAAAGAAGCAATGAGGTTGATGTACAGAGCGTTTAAATGGA
>NC_051405.1:23935031-23935208 GCF_015228065.2 Penaeus monodon
AGCTGAAGTAACAACTCGCATGCCTGAATTCCCGAGCCAACACCGAACCAAGGAATGATTGTCACTAACAACCGCCTCTAATGCAATCGCTGTACTAATTCCCAATTAGCGCAGCAGCATGAGGAATGACAAGCGCCTCACGCGAACTGATGGAGGAGAGGGGAGGGCAAGGGGAAT
>NC_051405.1:23935495-23935676 GCF_015228065.2 Penaeus monodon
GGGAAGATAACCGATGGAGGCAGCGATAACATTAGTTTTCCTGGCCAGACATACTTGGATGACATATTGGGCACTATAATGATCTATACTTTTGATTTTATGCCTTTTATTAAGATTAATTCATTCTGTTCAATGCAATCGTCATCAATCCCCTTTTGTCGTTAGCATAACTGATTTATCA
>NC_051405.1:23936143-23936374 GCF_015228065.2 Penaeus monodon
ATTCCACACCGTACACCCATCATTCTACCTCCCCCTTCCATTCACTCTGCTATATGGATATTGCATTTGCCTTCTGACCACACCCTCTACACACAAAAACACATCCACGAAGTGAAAACAAACACAACACTAAAAAAAAAAAAAAACTCCTTAAAACAACAACAACAACAACGACCAAACAAAAAAACAAAGGCAAAATAACCAAAAACCTTCACAACCGCTATTCAATAA
>NC_051405.1:23936427-23936776 GCF_015228065.2 Penaeus monodon
AATTGACAAACGTCGATGCTGAAACAAGCCACGCCACAAAATCGCGACTTGGCTACCCGCCCCGTCCATCACGTAATGAAAACGTACAAGTGTTACGGTAGCGGCCGCGACACACCGGGAGGCGGGTCTTGCCACGAGAGAACGACTGAACCCTTGCGTAAGCCCAGGGTATGGGGGAGCTGCAGTGTTTCTCCTGATTTCCTTTTTTTTCCCTTTTTTATATCTCTTATCAGGAGCATCGGCCTGTTTTCCTCCTTTTTTATCTTTTATCTCTTACCGGGGCCATCATCTTGTTTTCCTCTTTGCCCATTTTTTAAAATCTCTTAGCGGGAGTATCAGCCTGATTTCC
>NC_051405.1:23936812-23936962 GCF_015228065.2 Penaeus monodon
GGGGCCATCGTCCTGTTTTCCTATTCTCCTGTTTTCCCCTCTCTTTTCGGGGTCATCGGTCGTATCTTGGTCTGGGAAATGGATCTACGTATGCATTTACCCCATAGCAGCAACAGTTTTGGATTCGTAAGATTTGAGAAGCATGCCTTT
>NC_051405.1:23937293-23937498 GCF_015228065.2 Penaeus monodon
GTCAATGCATTTTCGTGACTCGATAACCCCGAGGCGTCCACCGGTGCTACCACATCCGGCGACTGAGATCTCCTGACTACTTATCCGCGTCCGGTTAGCCCTTCGGATATGTAGGCTCAAGCGACAGCTCTGGCGACGCGAATGACAACGAATGGGAAATACACGTTCTCTCGCTCATTCCTTGACTCAATTCACCGGCATCAAG
>NC_051405.1:23937723-23938132 GCF_015228065.2 Penaeus monodon
AATCCCAAACAAACGGCTTCACAATTCGCCTCCTTAAAAAAAAACATACAAATCCTTAATCTTTCTAAAACTAATCTTTAACACTATACTGCCTGATTATAATAATCAGTATAGTATTAACACGCACTTCATGAAATAAAAAAAACTACGTATTTCCTCTTCTTTATGACCAACCAACGTATTTTTTTTCTCTCGCTGACAAAATATTAACCGCATGTATATCAACCCAGAATCACAACAAAGGAGGGCCTATTTGGGCAAGAACCGTAAAGCTGTTGCCAAGAATGTTCAGTAGTGCGTGTCACTGGCTTTGTAGGGGGTCAATATGACACTGCGCACTTGGAAATCATGCAGAGTACCGGTGCACGCATGTCCTGTAGACACGTGCGCATTTTCTTGAGCACAAACA
>NC_051405.1:23938300-23938566 GCF_015228065.2 Penaeus monodon
AACAGATGACCTGACCGACTTGGCCATGAATAAAAGATCCGGAGAAACTTAAGAACAACTAATAAGGCCTCCTTGACTCGAATATCATCAATATAATAGTAAGGGTAGGAGCAATACCACTAATAACACCAATGACAATGAAAGTCAATAAAGCCCACAATAACATAAACAACCACTGGCAATGATATCAACTGCAGTAATGACACGGATGAAAAATGTAATACATCTTTTCATCAAACGTTTTCAAAGATTTTCGATAAAAGAAA
>NC_051405.1:23938784-23938872 GCF_015228065.2 Penaeus monodon
ATCACAAACTGGAACTACTATGGGAAACCGAGCACAGGGGCGGCCCCGCGCTGGTCAACCTCGAGATGATCGCATTCCACAACAAATG
>NC_051405.1:23938940-23939163 GCF_015228065.2 Penaeus monodon
GGCATTGAGTAAGGGGGCATAGGGTCAGGGGGTTGGGTTGGAGTCCGGGGGAATGGGGACACAGGGTACGGGGCGGTGGGAGGGGAAGGAGGCCAGGGAGCAGGGGGACACGGGATGGGGTCATCGAGTCCGGGGGTATGGTCAGGGGAGGAGGGAGAGGAGCTCCTGGTTTATAGGCCTTGTGGGTCATTCCGCCGCCTCTGTAGCTCACATGTTGATGACT
>NC_051405.1:23939199-23939275 GCF_015228065.2 Penaeus monodon
TATAACGGTCTAGGCCTAGAAGTTGTGAACACGTGTTGCTGTTCTCTGTTGCTGTTGCTGTTACAATACTAGTCAC
>NC_051405.1:23939306-23939740 GCF_015228065.2 Penaeus monodon
CAACAACAACGATGATAAACAGACTGATGAACGATGAGACAAACAAACCAAATTAAAATACCAAACAGTCATCGTCAACCTCAAAGCGAAATAAATGGATCGTGTTCCAATCCCGCCCTTAACAGATGCATAGGCCTATGCATTAGCAAGTCCTTTTACAGAGACAGGCCTAATATATAAAATTCCTGTTACAAAGACATAGGCCTCTGCATGATTCATTCCTCCTTAGCCCCCCTCCCATTGCACCGCGAGAGAGCACGTGGCAAGGTGAGAAGAGCGGATAGGAGCTCGAATGGGCGGAGTGTAGGGGGAAGGGGGAGGGTCCTGGGTAGGCAGGGTATACTGGAGGGTACAGGTGGGAGGGTACTGCTAGGGATGGTACAGGAGAGGGGAAGAGTACTTGGGGCACCGCCCGTACGGATGGTGGGTACCTG
>NC_051405.1:23939801-23940588 GCF_015228065.2 Penaeus monodon
GGCGGGTCACACAGACTAGCAGGGTAGTGAAAATGAGAGAGGACGAGGGAGGGGGGAGAAGAGAAAGTCGCACTAGTGAGGATGATACTTTTGGACAGAGGAGGGGGGGGGGGAGGGGACAACCAATTGGCCAGTACAAGGAGGAACAGACGATACCGAAGAGGGGGTCAAGCAATACTAGGAGGGATGGAAAATACCTCAGAGGGGGGGGGCAGATAATACAAGGAGGGATAGACGACACCTCAAATAGAGGAGAGGCAATACAAGAAGAAATAGTACCTAAAAAGTAGACAGGCAGTACCAGGAGGGATGGAGGGTGCTTGTGTAAAGAGTAGGGGGGTGGGGGGTGGGGGTGGGAGTACAGATACGGAAGAAGAGCTGGGTACTGGCACAACGCCCGTCAAGCTAGCAACGGCGCGACGGTATGGTTCACGAGCCGGCTATTTGGCAAGGGGGAGGGGGGAGGGGGGAGGCGTGGCAAGTGCGAGAACGAGGGCGCAAACGGACGAAGACAGATCTTTATTTCCGATTTTTTTCCCTATTTATATATATATTTTTTCACGTTTTTTTATTGTCGCTTAAGCTTTTCGATCACTTACCTATTTATTTTCTAATTTCCTCTTTTTTTTTTCTTAGCGCTTATTCATCTCTTAAATTAATATATTCTATTATTTCTTCTCAAGTTCCTTTCATTCGTTTCTCGTGTTTGGCTCCAATCACATTATTCTCCTTAGAATTTATTTACCTACTCTTTTCCTACTTTCCTCCATTCTTTCCTTGTCATTCT
>NC_051405.1:23940838-23941142 GCF_015228065.2 Penaeus monodon
CTCTTCTTTTCCTATTTCCCCCCCCATCTTCGTCTCTATCACCCACTCCTCTCTCACGCTATTCTATCCTCCCATTTCACCTCGCGTTCCTTCCCTTCCTCCCATTCTCTTCCACCTCCTCTTCCGTCTATTCCCGCGTTGCCTTTTCCTGGGCCGTTCCTCACAAAAAGGGAAGCCCCTGGAGGCAGGAACCATACAAGCGAGGAGCCTTAGACGCAAGCACCGCCACGGCCCCGAGTTCAAAGCCGGGCGAGCGAGAGGTCGACCTGGGGAAGCGCCTCCTCGTCGAGCAGGTTGAACATCC
>NC_051405.1:23941180-23941511 GCF_015228065.2 Penaeus monodon
CCAGGTTCTGAACGCTGCACGCACGCACGCACACCCATATGCACATAGTCACAAAATCATTTACACTCACAATAACTCAAACACACACGGAAACGGCGAGCACTTCGACCGGGTGGAGTTGGCTCTGTACTCCTCAAGGGGGGGGGGGGGTCCGGATGCAAGCTATTTATACAGTAACTGATGGAACCAATATTATTTTTATTTATCTATCTTTCTTTTTTATCAGCAGGAGAATGTTTTGTGATGTTAATAAAATCGCCATAAAAATGAATATCAATCGCATCCATATGAATTATAAAACAAACGAACGAAGGAGTGGTAGAGAGCCGTA
>NC_051405.1:23941579-23942216 GCF_015228065.2 Penaeus monodon
AATGAATCCCTATATTTTCAGGTGGGGGGCCCACCATTATAACGCTTCTGAATAATAATTGCTTGTTTACAGCCTCATTTATGTTTTTTATATATAATAAACACACAAATAAACAGAAAATCAACTGAAAATAAATCCCATCTTAATGGGAAGCAACAGCAAGACTGACACTAAATACATTTCTAAGTCACCCCGAGTATGACTTTTACTTTTACTCGCCGGCCCAGTGAATGCGCATCTTGGGTGACGTACAGGCTATTCAGAAGGAAAGCGTGTCAAGGGTATAATAAATACGGTTTATCCACGCGCGACATACTCACTGCAACTGGGTACAGATACGAAAAAAAAGAGATTCCTTTGATCCTATGGTGAATAACGCAATGATTAGAGAGAAAGGGGTAAGCCTACATACACCTGGGGGGGGGGGGGGACGTGCCGAGCTCAGCTACAAACCGGAATATCGGTTGCTTGGGAGAAAAGCACGCCAAGGTACTCAATTGAGTCTCAGTGCCCGAGGCTAAGATTAGACTAAGGTGCTGTGGCGTGGCTTTTAATCACCTTCGTCATCTCAAGTTACTCCTCCAGCTCGCATTTGTCATTGGCTACTTTCTTTTCTTTCTTCAGGCTACCTCCCCCC
>NC_051405.1:23942243-23942326 GCF_015228065.2 Penaeus monodon
GGGGGGGGCATTCCAAGACATTGTATGTATAACAAGGATGCTCTAAAGAAACCTGGTCGATCATGAAGCTGACTTCGGAATAC
>NC_051405.1:23942382-23942511 GCF_015228065.2 Penaeus monodon
CTCTGGTTGCACCTGTCTGACCGGTCATTCTATATACATACAGTATTGGTTACGGTATTTCACGCGCAACAAGTTGAGTGCATATATACATATACATAAATATTCTGGTTATAGTGTGCTTTGTCCTTG
>NC_051405.1:23942549-23943251 GCF_015228065.2 Penaeus monodon
ATATCTCCCGCAGTCTTCCAGACACCGGTTTCCAAGTCAAGTTTCCTATTTATCTTATCTTCAGCTGAACATACTTTCCGCGCAGCCTCTCGAAACCGTTCTGTTAGCCCTGGTTCGAAAATAGGATCGTCTATTCTACTGACAACCCTCTCCCTTTTTTTTTTATACCGACCGCGTGTTTCCTCAAAAATCTTAAGAACGCTACCACTCTAGGCTTCCTTCTCTCCCCCTACCCCCCTCTCGCGCCCTCGCCAACCTTTATTCATTCATTTTGTTCCTTTTCTTTCTTTCTAGATAGGCCTACCGAACTTTTAGGTAATTCCCACTCACATAGGCCTGTTCATTATTATCATTCCGATACACAGACCATCCTTCTTCGCCACATAAAAAAGAGGAGCCATAAACGAACAAGGTGAATAGACGGAAGACAAGAACATTACACTAATAACAAATACAACAAACTAATACCTCCGTTAAAAAAAACACAAGACAAACAAAACAAAGAAACACAATCTAAGGAACCGGGCACCCTTCCTTCCTACCCATCTGCCTTCTCCTTCCTTTTAAACCGGCGTCCGGCAGAATCCATTCCATATCCTAATATAACATTAACTACAACCTTTTTGCACAGAAGAATAAATCCTCCCCCCCCCCAACCCAAGGCGAAGAACCTATGCATATGGAGAGCATCGGACCTTGATG
>NC_051405.1:23944362-23944714 GCF_015228065.2 Penaeus monodon
CCGCTCCTTTCCCCAGCCGTGGCGGGGCAGTCCGGCAGGTCGCCTACGCAGCGCTCTCGACGAGGCGCTGTGACTGAAAAGACTATTTTCTTCAAGGAGCAAGTGGCGCGTGGCATCAGCTGGGCTCAGAATGCCTCCGGAGAAATTCTTTTCACGCGGTCCCAAGAAGATGACGGCCTGGCTAATTAAAATCAATATCTTCATCCAAGTTAAGGCAGCGACGCAAGAATCAAACATATTTAGCCCCATTTCCTTCTCTGCTCTTTGTCTCTCTGTCTCCCATTTCCACACATTATACGGTGCGTAATGTGAGTTTATTATATGTCTCTGTCTGTCTATATATCGATTTACG
>NC_051405.1:23944783-23945052 GCF_015228065.2 Penaeus monodon
TCATTTGTTTGTGTTACCAGTCGCCTATCTACCTTGGCCTTTTTCAATGCGCACCCCCCTCCCCACAGGCTCAGAAACGCACGCAAATACAAACCGCTTACCTTGCTTACCCCTCTCTCTCTTTCTCGTATTTTTTTAACCAAATTCTCCGCCTCTCTCTTTCTCTCTCCCACAATTTAATTTTTCACGGCCTTCACACATGAGTATCGAGTTTCATCTATGTCATCCATGCTGAAACCTCCTGTTCCTCCTGCTCCTATTCTTCTTTT
>NC_051405.1:23945077-23945141 GCF_015228065.2 Penaeus monodon
GTTCTGACTTGCACCTCCGACTGGCATGCGGCCAGCTTTCGCCTGTTTGTTTATGTTTGCACTT
>NC_051405.1:23945435-23945640 GCF_015228065.2 Penaeus monodon
CTTGAACATGAAACTTATCCCTCGACATTAGGCGGTTATGGAAACGCACAGTCTTCTATTGGGTCTGGCAGCGTGGAGGCAGGAGGCGCCCTTGCTATGGGTCTTGGGTGACGGCCCTTCCTCAGGTGTATGGCAGACCGAAAGGAAGCACGTCCTCCTGGATGAGGAGGGGCTCCGTCTAAGCTAGGTCGGAAACTCGCGGTCA
>NC_051405.1:23945790-23945936 GCF_015228065.2 Penaeus monodon
AACGGCGTGGCCTATAGCATGGTCCATAGCAGCGGCGAATGTAAGTTACCCGTGATTGGTTAGCTCATACTAGACAAGATATGACCGGCTGTCCTGCCAGTTGAAGGGCGTGACCTTGAAGCCCTAGGACATGTCTCCGAAGGAAG
>NC_051405.1:23945976-23946278 GCF_015228065.2 Penaeus monodon
AATAACCTCAGATGCAGAGAAGCTCTCGCCTGGCGGTCAGCGAGACCATGCGAACGACACACGCCCCCAACCGGGCGGACATCGTGACGAAACAAGGCGTGACCAATAGCATATCCGATGTCCCACGTGGCGTCCCCGTGTGGCGTCGGGTGACCTCGTCGACCGCTCTCCTTGCCGTTCCCGCCGCATCTCGATTGTCTAGGTATTCTCTACCTCGTTGAACGTTTAATGTTTTTTCATGAAAGGAAGGAGAGTCTAGTTTCAACTTGAAGAGTCATTTATCTATTTATTTCTCTCTCCGC
>NC_051405.1:23946403-23946992 GCF_015228065.2 Penaeus monodon
ACTTTCTGTGAATGTTCCGTCATTATCTCACCGACGCTAAATAAATCTGTGTCACACGTAATTGCAGAAACGTAATCTGCTGTGCAAGTTCTTATCGTTGCATACCCTTGCACTTGTCATATAATCACTCACAAGGCTACTTTACGCCTTTGTGTTTTGGAAATCGTATAGGCCTATGTTAAGCATGGCCACCGATGCAGGTACCGGGTATCCGTATCAGAGTAGTAAAATAGGCTTACTATAAATACTATTACTACTAATACACATCATAACACGTAACATTATCCTCTCCTCTTCTATATGACAAGATATAACCACCGGTTGAAAACAACAAAACATCGGATTCTATTCAATGAACGTAACCAAATCGAAAATTAAGGAAGAACAAATAACAGTCATAAAAACAACAACAAAATAACAGCATAACTCCCATTAAAAGCCTGAATGACATTTTCGTCCAGATAAAAAAAAAATCGGACAAGGTAACAAGAGCAGAGCCGGTTTCAAGCCTTCAAACTTGACAAAGCTGCTGCTCAAGACCTCGTGGCGCAATGCAGATAATGAGTTCGGAGAACATGATTGGTTTGAT
>NC_051405.1:23947330-23947734 GCF_015228065.2 Penaeus monodon
AACGGAACACGGAAAAGAAAAAAATAAGACAGACAGACGGACAAGAGAACAAGAAAAAGAACGAAATAAAGAAGAAACCACAGAGAGAAGTAAAAGAACAGAATAGACGGCATGTACTGGGAACAGGTGGAGTTGACAGGGCTGGTTGTCGGTTGTCTCTGGGTCGGCCCCCCACCCCCCTCACCCCCTCCGTCTGTTCCGTCACTTAGCTTCTTTTTTTTTTTACCACTTTCATTCCATTTTCCTCTTGACTTGGAACAACTAAAACCTTTTCCAAAACGCAATGCGCATAGAAATAACCTTTTCCAAAATCAAAATATAATTTTCTTTACACTTTTTTCTTATTTGTCTTCGCCTAAACCTAATAATTACTGATATAACTTTTTCCAAAACTACAACATACA
>NC_051405.1:23948295-23948428 GCF_015228065.2 Penaeus monodon
TACGAGTCTCCGTTGTTGTTATTTTAGCAAGACCGGCGCCGTGGCAGTGCGTGGGTGACAGTTGGTCGTGATGCAACACTGTGCAACCTCTGCAACACGTCCGCTAGGAGACTGTTCTTCTTCCTTCAACGCC
>NC_051405.1:23949008-23949503 GCF_015228065.2 Penaeus monodon
AAACCGTTGGCAGCCCTGGGGTATGATGGACTCGTAAATTTTATTTTATTATCATTGTTTGCTGATTTACTGTCTATTTTAACGGAACCCCTTCTTTCTGTTTCTCTCTTCCTCCCTTGCCTCTTCCTCTTCCTCTTCCTTTTTCCATCTCTTACTTCCCTCAACTTCCGTTCCTCATTCCTTCATCCATTTCTCCCTCCCTCCCTCGCCTCCTCCTTCCCCATTCTTCCTCTCCTCTCTCCCTCCCTCGCCTCCTCCATCCCCATTCCTTCTCCCCTCTCTCCCTCTCTCGCCTCCTCCTTCCCCATTCCTTCTCCCCTCTCTCCCTCCCTCGCCTCCTCTTTCCCCATTTCTTCATTCCCTCCTTCCCTCTCCGAACGCAGACGTGGTAAATAAAGACCACTAAAGGGGATACAAGCAAGAGAGAGCTCGACCCCACATCAGGCAGGAGGTGCTTGGCTGTTGCGGCGCTAAAGCAGGAAACTCAAAAGAATA
>NC_051405.1:23949717-23949932 GCF_015228065.2 Penaeus monodon
CTCCGACGAATTCCACTGCCGTATCATGTCAAGCAAGGTCAATCGGGGCAACGCTTGCAGTAACTCGGCTTGCCATATTGCAACCGCCCTCAGTCTTACCCCCTCACACTCCTCCCAGTCCCTGTCGATCTTGCAACACGTGCAACATTGCTTGAGGGCATCGTAGGACAAAGCACCGCCTGTGACCGTTCTCGCCAGGCCCACGACCACGCGAG
>NC_051405.1:23950252-23950385 GCF_015228065.2 Penaeus monodon
GGCCCCTCCCACAAAAAAGCAAGGGCGAGAGCGGGACGGGAATCAAATAAACGCCCCCCACCCCCCCGCGTTAAGGGTGCGAGGCCCGAGGAATGTCCGGGTCAACCTCTCCTCATCCGCGCCCGCGTGCATG
>NC_051405.1:23950498-23951298 GCF_015228065.2 Penaeus monodon
AGTTCCTGCTGCGTAGCCCAAGTTCGATTTCAGGCTCCATAATTTGTAACTTCGAATAGCTTTATCACTCAAGACTTTAACACAATAATTAAACAAATGAATAAGCAACAATACCGTATTATATATAGACCATGACGTAACGCACCTCCACATAGGCTTAAAAACAAGGCCATCCCACGCCTCGCATTTACGAGGTTCGTGATCGTAAACGTGCTTAAGCGTCGCCACGTAAACGGTGTCCCGCTCACGACTACATGATCAATAAGCCCCCAGCAGCTACAGCAGCAGCAAGCGGCCCGAGCGTCCGATGCGGCGGCCGCGGAGGAACCCGCCAGGTTAACAGGCCGTTCGGTTGCAGAGGTGGTGCCAAGGGGACGAGACTCGCCACCTCCCTTCTCCATTCCTTCTTCCCTCCTTTGCCCCCTCCTTTGCCTCCTCCTTTCCCTCTCCCTTCTGCCCTCTCTCCCTCCTTCACTTCCTCCCTCCCCCATCCCTCTTCCTCTCCTCTCTCCTTCGTCGACCTCGAGGGAGTGTGATGGTGCCACACATTCGACCTCGACAGGTGCGTGTGGGTGCCATACACTTGCCCTCCACGGGCGCCTTGTATCATGCGCTCCCCCTCGACAGGTGTATCCTTTGTGCAACACACTCGCCCTCCACGGCTGCGCTGTACCACACACTCGTTCTCAAAGAGTGCGTGCACTGAGCCACAGCCTCGACCCCTACGGGCTGCTCAAAGAATCCACAAACACTTTGACAATCGTTTCAAAAAGATAAAAGGTGCCGCTTCTCGATATCCC
>NC_051405.1:23951414-23951650 GCF_015228065.2 Penaeus monodon
GGGGGGGACGGTTCTTCCGAAGTTGTGGCATAAGTTGGACTGGCCCCAATGGCACCATTCCTAGAGGGGAGAGGGTCGCTGGACGGTCTCTGCCACAGGGAGAAGGGTCACCGCACTGGCAGCATTAGCGATTCAGGGAAGATTAAGATTGCATGCGGTGAAACTACATACCCTTAGAAGGATTTCATGTTTACAGCCATGACTCTTAACTCACAAGACCCGATAGGTAAAAAAAT
>NC_051405.1:23951693-23951960 GCF_015228065.2 Penaeus monodon
ATAAATGAAAAAGTAAAAATACCTTAATAAAAAATCTCATTTGAAATGCTTAGCAAATCAATATCAAACTCGCATTTCTCCGCACCAACGGCCGCAACAGCACAAACGAACGAACCAAAACAGACAAACACAGTGAAATGACCTAAAAAAACAGGGAGGGAAACGAAGTGAAACGTAATTAGATGAGAAGGATTAATTAAGGCGAGCCAGGAGTTAGTGTGTGTTTCTTCGCTCCAGAACTGTTTTGATGAAAGCTCGAGGTACACG
>NC_051405.1:23952081-23952418 GCF_015228065.2 Penaeus monodon
CTCGCCTCTCGGATGTACACTGTACAATCGAGATGTACACAAGCAAGGGTGTGTTGATCCAACTACCGACGCTATTGCAACTTCCCAATCTGCCTGCCGTGCTTTTATTCATAACACGTTGGACCTTCATGAATATATCCTTCTTAATGCTTCGGGGAAATATGCTATATCATGTAATACATAAACACTACAAAAGTACCCTGTGCGCTTAAAGATTATAGGAAAAAAAATATATACAGCAAATACAAACAACTACGTTTCTGTTGAGGTTTAAAATGGATTTGGAAAGAAGAGGAAGAATGAAGAAGGACCCGCATTTCCATAATAAGCGAGGAAA
>NC_051405.1:23952646-23952843 GCF_015228065.2 Penaeus monodon
GACCTGACACACGAAGTGTTACAATGACACTGGAATTCGGAATAACAGTGTTGGATCGCTATTAAATGGACAGCGACCGCGGTGGGGGAGGGGGTTGGCACGGTCACCATGACACGACAGGTAAGGGCGAAGAAGAGGGGGGGGGGGGCGCAAAGGAAAATAAACAGCAGAGAACGGAGGGAGGGGGGGGAGAAAAC
>NC_051405.1:23953202-23953431 GCF_015228065.2 Penaeus monodon
GCACAAAACGAATAAGCCAGATTACAAGAGAAGAAGAGAGACGCGAGACATACAAAAGATAACGACTACATTTTCACACGGCCATTGACAAGTCGGCGAGTGCTTCGTCGTGAAGGCTTTTGTAATCAGGGAACCCACTCAAAGATAACACTATCTACGAATCTGCGAAGGAGGTGCGAAAAAATATATATACATATATATCTTTAAAAAGACCTATCCGATCACAATG
>NC_051405.1:23953478-23953650 GCF_015228065.2 Penaeus monodon
TCCCTCTCTAATCTTTCATAACCTTTTCTTCTTTTTCTTTTTTGTCATTACTTGTATCTCCCACACTCCACCGTGCGACCAGGAGCGACTGGCACAAGTGGGTCTCCCCGCTTATCAGGCCGCGGCATCCTTTAGCTGATAAAACGATTGCTTGTAAAATGATAAATACGTG
>NC_051405.1:23953700-23953816 GCF_015228065.2 Penaeus monodon
ATGGCCCTTTCCGAACGAGGGAGGGGTAGGGGTGGGGGTGGGGGTGGGAGGTAAGGGGATTGACACAATGCCACTTCACTACTGATAAGTTCCCTGAAATAATAGCATGAAGGTTT
>NC_051405.1:23954167-23954294 GCF_015228065.2 Penaeus monodon
ATCCCAGCACTTACGTAACCCCATCCTACCCCCTTCCCCCCCCCGGCCCTAGAGTCACGGCCGAGGTGGCACTGCACCAGGAAAGTACCATTGCAAGGGCTGTTGGGTTTACTTCCATTATGGTAGA
>NC_051405.1:23954687-23954870 GCF_015228065.2 Penaeus monodon
GCGCCGCGTCAATCAATGGAGCGCAACCGGGCCCGCGCCTGGCCAGCGTCGCCCGCACCAGAGGCATTTTCTTTCACAAAATCCTCAACAGCCAAATCGGGTCTCTCTCTCCGCAATCGACAGATTGGGAAAGGGTGTGCAGTTACAATATCAAAAAGTATATATTGGGGTTGTAGCACTGAG
>NC_051405.1:23955101-23955347 GCF_015228065.2 Penaeus monodon
CCGTAAGGTATTCCCCACGGTACGAGAGCGCCTTTCATACCAAAATCTGCCCAGCCAACGCACCCAAGAGAAACGGGGGAGCGGGGAGGGAAGGGAGAAGGAAATTCCTTGCTTGCGCCCGCCTCGTGGATTCTCTCTTTGGCTTCCTCAGTGCTGCAGAGGTAATTACACCGAAAATTGCATTCTTGGCCCGAAAACTTTTCCCATGAATACCCACCACGATGCGCCGGCACAGGCTGTCGATAC
>NC_051405.1:23955815-23955904 GCF_015228065.2 Penaeus monodon
AGCTGTGTCAGGAATTTTAAAACGGAGGATATGTCGAGGCACAGATCGTGGCATATGATGTCATCGCCTCCTGGAAAAATACCCGAATG
>NC_051405.1:23956758-23957018 GCF_015228065.2 Penaeus monodon
TACAAAAGCCTCCGCTCAGTAAAGCCGAACACCAGCTTCACGACCGTCCGAACACACTGCGCCTCTCCGCACGACCGGATTGCCATCCCACCCAATCGGACAGTCGGCCCCCTCAACGAGTCCTTTAAACGAATCCTCAACGAGTTTCGGGACACGAGTCGCCCCCCCCCTCTGCCCCCTCCGCCCCAACACGACTCTCGGGGTTTTCTCCGGCAATGCGCACGAGAGCATCGCCGAGGGTCGAGTCGCGGAAAGTGGAA
>NC_051405.1:23957062-23957170 GCF_015228065.2 Penaeus monodon
AAGAAAGCAGTTGCGCGTTCGCCTCCGTTCGCCTTTCTCGTGGCTTATGGGATCTGAGAGGAATGGCGATAGGCCACGAACCAGCTCCTAAATGCATGAACTCGTAAC
>NC_051405.1:23957297-23957369 GCF_015228065.2 Penaeus monodon
TTGAAAGACAATACCACCCAAACGCGTCTCACCTCCCCCCCCCCCCAAAAAAAAAAAAATCCCCCCACCCTA
>NC_051405.1:23957438-23958163 GCF_015228065.2 Penaeus monodon
GCCGCAACGAGATAGCCATCCGAGCCGAGCCAGAACGAAAACCCCGATGCCGCATGCGCCCCTTTCCGACGATGACGTCCAGCGGCGCGGCATTTCGCTTCCCCCCCCCTCCTCACCTCCCCCTTCCTCCTCCCCCTCCCCTCGCCTCCCGAAGACCTTGACCTTGCCCGCCGTTCGTCCCGCGCTGCTAAAATTGCTGCCTCCTGATAAGGTATCCTGCAACAGAGAAAAAAAGGAGACAACGACGCCATATCAGCTCGTATCTCACGCGATCAAAGAGGCGTCATGAAAAAAGCCAATGATGATAGCAGCGCCGCCGACAATCACCTGTATAAACAATTAGTGAATGCAGCGGCAGCGAAAATAAATAAATAAAAAAGCAGGACACAGAGCCAGAACCGCAGAGACGAGATCACCACCCCAGACGACACAAAAGCTGGGCGATGTACACTGACGAGACGTAAGAGAAGATCGCCAGTCAATTGCAATATTGCACAGGCCCCCTCGCACTCCATTCAACTCTCCTCGCACACACGCAAGCACTCGCACACACACAGGCAAGCGTTCATTCATCTCCTTTCGACGGCGCTGTGACCAAAACTCAGAGCGCCTATTTGGAAAGTGTTCGTAGAGCAAAAATAAAGTGGAATAAAATGCACGTTATTCATTTTTGACACTTATCCCATTCTGCGCACTGACGGCGCCTCACGCAATTTACTGAATGC
>NC_051405.1:23958204-23958366 GCF_015228065.2 Penaeus monodon
TTTCACGAAAGGATCTACGATGGCAAATAAAGCAATAAAAAAATAATAAAAATAAATAAAATAACAAAACAAAATACGCCAACATACAAAACCAACACAAGAATAAATGTATGAATGTATAAAAACGCTTCACACGCACAACTGTTACGTACAACAAACATC
>NC_051405.1:23958509-23959185 GCF_015228065.2 Penaeus monodon
CCCGTCCAACACTTACCGACGCCACCCGCTGAGAGGCCGCGCGGCGAGCTGGTCCCTGGACAGACCCCACAGCCCGGCGGAGGCCAGGACGTAGGCCACCAGCAGCGTGATCATGATGCCCACCACGCGCACGGGGACCACGAAGATGGACATGAGCACCAGCTGCGAGGGGAGATGCAATGGCTTAGAATTACTGGGTGCTCTGTTGATGTGAAGTTTATTCATATATAGGCCTATATATTTAAAAAATACGATGATGTTCACCAGCTGCGAAAGAAAGACAATAAGGGTAACATAGGTTTGGATCATTTGGCAGTTTATTATCATATAATTGTATGAACACCAGATTCGAGGACAGAATCGGTTTGCATCATCTGACTGCTTACTTTTAATAGAGTTGTATGAGGAAAACATACAATGTTTTTATATAACTTTACAGTCTATTGATATAAAGTTATATGAACTAACTCAGAAAAAAATCTGACTCTCTGCTGATATAATCACATAAGCACCAGCTGCGAAACAAGGAAACATTGGTCTGCATAATATAATTATTCATCAACACTTTTATAGGCCTACATCAAACGTCTCCGGTACGCTAACTGACCCTCCAGCGGGGACAGAAGACAACCTGAGTGACAAAGCGTCTTACACAAGGGACCACGTCTAGAAAGCG
>NC_051405.1:23959286-23959373 GCF_015228065.2 Penaeus monodon
GAGTGACAGACAATCAGTCATCACTATGACTGTCGGGCAAGGAAGCAAATGACAGGTTGCACCTTGGGAAAATGCATGAGAGTCGGG
>NC_051405.1:23959578-23959716 GCF_015228065.2 Penaeus monodon
CCAACAGGTTTCCAAAAGCAAAACAGAAAAAATAATAATAAATAATATTAACAACGACATATCTAAATCCTACCAATTCAAATCCTACCACACCAGCTTTTATTCTCTGGTTCATTCACCTCTCCTCCCCCCCCCCCC
>NC_051405.1:23959740-23960026 GCF_015228065.2 Penaeus monodon
CGGTGTCGCCCTTCCGTCACGACATTACACGGAAAATGTCGTCGATAATCCTGTCCCTCGGCCGCCCTCTCCTTGCAGACGGAGGCGAGGACACGCCACGCCTCGCTCCATCTTTCCAGCGTGTCTCGCGACCGCCAGGGAAAGCCTTTGCAGACCGATGTTTAGGGCAACAATCATTGTCAACAATCATCCGGCCAGCCAATCAATCCAGGAGCGTCCATTTCCGCCGCGTTGATAGGTTTTCAATTAAGTCTAATTAGTTCAATTAGCCAACACGAACACGGAG
>NC_051405.1:23960947-23961165 GCF_015228065.2 Penaeus monodon
TGGCAGAATGTCCTCCCTGTTAATATATCAATCAATCTATCTATAATCTGCGATTAAAATTGACAGACGTAATAATCTCCGGTTTTCATTAACGAACGAAAATAACGTAGGCCACCAATAACCGAACCAGAGCCAATCATTAATGAACTTCCAAGTGGTAATTAAATCCTGTTCCTTCACCTAAGCGCGACGTCATTAGTACCTAATTTGAATGTTCA
>NC_051405.1:23962314-23962599 GCF_015228065.2 Penaeus monodon
ACACACACACACAGACAGACAATGTGTACCCGCCTCGACCCAAGTGGACTTTGTGGGTTGCCGTTCCTACGCGAAGTCGACAAAGTGGATTTTGTTCCTATCAGCCCTCCGCCGACCCCGCTCGAGAAAGTCCAAGTGTCACCCTATTATATGCCATTCTCAGTGTCTATCAAGAAGAAGAATATAACTAATATATAATTGTCCCTCAAAATAATCATCGAAATGCATTTAACTATTAATTAAATGTGCAGTTATATAGGCCTATATATATCTTATTGACACAAT
>NC_051405.1:23962730-23963125 GCF_015228065.2 Penaeus monodon
TTGCTTTGTATCTCATGCAATTTGTCCTTTCCACTTATCCCTCAAATAAAAAATAAATGCCTCCCTCTGATAAAAAAAAGCTTATTCCCTATTCTCACCTTTTTAACTGTGGATGAAATCCCATTCCAGAGCTACCACGGACATCAAACTAAACTAAACCCAAGCCTGTCTGTGTTTAGCCAAGTCCAGCAGGTCAGACCCACCCTAGAGGCTACCCTAACCTGTCCTCTCCACGGACTTATCGGCCAACGCTAACAAACGGCACTGATATCAAGACCTGCCACCAATGAAGTCAAGAAAACGGACCCTTTTCATCGCTGGCCCCGGATTCTGACCGCGGGTGTGAGTCACTCCCATACCCTCCATCCCCTTACGTCTCACACCGAGCATGGAGT
>NC_051405.1:23963275-23963589 GCF_015228065.2 Penaeus monodon
AACATATATATACATACATATACAGATAACAAATTTGTAAATAAACAGCAGTAACGCTTGTGGACAGTAAAGCATCATGAAAGTAAACCAGGCAATGAGGACGACTCCGCCACGATTAAGTCACTGCGTCCAGCCTTAATGTGGCTTTCAGAGAGGGTGAACTCCTCCGAGGCGCAAGCATTAGCGACAAGGACTATATAGACCTTGTTAGCGACAGTACAGGGTTTGGAGGATCGATGGGTAACTTCGCAGATGAGCATGCGAGTGTTGGCGGGTGGGAGGGTTGGGAATACTTGAAAAGGAATCGTGGTTTC
>NC_051405.1:23963668-23964056 GCF_015228065.2 Penaeus monodon
CAATCCACTCAAATATCAGAATAACACGTAAACAACCTTTTTACCTCGACATGCAAAATACATCCACAATTTCTCCTACGCATCGATAACCCGAACTAAAAGTGGCACAACGAGATACAACCAGAAATTTAACACAACCAAATATACCCTTTCGCCACACTCTCTCTCTCTCTCTTTTTCCAACTTACACTCACACCAAGCTCCCAAAATACCATTCTCGTATAGATTCTTCTTCCCGACGAGACAAGTACAGCAGTCGCATGCGTAACTCCTATAAATCATTAACGATCTTCTCTAATTCCTGCACGGGAACGCCGACCTGATATCAATAGACATCGATAGCTCATCATAAAATTACGGCCCATGAATCAAATGTTTCATAGCTCAG
>NC_051405.1:23964082-23964191 GCF_015228065.2 Penaeus monodon
TGGGTGACAAAATAATCGTAACAACTTATCCGATACCAGATAATTCCCGACGTAACTGGACGAGCGAGTGAGTGATCCATATATATATTCCTTGCGCCTCTTCTTTGTA
>NC_051405.1:23964250-23964410 GCF_015228065.2 Penaeus monodon
ATCAATCCGGATCTAAAAGTCCCCGCGTGCCCCCCCCCCCCTGGAGCCCCGCGCGAAAACGCTGATTAAAAAAAGTTCGAAAAGGCCCCGAACGCCTTTCCTCCGAGTGTGTGTGTGGGGGGGGGGGTCGCTTGGAAGCGGGTGGGGTAAGGAGTAAGGG
>NC_051405.1:23965098-23965588 GCF_015228065.2 Penaeus monodon
TCCAAAACGACTGGATCTTAAACTCTCGTTAACGACGAGCCCAATTCACGGCTGGCTATACTACCTAAGATTAATCATCTAACACACACTTAATATCGTTTTATAAATGCCCTACAGCTCTTTAATTCGAAAATACATATTGAAAAACGGTTCAATGTAAACCCACGGAAAAAAGGCCTATATATGAAAAAAAAAATCTACCTTTATCGCTGAATGAAACAATACAAGCGATAGTCAAATAATTCTTAACCCCGCTTTTTGCGCTTACAGCCAGCCTGTAAAAGGTGAGAGATTTCCCGCTAAAACCGTTAAATAATGGGTACTGCCATTCCATATGGCATGAAGAATTTCACTTCATCGCGGATTATACCATTAAACACAAGTTAAAAGAGAAATTGCGTATCAAATTCAAATGGTTATGAATTATAATATGATACTAGTCTGTATACACGCACGAACGCACACACACCTTCGCTTTTAATCTCTCTCG
>NC_051405.1:23965636-23965821 GCF_015228065.2 Penaeus monodon
AAGATCTGATACTCAAAATCTAGCGGATGTAAGCAATTCACAGAGGCTACAGTGCTACTTCTAACCTCAATTTATTAAGGGTTAACCTAACAAGGTTACTCGGTATATACAACGTACCACATATACATAGGCTACTAGAACACGCAACTATTCATAAACATCACATGCAGAGCCAAACGCGTGCG
>NC_051405.1:23965992-23966460 GCF_015228065.2 Penaeus monodon
CGTCCGTAGACATCAACTAGGTTAGGCCACCCTACATGTCTATGTTATGATACAAAGAGTGCTGGCGTACCTCATGACTCTTGTCACCCCAACCCTTTTTTTACCCACGGCAGGAAGTGGTATCCCATAATCTTTTGCAACAGAGCGTACCAGAGAAGGGTTGAACTTACGCGTTTTATTTGGGGCAAAGGGTTGGTAAGAAGTCAGAAAAATGTTTTTTTTCTAGATACGGTGGGTAAAAACGACGGTCCGTTATCTACCGGCTGTTAAATCTCTCATGTCCGGTGCTGGCTTAACATCTGAATTCACGTGATAAAGCGTGCTGGAGAATCTGATATTAATTCTGATACCACTATTGAGGTTAGTACCATCGCTGCCACCACGTCTGAAAGTGGATAAAATATACATTCAAATAAATTTACAATGCTGAAAATGCCATATTTGTCACGGTTAGACGGAGAATCACAA
>NC_051405.1:23966499-23967134 GCF_015228065.2 Penaeus monodon
ACCCCCTTCGTTACTACCATGCCCCCCCTCCATGAACAATCCACAAATTATATAAAAAAAATGTTATACACAACATATTTATCGTTGTCTGTCTGTTTGAGGATTCCCCACTGCTATCACAATTATATAATACTGAAAGTAACATTACTACTTTCACTGCTACCATCTTGCATAAAATACAGAAAACTATTTATTAAAGTGACTTCAAGGACGGTAAACGTCATTTGAATGTCAGCTCATTTTTCCTGCATTTACACACAAAACACTGGGAACACTGAAACCTTTATAAAAAGTTAACAACAAGAAAATGGAGTTTTTTTTCTGCTAGATGGCTTCTAACCTTTTAATATTCTGAAGAAACGTCTATCACATCTGAAAACACTTTCAATACAAATCCTTTAAAAAACGACTCACTGACTTGTAAAACCCAATAGATCTATTTACAGAAACACTGGACTTCTGTGTAATACAGATTTTAACAAGTTGAGCATAATTCACATGAAATACTGCCGAGTGATATTTTTTCGTTTGAACTTTACCGCCTGTAGTTATTCAAAGTTCAGAACTTTGTGGATTGTAATATGCTGAATTACCCATGAAATGGACCGCCATCAGAAATAACAATGCGAGTGCCG
>NC_051405.1:23967232-23967429 GCF_015228065.2 Penaeus monodon
ATTACAAGTGACGTTATATAATCACTTCTTTAATATTAACACCGATCACCACGCGACCACATAGGCCTACATACATTTTGTTGGAGCCAATATATATGCGTGAAATACCAGCTCAATCTGTGATAATCTACCAAAATAAGTTGTTTATGAGATTTCGTTACAGGTGGAGCGTAGGATTGATTTCCATTTTCACTGTC
>NC_051405.1:23967460-23967789 GCF_015228065.2 Penaeus monodon
CCGTAGGAATTTCCGACCCTGAGTGAAGGCTTGGAATTCTCTCCAACATCTGCGTCCAGTGGAATTCATTAGTAATCGCTGGCTTTGAGTATCAGATGCAATGCCCGCAGTATTTTTCTTGAGAAAATTGTGTAAGATGTTGATACCGTGCCAAACTGTACTCTTGTCTTATTCCCAAGGGCTAATTTGGGACATTAAGTA
The DNA here is from genome assembly GCF_015228065.2 of Penaeus monodon. Taxonomy (NCBI): domain Eukaryota; kingdom Metazoa; phylum Arthropoda; class Malacostraca; order Decapoda; family Penaeidae; genus Penaeus; species Penaeus monodon. The sequence goes on from NC_051405.1 coordinate 23,967,662, forward strand.
AGTTTTGAGATAAAAGTGTCATCCAAAACACACTAAAAACGCATCTAAAAATAGAAACCTCAGCACTTGTCTAATCTAAACGCCTCTCATTTTCAGACCGCCATCAGCTGATACAGGATGCATGTATA
>NC_051405.1:23967843-23968293 GCF_015228065.2 Penaeus monodon
CAAGTCCATAACTGTTCTTACATAAACTACATCTCAATGGCGAGTCTTTTTTTGTGGGCCATTTCACTTATTTTGTTTACGACCCTATACTTTCATAGTCTCTTAAAACGCGTTAATCTACTTAGAACAGTACGTAACTCAAAGATATATGAAAAAAAATCTTGCCAAATAGGCCTATAGAGATTTACATATGGTCCGTCTCGACTGGGTAATCTCCATGTAGGTATGAATTTCCGTCTGACACATATATTATGTATGAAGGAGGGGGGAGGGAAGGGGAGGGGGAGTAGACCGCGGCTTCTCGCTGGACCATTACATTCTTCCGCGTCTTCCTTACGCCTCCATTCAGGGGTCTCAGATTGCTTTAGATATGACAAGCATCCGAGAGATGGGAGAGAAACAAAACTTTCTAATGTGTTTTTTTTCAATTGTAACGTCTTTTTTTTTTTT
>NC_051405.1:23969052-23969236 GCF_015228065.2 Penaeus monodon
TCTGGTGGTGGAGGTGGTATGGCATAAGCATAGGCATATAGAAAAGTAACCTGAAGCCAAGCAGGTAATTAATCCAACCTACTAATACCTTTTGGTTGCTGTTTGTTTTTGCTTTCGATGACAATAATGATGTTTCTCATACATGAAAAGCTTTTGAAGGTCCTCACTTTCATTATGGGTGGAT
>NC_051405.1:23969365-23970292 GCF_015228065.2 Penaeus monodon
ATGTAGTATGGGGATGTATACAAATAATAGATTAGGGAGTGGACGGAGATAATAGTTGAAATAAGAAAGTAGAAAATAGATATGGAGGTATGATGATGAAGGATATGGGAGTTGAGGAGAATATAGGTTGGAGTTGGATGATAAATAGTTGGGGAGATATGGAGGAGAAATAGTATGGAGATTGGAATAATAGTTGGGGAAACCTGTTGGAGGGAGGTGGGAGAGGTTGGATGGAGAATAGGATTGGGAGGTGAGGAGAAGTGGGGAGGTTGGAGGAGCAGGTTGGGAAGGTTGGAGGAGTAGGTTGGGGAGGTTGGAGGAGTAGGTTGGGGAGGTTGGAGGAGGAAATAGGTTGGGGAGAAGTTGGAGGAGAAGAGGTGGGGGGGGAGGTTGGAGGAGAAATAGGTTGGGGAGGTTGGAGGAGAAATAGGTTGGGGAGGTTGGAGGAGGAGGAGGTTGGGGAGGTTGGAGGAGGAGGAGGTTGGGGAGGTTGAAGGAGGAGGTTGGGGAGGTTGGAGGAGGAGTAGGTTGGGGAAGTTGGAGGAGAAATAGGTTGGGGAGGTTGGAGGAGTAGGTTGGGGAGGTTGGAGGAGAAATAGGTTGGGGAGGTTGGAGGAGAAATAGGTTGGGGAGGTTGGAGGAGAAATAGGTTGGGGAGGTTGGAGGAGAAATAGGTTGGGGAAGTTGGAGGAGAAATAGGTTGGGGAGGTTGGAGGAGGAGGAGGTTGGGGAGGTTGGAGGAGGAGGTTGGGGAGGTTGGAGGAGGAGGAGGTTGGGGAGGTTGGAGGAGGAGGTTGGGGAGGTTGGAGGAGGAGGAGGTTGGGGAGGTTGGAGGAGGAGGAGGTTGGGGAGGTTGGAGGAGGAGGAGGTTGGGGAGGTTGGAGGAGAGGTTGGGGAGGTTGGAGGAGGAGGAGGTTGGGGAGGTTG
>NC_051405.1:23970928-23971478 GCF_015228065.2 Penaeus monodon
TTCCTCCGATTCAACATATGGTACCGCAGACATCTCTCCTCTCAGCCAGAATCGACAGACATTACAACACACGACAGGAATTAAACTTACGGTACAATGATTGAATAACACACTCACTGTGCTTGAAAAACACAGGTAGGGAAAAGAAAGAAATCACCATAGTACAAGCGAAGTGTGCGAGTGACCGGTACCTCCGCCAGGCAAGTCTAAACATTCCTCTCTTCGTATCCACAATGCATTCATTCATTCTCCTTCAACAAAGACCTCTACCTCTTAGATTCCATTCTTAGCCGTACCTTGAACTTGTCATAGGCCGTGTTGAGCTCCAGGCGATGCACGAAAGGGTTAAGCAACTGCGAAGTCTCCTCGATCAACGGCGCTCTCTCCTCCTCCTTGCCTTCCTTCTCGCTCATCTTGTTACACATTTGCCACTTCGTCCGGCCGATTTATCTCATAAATACCACTGGAGGAGGAGCTCTGGGGTGTGAGGAGGAGCTGTGACGCCTCGGAAGGCGGTTTGACCGCGAAACACGGGAGTAAGAGGGAGTTT
>NC_051405.1:23971555-23973988 GCF_015228065.2 Penaeus monodon
CGTTTTCCTGTCAACCACGAACCGCGTCTCACATATATAGGAGGGGGAAATTAAACCAAAGCATCATGTTACTTCCAGTCCTTCACAAAATCCAACTGTCTTTTTTTTTACATTTCGTCCAGAGTGCCTTTTGTGAAGAGCGACGCACACAGACGCTCCCGTCGCGCCTGAGCATTGACGACTGAGTTGGTGTTGTTGAGGATCGTGCGAGGTGCGCGGGCGGCGTGCGCGAGGCCACCGGGGAAGGAGGCCGGATCTCAGACAAAAACAATTGAAATATTAAGTAGAAAATCAGGTTCACTTCAAGCCTTAAAGAAATCGAATATTTGAGGTACATGTTATTTGTTGGGAAAAGAACCATACGCCAAGTCAGAACGGTAGGGAGATCGAATACCATAACAGCCCAAAGTTTATAAGTAAGAAAAGTATATACCGAAACTAAGGATAAAATATATGAATACAGATATATTCCACACCACCTTCCAAACAGAAAAAATACCCTTCGCCCAACCGAAAGACACCCAACGATATATAAAGCCATCCGTAAAAACACCGAAAGCAATTCCAATCCCTTATACAAAGCCCGCGATTCCTTCTCCTTTCTTTGCAGATGTAAACAGAGCAGCCTCCCAGAAGCGAGTCAAGTGAGTCCCGTAAATTAGTCTAATTGAAGTGCTCAGTCTTAAAAAAAAAAAAAACTATTTAGGCGCTGTCACGTCCCTCCCGAGCCAAAAACAGAGCCATTAAGGGACACAGAGAAGAGATTTAGGTCTCGTAGGCATCTCTAAGGTTGTTACTTGGGTAGAAGAAGGAGGTGAAGAACGGGAGAATATCAACAGGTTGATTCTTATATGTAATTTTCAGGAACTTCTAAGTACTTTCGGGAAATTAAGGTGTTGGTTATTTTCGCTTAATGGGTTTTGCTTGTTTAGTTACGTTTGTTTGCTTTTATATGAAATACCTATGAGTTTTTGAATGTCGCCTTGACGGTAATTTTGAAGTTGGATGATATATTTATATATTTTTTTTTTTCGAAAATAAAACAACAAAGGAAAATTGCATTTATTGTATTGTTTGGGGATTATTGTACAGGTATATGTTTCCTCACATAGTTTTCTTTGAAATTTATCTCTTCATCACTCTTGGGGTAAAAAAATTGTATTTTTATTTTGCACATGTTGATATTTTCTTTGTATAGTAAGTAGTAAAACTCTACAAGACAAAGTTTATTTTTACAAGACTCCAGATTCAGTCTTCTAAGTCGTAGCAGTCGGTCCGTTTAAAACCTCGCGTGATCTTCAATGGATGGCCTACAAGCATAAGTTGAACCCCATATTGGTGCTGTGTCAAGGGATTATTTTGGCCGCCATGCTTTTGGTGCGCCAGCAAAGGACAACAAGTTTGTTTTGGATGTTCCAGTAAGATAGAACTTGCCATCATTCTATACATTATGAAGAATCACCATTGAGTCTAAAAGCTCAAGCTTGCCAGATTATATATGGTGGAGATTTGAAAGCCATTGTCATATTGAAATGTGAATGCCATGGAATTGATTGGTGCCTATATGTAGATAGCTTGGATAAGGAGATATAGTTTTATCGGTATCCTTTGCCCAAATTGTATTATCTTGGCAGATGATTTTAGATTTATGTTATATCCCTTTTTTGGATTTTCTCTTGGCCATCCTGTTCTGGCTAATTACTAATTTAAAATATATAATAATAATCAAATTAAATAAAGCCTAGTTTCAGTTAAAAGGAACAGAGAGCTTTACATGATTATTGATTTATAATTCAATATCATTGTATAGTATTGTAGTAGGATACATTTAGTACTTTACCCTTATTGTTTTTAAAATTCTTCTCAGAGCAATACTACAATAAAGCTTTATGCAGAATTAATAAGAGGAAGAACTTGGGTACTTATAATCCATTTCATTACCATGAACAATGCCTCAGCACGCTCAAAATGCGGAGATTGTCACACCTAGAAAACTGTGTTTGGCATTAGTAATAAGATGTGGCAAAGTACAATATAGTTACTGTACTCTGTGATTTATACTCAGTCTTTCTGTTGGTACTGTAATTTTTTTCTTGATCATATGAATGCATCTGATACCTTTTCTGTTTCATTATTGCATTGCTTTTGTGAAAATATAGATATATCTGGTATATAAACATTCAGGAGAAATAACAGTTCTTAGAAGAGTCAAATCATATTAAGAAAATGTATAGGATACTAGGGATTTATGACCATGGCCTGTGTGTTTACAATATTGCATTTTTCAGAAAAGAAGAAGGATTGCCAATTTTGCAGCATGAATTTCAAAAACCATGATGTAACCATGAAAAACTAATTCAGATTTATGGGAAGCTTCACTTTGCGATGATTATTTCCAGTAAAAGGTAAGTTGGGTCTGGATTTTAGTGTTGC
>NC_051405.1:23974010-23974443 GCF_015228065.2 Penaeus monodon
GAGGGGGGGAGAGGTAAGGGAGCTATGTTTCCTTTTATAAGAAATAATGATATGGAAATGTAGTCATGTCGGTTTAATTTGATAAAATTGTAAGACAAGAGTAAAGCCATTATCCAAGTATAATTTGTAGGAGGGAATTAAGATATTGTAAATAATTAGCTGTATTGATATCCAAACAATGTAGTAATATAGAGAAGAAAGAATTTTTAAAAATGTATGTATTCCCAGTATTATATAGCCAAGTTGTATGAATGCATGGGATAATATGAAGTGCGAAGGTTGATCCACTGATGTCTGTACTTGGTTATAAGATAACTTTGAGCCAAGGTGCTAGTACTGTCTGCATTCCATCTGGTAGTATCTCGTTTTTGGTAACTGATTTTTTCTATAGATATTCTAGTCTTTGCTTGTACATTTATATGGAAGATCATTC
>NC_051405.1:23974857-23975214 GCF_015228065.2 Penaeus monodon
CCCAGCTGAACATTTATTGGTAAACTTGAATTCAACCTTTGTATTAGAATTAGTAAAGATTTTTATTTTATTGTGAAAAGTTTATTGTACTTGTATTGTACTTGTAGAAGTGCCTTCAGAAAATAAAGCGTTATATGTATTCCTCTTCTAGTAGTTTTGGTGAGAAAGCTTTCTTTTATCTTGTGTTTATTTTAGTAGTTTTGTTTGGCAAGCCAGAAGATACAGCATTTTTAAATTCAAATATTCCACATTTCTGATACAGAAATGTGAACATTGTATGTCCGAAGACTGATCATAAGATTTCCTTTCTTATTTTATTTAGTCTTATTCTTTCTTCTTCATAGATAAGTATTTTGT
>NC_051405.1:23975618-23976633 GCF_015228065.2 Penaeus monodon
GGTATCTAGTATTGTTATCATTGTCATTTTTGTACATATGATAATTTTGCAGTGATGCTACAAGTTATATCAGTGGTTCCCAACTTGTTTACACTTCACAATCCATGATGACACTAGCTAATCAATTTATGATATTTTCTTCTCTGGTTTTAGGCCAAGAGAGAGAAAAAATCTGCAATCTGTACAGACCTTTATTCTTGAATAAACTTTGGGGTTATGATATTTGTCCTCAGGACTTCACAACTCCCATGCTAACCCTCTCTGACTCCATTGGAGGTCACGACCCACCAGTATAGGAACTGCTGTGTGAAAGTGATGTTGATTTGTAAATGATATTTATCTTTGCATTAGAAAAGAAAAAATATGGTAAATGTATAGCTTACTGTTTTCTCCAGTTATGGCTCAATTGGGTTGTCATAGTAGTATGATTTTGTTGGCAGTCCAGAATTTCAGTTTCATTTGTTTTAAGAAGATGTGCTTGGATTTGCCATTCAGCCTTAGGCATATTTAATCTAGACTTTGAGTATTAGATCTGCATTCCTTGTAGGCCAGTAGGTTTTGTTTCATGGTGGCATTGTACTGTATCTTGCTTTTGTAGAGTAAAAGTAAGTGTTTTGTGAAAAGCAAAATCACAAGAAAAATTATAGGGGAAATGTACTATTGTAAAATGTACTCTGTTCAGCTCGAGACTTTGACTCGAGATAGTTTTGTTTTAGATTATAGTTGATGAATTTGGAAGTCTTATCATGAAAGTTCAAATTTTGATTGTTGTGACCACACGTTATATTAATTTTTATTATGTTTTCTCAGATTGACAAATGACTGATATATTTCCACCTCGTGCAAATGGGCGAGAGTAAAAACATGTATGTGTAACATTTAATTTATATTCATTTTTATGAAGTTGCAGGTCTTTGTTATTATAATTGTTGATTGATTTTTTTAGAATAAAAAGCTTGTCTCTGTTTAATCCACAAACTGGTGGAAACAAAATCATGCCGTTGGATTTCTTTTT
>NC_051405.1:23976740-23976951 GCF_015228065.2 Penaeus monodon
TTTCTTATATATATGTATATTTTTTTCTTTTTTCTTTTCTTTTCTTTATGTCATTTAAGAGGAATGAATGGTAAGAGGAAAGAAAAATTAAAAGTTAGTCATCACTTGATGGAAACCACATATACCAAAAAATCATTAGATATTGGGAAGAAAAAAATTATAATATTGATGATAGTGATTTGGAAAATACTAATGATCCTACACAAGCAAA
>NC_051405.1:23977153-23977842 GCF_015228065.2 Penaeus monodon
TAGTAATTATAAAATTATGAAATTATTCATTTACATCTTTCAGTTTACCAAATAACCGTAAAAAGTGTTTTCTAATAATATTACATGTTTCCTTGTGTTTATATTATGACATTTCACCAAAGAGAAAAATGGAACATAGACCATCTAAATAGTTTACCACAAAGGTTACTGTTTTTTTAGTGACTGAAAGCACTTGCTTCATTATTGTAGAACATTGGTAGATGCTGTGCCTTGTATAGGCTATGCTTTTCACTAGCCTAGGATTGATTAGTTAGATTGCTTGACTGCCTCACTTTAGGCTAGTGCCTCCTTGTGATTCACTTGCTTATCCGGCCTGTTTTGTTTTTTATTTTGTTTTCCTGGCATGTAGTGATTGCACATTCACCTCCATTGTTTGGAATGCTTACTATTTTAGTGGAAATGAAACTGCAGTAATAAGGAAGATGATTATTAATTGATGTAATTTGTCTGGTAAGTTTTTGTCATGCTGAAAGGTATTGATTATCATGTTTATAATAAGTTATTGATTATGTAGTCTTTTTTTTTTCCAGCAATTATGTAGGTTTGAGGATTATGTTTTTCTCAATACAGTGTGATTAGACAAAAAGTTTAGACATTTTAGTTTTGTTTGCATTGAATTTGTTCTTTATATTTTGTATAGAAGAATTATGTTTATAATTTTTTGCATA
>NC_051405.1:23977882-23978181 GCF_015228065.2 Penaeus monodon
CAGCAATTTTCATTTTTTACTTTAACTTGATAATTTTTCTTATGTTTGATACCTAGATCATAGAGAAAAGTCATTTGGTGGTGATGCCTAAGGGCCTGTCTCATATGAGCAACTTATCGTATATTTTCTACAGTGTATAATATATTCTCAACATGCATCATGTACTGTGACATGAGCATGCACAGTTTAATCTGTATTTTGGCACATAAACACTGAGGGTGATGGATACTAACCAATCACAGTTCGTCACTATTGCAATAATTATTGCAATAGTGCGTGCAGTAGTGTGTGTGCATGTG
>NC_051405.1:23978380-23979363 GCF_015228065.2 Penaeus monodon
GCACACGCACACGTACCACACAGGTCTATGAAAGTTTTTTTTTTTTTAACACAGAGACTAATTTATTTTGAAAGATAAAGTTGAAATCCATTTTAAGAAAAAGGAAAAAAAAAAATATAAAACGACTTTATTATTAAGACAAGGCCATAGAAATGTACCTCTGTCAGGAAATCACCATGCATTTGAACTGGACTATTTTTGGGGGGAAATTATCCTCTTGCTTACTAATTTGGGTTTACCGTGTAGTTTATTTGCAAAGAAAAGTGTTCACCTCTTCTCATTGCTCTAGGTACTGCATAAAAATAAACCAACAAAAGTAAAGATGAACTAGTGCAAATTTTCAAAAGCTCGAAGTCCTAATATATAGTATCTTTTGCAGTGTGGTGATGGCTAGGCAGGGATTCATGGGAAAGGAGCTGAGATAACTTCTTGAATAGCAAGCCACAGCCGTCAGCATGTTGTCCAACTCTCGTAAGAAGTCGGACACCATGTCCAGCTGTGACAGTCTGGCTGGGAAGTACATAAAAAAGGAATCTCCTCCCGAGGTGTCCATCATTAATGTCTGGCCAAATGCAAGTCAGGGTGATTTGAGAAAGAGGAAGAGTACAGTCAATCCACCCTATGTTAGTAGCAGTAATCCTCCATCCCACCAGGCCTCACCCTTAGTCCAAAAGTATTCCACGGGGTCTAGGACGCCAGTGAATGGAATGGCCCATGGAGGACTGGAAGGCAAATACACTCCTAATGTTGGGGAAGTTACGCAGCGGATGGGTGGCCTCCACCTGGGCAGCCGAGGGAGCCTTGATGGCATGTTAAAGCAGCAAGCACCCCCTTCGCCAGCTATGTTTAACCACACATTCATTAACCATTATACAGGATCTCAGTACAGTCTTGATCAAATACTCTATGGACCGAGTCACATCAGGTCACCACTAGAAGCAACAACCCAGGGTATTTCTTACCCTTTCCTCCATCAGTCTGGT
>NC_051405.1:23979407-23980408 GCF_015228065.2 Penaeus monodon
AAGACAACAACTGTCTCAATCAAATACTCATCTTGGGGGAGGTTCGCCTCAACCCCCTTCCCCTCGCCTTGAACAAGAGCTTCCTTTACCTCCAGGATGGTCTGTAGACTACACTCTAAGGGGAAGAAAGTATTACATAGATCACAACACAAAGACAACTCACTGGTCACATCCCTTGGAGAAGGAAGGTCTTCCTGCTGGATGGGAGCGTATTGAGTCTCTAGAACATGGTGTTTATTATGTCAATCACATCACTCGGCAAGCCCAGTATGAGCACCCATGTGCACAACAGTATCTTCCAAGAATTCCAGAGAATTCAGCTCTTGCCCAGAATAGAATGTTACCTATTCCACATCACACAGATTTCCGTCAGCCATTGTCACTCATGCCAGCATCACCATACCTCCACGAGAAAATTCCTTATTGGCTACATGTGTATTCTCAAGCCTCACCAGAACATGACCACAAGTTAAGATGGGAACTCTTCAGACTACCGGAGCTGGACTGTTACCAGGCAATGCTCAACAGACTCTTCAAACATGAGCTTCATGGCATTGTGATGAGTTATGAAATGTACCGTATTGCTCTGACCAAAGAGATTGAAAGAAGAATGCAGCAGATGAACACACCAATGGCAGGAGGGGCAGAGACCACAAGTGGGGTGACCATAACAGAAATTAAGGATGAGGATTCTCACAGTACTGAAAACGTCTCTTCTAATGAACATTTCAAGCAGCAGATACTAAATGCAGATAACTTATTTGAGTCTAAAGTGTAATACTGTTTTTCTATTGTACTAAATGCACTATCAATCAGACATAGAACGACTAACTAATGGAACTTTTTTCTGAACTTCAAGCTTTTTGTGGCAGCTTTCAGTGGGCAAAACTAGTTTACTTTAGAACATGATTTAGTCTTGTGCCTGTGATTATAGATCTACTATTAAATATTTGGCTGTGCATAGTGAAAGTATTAGTTGTCAGTGAGTGGTGTTGCACCCA
>NC_051405.1:23980444-23980794 GCF_015228065.2 Penaeus monodon
ATGTTACCAAAGATATGACCTAAGGTGGGCATTGCTTTGATTGCTTGTCGTGGTAGTGTTAACGTGGCTCTCCCCGTCCTGCACCACTGAAGTCCTGGGTGAGTGTCAGTTGATCACTCTTTAGTCTTCATGCATGCTCTTGCACTCTTATTGATGGGGAGCATGGCATGCTGATGCATTTTGTCTTTTGATGTGAAGATTGAAATTGTGATTGTTTCTGGTTTATACCACAGGGCTTCCTACATGCCATTTTCAGGTATCATATTCGTTTAACTTTTGTATTGTTCTCAAACATTGCACTAACTGGCTCCATTAAATGTATTTGAAAATATTGATCTGTTGATGCTAGG
>NC_051405.1:23980932-23981197 GCF_015228065.2 Penaeus monodon
TTTTTCTTTTCTATAACTAGTAATATTGCTAAAGATGTTACCTTAATTTTATTTTCACATTGATGATGATAATGCTAATAATGAACTTTATCTTGTGCGCACTAATTACACCACACTGGACATCCAAAGAAGATGATCTATTTTCATCTATAGATTACATTTTCTTTATTTCTATCCATTATTTTTACAATTTAACCTCATTGAATATAGGTGATAGGGATGGTTGTTTATATAAAGAGTTGGCCAAGATGGAACATCTTGTCAT
>NC_051405.1:23981738-23982226 GCF_015228065.2 Penaeus monodon
CCTTTTGTGTTTTAGCCCCTCCTGAATATATCTTGGCATTGGGTCCATAGGTTTTTGCATTTATTAATAATTGCAGTGCTTGTATGAAATATCTGTTACTGATCAGCCTCTGTTTTGTAGTGCAACCCTTCCCCCAAAGTCTCTGCTTAATGTTTGACCACAAATTCTCAGTAGGATTAAGGTCAGGTGAATTTCCAGGCCATCTAAGACTGTGATTCTGTTTATGCAGAAGAAAGTCCACATTTCCTTGAATATGTGACACAGTTCCAAGGCTTGAAAAATGGCTGTGCCATATGAGAAGGTTTCTGCACTGTGGGTATCTATATGCAATTTTCTTTTCCTTTTTTTATTTTTTTACAATTTTTTTTAACCTTTTTTCTTTTTTAAAAAATTTAATAGGGGGGGAAAAAGGGGGGGGTTTGTTTTTAAAAAAATTTAAAAGGGGGGGTTTGGGCCAAGTTTGGGGAAAAAAAACCCCCTTTTGGGTC
>NC_051405.1:23982326-23983835 GCF_015228065.2 Penaeus monodon
AAAAAATTTGGGCCAGGGCCAAGGTTTTTGCAAAATTAAAAATTTTGGGGGGGCTTGTGGGGGCTTCTTTTTACTGAAAAAGCCCCCTTTTGTGGGGTGAAACCCCCCCAAATTTTCCCCGGGCAAGGCCAAAACATTGGCAATTTGCCCATGTGTTTTCCCGTTTCTAAGATGGGGGATTCTTTTAAAAATTTTCAAAAATTTTTTTTAATTTTCCTTTAATTAAACCCAGGTTTTAAAATTGGTTGTGATTGAAAGGGGGTTTTGAGGGGGAAAATTATCCCAAAAACTTTTTCCCTTTTTTGGATAAAAAACCGGGGAACTGATGGGAAAAAACCCGGGAACACCCTCAAAAACACTGCAAAAGGGGGTTCTTTTTTCCCCTTGTTTTGTCAAACACAAAATTGGGGATTTTGTGCCTTTGTTTAAATAAAAGGTTTTTGTCCATTTTTCACCTTTTTGGTTTTGGGGCCCCTTTCCTGTTTTCGGCCCGGGGGTTTTGTTTTTTTCATTTTTAAATTTGTTGTGCTTTTTTTAAGGGGAATATCTTTTAAGGGTTTGGGGTCTTTTTTTTTGGGGAAAAACCCTTCCCCCCAAATTTTTCCTCTTAAAAAAAAAAAAAAAACTATTTTTAGGATTAACCATAATTTCCCACCTCAAAACCGTTTTTGTTTTCAAAAAAGGTCCAAAAGGGAAATGGCCCTTTTCCAAGCCATTAAAAGGGGATGGCTGTGAAATAAAGGGCTGGTTTTTTTGGGGGGGAAAATTATTAAGTTTTTTTTAAACTTTATAAAAAAAAAAAAAAAATTTCCCAAAACCTTTTTCCCATTAAATGCACAAGGGTGTTTTTTTAGTTTGCTTTTTGAAAGGAAGGCTAAAAATTTTTGGGGTTTTTTTTCCCTTTTGGGAATTAAAAAAGGGTTTGGGTTTTTTTTCCCCTTTAAAATCTTTCTTTTTCCCTTGGGACCTTAATGTTTAAAAACCAAATTGTTTGTTTTTAAAAATTGGCTTTTTTGGTCTTCTTTTTTCCCAAACACAAGGGGAAATCTTTGGTGGGGTTCTTGTTTTTTTGAAAAAACCCTTTTTAAAAAGGTCAATTTTAAAAAATTTTTTTTTTTATAATTTTAAAACCCTTTCCCTTAAAAATTTTTTTGTTTGGAAAAGGGGGTAAGGGAGGGAAAGGGTTTCCCTAACCATGAAAACCATGGTTTTGGGGGATCCAGCGGGAAAGAAAAAAGCAAGGGGACCTTTTGTGGTTTTTTTGTTAGGGCAAGGGCCCTCAAAAAAAAAAATTTCCATTATGTCCCGAAAAGATGCCCCTTTTAAAAATGTAAACTTTTATTTAATTTTTTTCTTAAGGCCTAAAAATTTTTTAAGTTTTTTTAAATTTTAATTTTTAAAAAAAGGGGAAAACCCTTTATTTTTTTCCCTTTGGTTAACTAATTTTGCAAAAATTATGGTGAAAAACTTTCAAAAAAACCAATGGTCTTAAAATAACAAAAAAAGGGG
>NC_051405.1:23983864-23986582 GCF_015228065.2 Penaeus monodon
GTTTGAAAAAAATAATTTTTAAAGGAATTGTTTTAAAAAATATACACATAATTTTAAATCTTTAATATAATTTCTTTTTATAATTAATGATATTTTGGGGGTTTGTTTAATATAAATTTTTAAACTGAAAACCTTTTTTTCATTTTAAACATGATTATAATGTTTGGTTTATATGTTTTTAACCTCACATTCATTCCAAAATTTCCCCATTTAAATCTACTATTAAGTTTTTTTAATATAAAATTTTTGTTAATTTTGTTTAAATTTATTTTTAGAATATAAAATGTTATTTTTTTCTTAATATTTTGGGTAAAAAATATGTATATATAAATACCTTAAAATAAAAAAATTATATAAATTAAATAAACCCACAAAATAATTTTAAATTTATTATAAATAGATAATTATATATATATATATATATTATTATATAAAATCATATTTATAATTATATAATTATAATTTTGGGGTTTTATATATATTTATATAAAAACTTAAACCGTATAAATTTATAATGAAATTATAATGTATTTTAATTTTTCATATATTACATAAAATATCCATAAATAACATATATAAAAAATATATAATATATATTATTATATCTTTTTATTATATATTTTTATAAATATATAAATATATATATCTTTATAATTATTATATTAAAATTAAAATAAATTATTTTATATATATATAATTTATCTATAACTATTTCCCCACATATTATATTAAAATATATATTATATATAAATTAATATCTATATATATTATAATATATATATTTTTAATATTTCCTAATTTCTATATCTTATATCTATATATATATTATATTTTGATATTAAAATATATTATATATTAAATATATTATTATATAAAAAATATTTTAATATTTATATATATATATATATAATATAAATATATTTTTAAATAAATTATAATTATTTTAAAAAAAAATTTATTACCCATTTAATTTATATTATATATTATCTTATTATAAAATTAAAAATATTTTTTCCTTAATATATATATATATATATATAACCCATTATATATATTATATAATAAATAATAAATTTAATTTTTATAATATTTTAAATTTTTTAAAAGTATTAAAAATTTTAAAATTTAATTATATATTTATTTTAAAAATATATATTTAAAAATTATTTTTTAAATTATTTATTTTATATATTTATATATTATTATAAAAATTTTTCATCTTAATATTAGATTATATTAAAAAAATTATTATATATATAATAATTTTATATATATCATATATATTATTTTATTATTTTTTTTTTTTTAAATTATTTTTTATATTTTTTATTATATCTACTTCTCTATTTATTATTTTTAATTTTTTTTATTTTTATATGTTTTAATATATATATTATATATCTTTATTTCTCTATATTTTTATAAAATTTTAAAATTTTAATTTTGGTTTAATCTTTTATTCTTTATAAATATATATAAATTATATATAATTATTATATTCATTTTAAAATTTTTAAAATTAATTTTATTATCTTTTATATCTATATATAAAATTTTATTTTCCCCTTTTATAATATATATTTTTATTTTTATTTATTTAAATTTTATATATATTTTTTTACTAAAATTTTATTTAATAATTTATAATTTAAAATATATATATAATATATTATATATATTTTAATATATATTATATAATGTTATATATATATATATATAAAATTATATATATTTTAAAATAAAATATATATATTTTTTAAATTTTTTATATATTTTAAAATATATATATTATATATAAAATGTATTATATAATATATTAAAATATATTATTGTTTTAATAAAATTATAAAAATTTATATATATATTATATATATATATATATATATATTATTTTAATTTTATTAATATTTATAATATTAATTATTATATATAATAAAATATCTATATTTATATATATTTATAAAAATTATTTATTTATAATATATATATAAATGTAATTTTATTAATATATAAAATTTATATATATAAAATTAAATTAAATATATATTTTATATTAATTTAATATTTTTAAACCTTAAAATTATATTATGGGAAAATTTTTTAAAATTGTATATATATAATAATATATTTTTTTAAAATTATATATAATTATTATATTTATAATTATATATATATTTTTTTTGGGGAAATATATTTTTGTATTAAATATTATAGTATATATATATATATTTATATTATATTATATATTTTAAAATTTTTTTTTATTATTATATAATTGAAATTTTATTTTAAAATTATTTATTTAATTATTTTTTTTATTTTTTATTATTTTTTTTATTATTTTTTATTTTTTTATATTTTATTATATTTTTGTATTTTTATATATAAATAAAATGTTATATATTATATTTATTAATTATGAAAATATTTTTTAAAATAATATTTTATATAAAATTTTTAAAATTGTAATATCATATATATAATATATATAAAATTATTATCAATTTTATATATTTTAATTAATATAATATTATATATTTTAATTATATATAATATTTGTTATATATATATATAATAATTATAAAATTTATATTATATTTATTTGAAATATATTTATATATCTTATATTAATTATATTTTGGTTAATAAAATTAATTTTATATATCTTTAATTATTATTTTTTTTAATTTTATATTATTTATAAAATTTTTATATATT
>NC_051405.1:23986609-23987993 GCF_015228065.2 Penaeus monodon
TAAAATATATTTTAAAATTATATATTTTATTTTTTATTCTTTATTATAATTTTTTATTTATTATTATATAAAATTATTTTTTATATATATTTATTTAAAATTTAATAATATTTTTTATTATATTTTTAAAAATTCTTTTTATTTTAAAATTATATTTATTATAATCCTTATTTTTTATATATATATTATATTCTATTTATTATATGTATATATATTTATAAAATTTATTATTATTATTATTTAATTTATATATATAATTATTTTTATATTTTTATATATTAATTTTTTCTTTTTTTATATAAAATTTTTTATTTTTTTATTTATATTTTTGTTTTATTTTTTTTTTTCCCTTTTTTATTTTTTTTTATTTATTTTTTTTATTTTTTTTTTCTATTTTGTTTTTTTTTTTTATTTATATGTATTTTTTTTTTTTTGTTTTATATTATTTAACGTATTTTTAATTATATTTTATTATTTTAAAAAATTATTAATTTTTTATGTATTTTATTAAATTTCCCCCCCTAATTATTTATTATATTTTATATTTTTATATTATATTATTATTTTTTATTATGAAATTTTATTATATGTTATATTATATATATTTTTTTATATTTTTTTATTTTTATTTTATATAAATTTTTCTTTTAATTATTAAATTAATATATTTATTTTTTTATTTATTATATTTTTATTATTTTATATTTTAATTAATTATATTATTTTTTTTTTTCATTTTTTCTTTTCTTTTTATTCCTTTTAATTTTCTTTATTACTTTTTATATTTTAAATTTTTATAATATTTTTATTATTTATATTTATATTTTATAAAAATTTATTATTTTTTATATTTCTTTTATTTATATTATTAATTTATATTTTTATATTTTATTATTATTTTATATTTATATATATTTTTTAATTTTAATTTATTTATTTTTATATATATATTTTTTATATAAAATATATATATATATATATTATTATTTTTTATATAATTTTATATATATGTTAAAAAATTTAAATTTATTTATATATTGGTTGAATATAGATAGGTAAATTTTTAAAATCTATAGTTTATATTTTTTATTATGTATAACCATATATATTTTTACCCCCTATTGTATAGGTTTTTGGGGATAATTTTTAAATTTTAGGGTAAAGGTGAAATATGCCAAAAGCAATGTTTTTTCTTCTAAGGCTCTGTTAGTTTGTGTATATCTTTTGTTTGTTTTCTTTTAGTATGACAGATATTAGATGTCAGTTGAAATACTGCAAAAGACAAAGAGAAAAAGACATGTTCTTTATTTTGATATTGATATCCTGTGATTACTTTTTCAGGAGGAGAGTGTATCGTCTCTAAGGCACTAAAAACTAAAAACCC
>NC_051405.1:23988082-23988424 GCF_015228065.2 Penaeus monodon
GAGAGAAAAGAGGAAAAACTTTTTCCTTTGGGGTCTTTTTAAAATATTCTAGTCTTTTTATTAATTGAAAAATTTTTTAGCCTGGGTGTAAATGGAATCACCCAAAACCGTGCTTGGTTTTTAAGAGGTTAGGGCTTTAATGAAATGGGGGGAAAAAACCCCGCAAACCTGCCATATTGGAAAAACCCCAAAAATGGGGGCCCTTTAAAGGTGAATAACAGTTTTATCTAGATCATGAGTTTCAATTTTGATGAAAATTTTTGATAACCCCTAAAAATGTCATAGCCCTTCCCAAATTTTTAAAACATTATTTCATCCCCACCACCTAAACGCCCAGTACAT
>NC_051405.1:23988465-23989147 GCF_015228065.2 Penaeus monodon
ACAAGACACATCAAAACACAAATATTTCATTATAAATAGTCAGGGAATAATTTTTCCATTATTGCTTCAATTACAGATGTGAAAAACAGAAAATTGCAGTACCCCCCTAAAACTTACACTGCGTTTTGATCCACCATACCCCAAAAAAGATAAATTGGGGGGGGCTAGAGAAACTTTCTGTTTTTTGTAAGGGTTTCATTTTATTTTTTTTATTTTTGATTTTGAAATTTGGGTTTCCAATCCATGTGACATAACTTCTCCCTTAGATGCATGTAATGCTTCTTTATAGACAGTGGCATATCTCAAAAAAAAGGTCAAATAGCAACGTGATCCTTGTGGTGAAGTCTATAATGTACTGAATTAGCATGTTTTTCCCTTGATAATATTTTCCCAAAAAAACTTCAAATGTGTATTTTACAAAATTTTCCCTGGGAAATTTCTTAGCTTCAGGGCCCTGTGGGCTTTTTTGGGTTTTTTGGGGTTTTTTTTTAGTTTTAGCCATTTGTGATGAGTTTTTTAAACCCGGTGAGCTGGGGTAACTATGGGATTTTTAGGGTTTCCTGTATGCCCCGGTTAGTTCCCCATAGTGATTTTATAAACTAATCCTTTTTTTGTTTTTTAGGGTTCTTAGTCACCTCCCTAACACATTGGGGTGTGGGTGTGTGGGGGTGTGTTGGGGGTG
>NC_051405.1:23989413-23989746 GCF_015228065.2 Penaeus monodon
ATTTTTGTTAAACCCTTTTGTTTATTTATTTAAAAATTTTGTTTATTTTATTTCTTTTTTTTGTATATATTGTTTTTGTTTTTTGTGTTTATTCTTTATATATTTTTCTTTGTTTTTGTTATATTTTGTATGTTTTTGTTTATATTGTTCTTATAAAATTGTTATTATTTGTTTTTTTTGTTTATGTATATTTGTTTTTTTATTTGGGATATTTTGGTATTTTTGTGTATATTTTTGTATTAATGTTTTATTCCCCCCCCTTTTTTATCATTTAATTAAAATTTTCCTATATTTTAAAATTTCATAAATATATACCAAAAAAAATAATTTTTT
>NC_051405.1:23992377-23993640 GCF_015228065.2 Penaeus monodon
CCTCATGCATCAGTAGTTCTGTGTGATATACTGTCTATTTGAATATTGGTTTACATTTGAAGTGGAATGTGGGTATGCAAGGGAATTTTGATTTAGGAACTATTTATTAACTTACCACTCCCCCTTTTTAAAAACGAGCTGGAGTTCCCGCTGACACCCTTTTGGGTTCCCTATTGACAGCATGGAAGCCAAGGGGCCATAAACCAAATTTTAAGGCCCCAAACAGGACCCGTCCCCTGAGGCCATCGCTGAATTTTCCCTTTTATTGCGACCATTATTTCCCTTTTTCAACCATGGCATGTTTTTAATTTTTCCCTGAAAAGAAATTCCACTGCATAATGCTAGAGTGGATGATTTTCAGTCTCTGCAAGAGTTGCAACAAATGAATCTGACAACAGAGTCAATCAAGACAGAGCTAGAGAAGGTATTGCATGGATTAGTGTTAGCATAGAAATTTACCTTTTTTTGGACTTGACGTCAGATAAAAAATATTTTTTCCCCCGAAACAGCCCAGTGTAAACCCTTTTTAAACCCTTTTTTAAATAACTAGGGGAAAAAATTCATATAAAATTTAGCAGGGTTTGTAAAGGGGAAACCCTACAATTCCTACTTAATCAGTGTTTTTGAAACTTTTATTTTCATCTTTTTATCGTCATTATTATTGTGTTCTGATTTTTCTTGAAACAGATAGTTGACGACATAAGGTTTTGGGTATTGATTTTGACAATTGCTCAGTTTTGGATTGTTTACTTTTTTATACTGAAGGTGAATGAAAGCAAGAGAATGCTTTTGATACCTATGGTGGTGTTTGCATGTGGCTGTGGATATTATAGTTGTATGAAAGAACAAAGAGGAAGAGTAGAAAATGAGGAGCGTGTCATTATTTCTATGAATATTTATCGTTATGCATTGCTGCTTATGTTAAGTTGCCCCTTTGCTGAAGAATAAAGTGTAAGCATGATGATGATAATTTTTTTTTTGGGTGGGTGGGTGGGGGGAATGTTGCAAAAGAAAATACATCTTGGGTTCATTTAAGGAGAACATCAAGGGCAAGAGGACAGTTGCTTCCCTTGTGAATTTCTTTGCTTATATGTGTTCAGTCGTTGTTGTCTGTTACGAATGAGATGCACAGATGTTCTTCAGTATTTCATATAGTCAAATTCGATGGTTATATATAAGTTCATAGTCTGAATTATTATGAATACTTTTCTTATTATTACAGAGTGGCAGTTTTGGATTGCTTGTGAAGCTTTCAATATGTAA
>NC_051405.1:23994571-23996000 GCF_015228065.2 Penaeus monodon
TGCAGTAAAACTTTATTCCGAACACTGGAAAGTACATTTATGGCTTTAAAACTATGGCTGACTGTCATGGTGGTGTTGCTTCAGGTATGTGTGTGTGGGTTTATGTATACATACAGCTGGCAGTCTGAGAGTTCAGTGCTCCTCTTGAAACTCACATTAAGGATCTTTTGTGAAGTTTTGTTAGTAGGTGGGGATACAAATGACATAATACTCAGTTTTTTTACATTTTCCTCAACCCTTAGCTAATTCTGTGTGATGAGAGTTCTTCCATCGCTTTAAAGTAAGATTCAATCTCAGCTGAAATGTTATCAAATGTGCCTTTGTTTAACTTGGCATAATATGACTTTATACTATGCCCAGATGTTTTATAAGATTACAGTTTATGAATATCCTCTCGGGCAGTTTTATTATTCCTTGAAGTTGTGGAGTGTTTGGTTGTATTTTTCTAATACTTCTAGATTAATCGTTTTGGATATTTATTATTTGTTTTAATTTCTCAGAGTCCACGATTTATATTATAAAAATAATGAGGGATGTATGTCTTCACAACTTGATGCATTAACAAATAAATAGTGAATTAATAGCAAAGTACTAAAAAAAGGTTAAAGAGAAAATCTGGTTATGAATAATAAATTAAATGCAGGTCACACAGTTTAGAAAGCCATGACTTAGCAGAAAGTATAAAGTTTTTGATGTTCTCTGCTATGGGTAGCATACAGAGATAAATGAATATATACTTTATAAAGTAAATCTTTTTTTCTTTGCTGATATGATGAATTGTATGAAAAGTCCCAATTACTGCAAACCAGTGCTATTTCGTATAGGAACACTACAGCTAGATTGCTAGCACTCCCAGAAATCAATTTTACTGTAATAACCAATTAACCAAGATCACCCTTTACACAATTCGCCATGCTCAGTCACCTGCAGGATGAAGATGGGTAGAAGAAATAACATTAATTCCATCAAGCAGTGTTACAACCACTTCAGGAAACCCCTAATATGCTCAAAGGCTGCGATCCAAATAGTGGGAGGGGGAGTTATGCAAATGATGTTATTCACACGTTTCCTGTCACAACCACTCCCGGAAATGCTTCACATGCTGGAAAGCTTCGGATCGAGTTAAACGTTGAATCTTGTAATTAATAAATACGGACAAACATGATAATGATTGATACTACACATGTTTTTTATACGTTTAACTCTGTATTGTTAAACGCATGTAGAGTGCGAAAAAACATGAATTACGTTAACAGAGCATTTTCCGTATTAAAAAGACAAGAAATGTTGATAGGCATAATGAAAAACAAACAAGAAAGATGAGAAGGGACATGAAAAAATAAAAATAAACTCAGTTCTGTTATCTAACGTAAATCATGGAAAGGCTAGCGTAACAGGTAACAGCAAATAACCGCTAAGGTCGGTCCTG
>NC_051405.1:23996312-23996639 GCF_015228065.2 Penaeus monodon
GTCATTCAAGGGAGGTGTTCTTGTTTCCGGTGGGTTGGTTCTCAAACTTTTGGCTGCGAACCCTACAAATTACTTTAATAGATTCGCGACCAACCCCCCCCCCCCCCAGCAACTATATCCTAAATATCCTCAATATTAGAAGATTATTAGTGTGGGGTATTCTATACAGCCAAGAAAATATGCATACACAGCGTGACTTTATGATGCATTATCGATCATCGGGCAGGTCGACCACCGATGGCAGGTGCAAGACGCCTTGGGATGGATAGCGGGAGGAAGAGGAGGAAGGAGGGTAAGCAGGATCTCGCGACCACTGATAAAAAGAAT
>NC_051405.1:23996753-23997258 GCF_015228065.2 Penaeus monodon
GCTACCACTAATCTCTGAATTTTGAGCGAAGTGGGAGCTACAGTCACTCTAGTTACTAATAAATTTATCTTAGCTGCTCAATTTGCAAACTTTCTAATCTGGATAATGATTGGTTTTATTACCTTTTGCATAGGGCACAAGGGGTCAATTATGTGTTTTGCTACCATTGCACTATTGCATTGTGATTGCTTGTGTTTGCTAATTGGATTTCTTTTCATCCAGTATTTTCACGAAGACATCGAAAATAGAATGAAAAAAAAAAAAATGTATTGGCTGTGAAAAACAAATACTGTAAAGTTTAATTGAAAATACGTATAGTTGCCGTATCACCTACAGACAACTTTAACCCTACCGAACCCCCACAGCTTCCCTACCATTTGCCACAAAATGCTTGCTTCTGTCAATCCATTACTGAAAAAACTACCCACTTGCGCACAAGCATCGTATCGAAATAGTTTTCATCAAATTGTACCGTGGCCATCACACGGTGGCCAGTGTTGTCACT
>NC_051405.1:23997355-23997449 GCF_015228065.2 Penaeus monodon
CCTCGCGGATTCGGGACCTCCGTTCTGAGAACCACTGGGTTATATAACCGTCTATAGGTCTACCTCGTCGAGAATACCTAAACAAGAGTGCAGC
>NC_051405.1:23997486-23997588 GCF_015228065.2 Penaeus monodon
AAGAAAGTCCTTCGAGAACCATTTTGTCGAGTGTGTGGTCAGAAGAAAAAGAATTATGTGCTCTTTATGCATCAGCCTCCTGATCGGAAGGAAATATAATTC
>NC_051405.1:23997751-23997924 GCF_015228065.2 Penaeus monodon
CCTCCGTTGGTCAGGAAGAAATGTAATTCAAGAAGTAGGGAAAGGAAAGAAAGGAAGAAAAAGAAGAAGAGGAAGGTAATGCAATTCAAGAAGGAGAAGAAAGTGTTGTCATTTGAGGACTTAGAAAATAACAAAAATAATGACCATGATGGTTATTAAGAAGTAGTTGTCGA
>NC_051405.1:23998232-23998352 GCF_015228065.2 Penaeus monodon
GGGGACAAATTTAAAGACCAGGTAAGATGTAAAATAATGATAAACATTGTAATTCATAATGTAAGGTGAATATTGGTTATGCATTCAAAATACATTTGGTTTTTCTCATGCAAATCAGAT
>NC_051405.1:23998414-23998949 GCF_015228065.2 Penaeus monodon
TCTTTTAAACACACACGTGTTTTAATAAGCGTATGTTGGTTTTTCAAAAGCAAGTGCGGCATTTAAATAGCTATTTTGTGTTAGTTTCGAAAAAAAAAAGATCGTCAGAGATTACTAATGTTTCATTTTTAAGTCAGAATAAAACTTGAAAATTAATTCATTTTGTGATTTCCTTTGACTTTTTACACTCTTTACGCGTGGGAAGTGAAGAATAATTACATACGGAAATAGAAAATAATTTGCATTTGAATATTTCTTATGTCATGTCTGTATGATCGGCGAGGATGGGACTCGGTGAGTGAAGCGAGTATACATAACTTCCTTGTTAGCTTTAGACAGACCCCATGAAGATGTCAAGTCATTATTTTACTAGAGTTCTGGTGTGCCTACATTCTTGATAATAAGTCGAGAGTCTGTAATGTCTTGGTTATGTAAATTTCGATGCGTTTTTAACCCTTTGTGACAGTCATGGAACTCGATGCAAGCACAGGGATATCATGGTGTGCATAATTACATGGGAATAATGAACTCTCTC
>NC_051405.1:23999002-23999266 GCF_015228065.2 Penaeus monodon
CAAACAACTGCTGTCAATATTATTTCAAAATTCAGGTCAAGTAACTATTCAACGTAAGAATAAGAATGGTTCGTTCATCTAAGAGGCAAGCAACGCCATAGATGCTATCTATTACTAGTAGAGTAGTGATAGTAGACTAATAGACACCAAATTAATATGAGGGAATCAAGCAGTCCGACAAATCAAACGAATATTGGTGAAAAGAGAACCTCTCTGTTTAATGTATGGAATCTTAGATCTTTAAACATGTTTTCACTCATATCC
>NC_051405.1:24000917-24001506 GCF_015228065.2 Penaeus monodon
AAGAGTACATATTTTGTAGAAGTAATGTAAAATGAGTAGAACAGAGATTTGATATTCATATGACAACTAAATCAAAGTCCACTTATATAGACATTGAAATAAATGACAACAAATTCGATTCGATAGGATGTTGATTATGGTTATCATCGCCAAATGATATATAATACAAATACACGATTACCTGTTTAATTACCTCGTACCAAGATGCGGCTTTTCGCCAGCTTCATGACGCAACAGGGAGCAGCTGTCCCTCCAAGAAAAAGCTAAATCCACTTGTATTAGATTCTGGTGCGAGCTTAATCAAGAGGAAAAGTGAGAAAGCTGGTTGCATGTAGCGTTGGATATACGATTAAGTATGCGCAAAAGGAAAAAAGGAAATGATATTGTAGTTTCGAGCTAATTGGGGTAATAAAACGGTCGTATTAATGGTTCTAAAATGACTGTGGTATATCAAGGGACTTATCTGAACTATACCAAGGAAGACATTTGCACTCTGAGCTGGGTAAAGTATGGTAAGGAATGTATATACTATCTCATTTTTTTTTCTTCAAGGAATGGAGAAGGGAAAACCAGGGATCAAAAGGTGAAC
>NC_051405.1:24002041-24002221 GCF_015228065.2 Penaeus monodon
GAAAACTAGTATCAAAAAGGAAATCTGCACACCAAACATTATTCGCAAAAAATGACAAATCACATATTATACTAAAATAAAAGATAAAATAAGCGAGGAAAATAAGCAGCTTTTGGATCTCTTTTTTTTTACGTATTTCCATCGTGAAACAAATAAACATAAATATTTTTAAAAAGTGAA
>NC_051405.1:24003140-24003221 GCF_015228065.2 Penaeus monodon
CGCCTTTCATAATGCGAGTCGACGCGAGGAAGACGCAATGACCTGTTACCCAAGTAGTAAAGGCACATATGGAGTGCGGGC
>NC_051405.1:24003503-24003632 GCF_015228065.2 Penaeus monodon
AGACCCCATTGTCCCACCTCAGGACTACTTGAGACACAAGTGGCAAATTTCTTCCGCAAGACCGACCTGCGCAAGCAAGGGCCGACCCAGGGATCCCCGTTGACATTTTCCTTGTCTTCTTTCAATATG
>NC_051405.1:24003687-24003751 GCF_015228065.2 Penaeus monodon
GTGGATTAGCCGGAGGAAAAATGGGAAAAAGAGAATTGTGCGAGAGGACAAGGAGAGAGGGGAA
>NC_051405.1:24003979-24004048 GCF_015228065.2 Penaeus monodon
ACATATATTGTGCATATTAATAACTGTCTTCGTCATTTCCCTCATCTTCTCTCAACACAAGAAGGATCT
>NC_051405.1:24004400-24004805 GCF_015228065.2 Penaeus monodon
AATTTAGGCCAAATATACACATCAATTTCCTCCAACAAACACATGGAATACACAAAGATTACACAACCAACGAAACAAAGTGAAAATAAAAAGAAAAGGCCAAACACAATGCACGTTATCTTCATATGAACATGAAAGTTGTGTGTGTGAAACGGCACAATGGACGCCCTATCTTGTCTAAAAATTATGTTGCCGATAGGATGAGGATTTGAGTTAATACCTTTAAATAGATATTTGCATAAAATGTAAAATGATAATAGAAATTAATCTCTTCCATGTTCAGAATTATTTCTTTATGGATTGCATTTACATAATTATACAAAAAAATATTCATCGAAGGAAGAGGATGGTATAGAATGGAAGTGAAAGTGATGGGAATAATAAAATAGAAAGGGAGTGAACCTT
>NC_051405.1:24004862-24005646 GCF_015228065.2 Penaeus monodon
CAATTCACTGCACACCTACTCACATTATTTTAATCAGCCTGAGCATTTTTCATTCCATTTTGCTTTTGAACGCTACTAAAAAACGCAGTTCCTAAATTCCTAAACTCCTAAGCGGTCCCTCAGTCTGACCTAAGCTCTACTCCATCGTAGAATTATACACTTAACAGGATGTACATGTCTCTCTTGAAGTCACGGAAGACTGCGCGTGTTACCCAGATTTCCTAACGTTGAGCATTAATTACATCGATGCCACCTGATAGTTACTGCCTCTGCTGTAATTGAATCGATGTTCAAAGTTCTGAGAGGAACCGGCGTGTTATGTTGCGGTAAACATATTGTCCATTTGCACATACGGGCAACTTTCGGCGCATAAAAGAAAATGAATGACAATGAGATGGGCTGATGATGATACAAACAGTAGTAATTGCATCACATCCAACTTTTGACTGAAAAAGGAGGTGACTATTTCGGTGTAATACAAAGGTCGCGCGCCGGTGAGTTCAAAGGTTTGGCTGGGAAAGGTGAGACGATCCACGCGGTATTATAATGCAACCTAATTAGATTTGATTAAAAGAGAAACCCGTATGATGGAGCGTTCTTTGATATAAGGCATATTCATACTTAGCATCATTCATGTTCACGCTGTATTGTAAGGGCAGAATGCAATATTCGTGAGATTACAGAGGTATTAGGGTTCTCGAGATGTATTTGGAGATGGCGATAGCACCGGCGGATCTTGCCGTCGTGGCGGTGTTCTGGGAATTTGAACTCGCTAAATATAGAA
>NC_051405.1:24006153-24006327 GCF_015228065.2 Penaeus monodon
CCTTTACCTCTCGTAATATCGAAAGCTGAAATATTACCCGACATAAAATGCGTAGCTGATCACAATGCCCGTAAGGGTTATAATCATATAACTATTTTCTTTCATTTTTTATTTATTTTTTTCCCGCGAATAGATAGTCTAAATATAAATTTGCGATGGAAGGCAGAGTTGAGT
>NC_051405.1:24006605-24006752 GCF_015228065.2 Penaeus monodon
TTCCCGTCCGGTGAGCGAGATTAATTTGCCTTTGTTCTTTGTTACTGTTCAGTCGACGGGAGAGAAAAAAAAGAAGCAATAAGATGCAGGATTAAAGATTTCGGAGAATTAAAGAGCTTGGGAATGTTTTTCTTTTTGGGGTTATCG
>NC_051405.1:24008676-24008949 GCF_015228065.2 Penaeus monodon
AAATGCTGAAACCCTGAACTTTCACCTCTTCATCTGGAAAGACAAAAATAAGATTACTTCCTGCTAATACAAGAAAATACAAGAGACAACGGAGAGAACACTGTGTCTGAAACATAATGCATGCGACAACCCTGACTGACTTTAATGCTCATGAGATCAGCAACAAAAACAATACCTGCCAATTAATTCAGACTTGGGAGGACGTAGACTAATTAATGTTAGATGTTAGAAGTTCATGTCATAGAATTAAAATTGTAACAAAGGCTAAAGGTA
>NC_051405.1:24009713-24009890 GCF_015228065.2 Penaeus monodon
GAGGTGAGGTGTCTCATTCACACAACTTAACCAGACAAACGATGACGTATACCCTTGTCTTCCCCTGCCCTGGGGCCCTTTCCCCCCTCTCTCCGAGCCTGTTGCCCCCCCTACTCTCTTGCTTCTCTCCCCTCGGTCTCTGCGTTACTCGGTCTACTTCTTTCTCTTTTTCCCCTC
>NC_051405.1:24010203-24010340 GCF_015228065.2 Penaeus monodon
CAAGACTGTGTGCAGAGAGAAAAAAAACCCAGATACATTAAGGTATTTTGGATCTTTTGGAAAATGACGGAATGGGGGACGAAAGGAAGGAAGAGAGGAAATAAAGAGAAAGGAAAAGCAAGAATAAAGATGTCTCT
>NC_051405.1:24010880-24011138 GCF_015228065.2 Penaeus monodon
GTCAGAATTCCTTGCAACTCTCCCGTCTAGCATATTCCATGAAGTTGCCACAGGTGCTAAGCCATATATAAATCACCGTACTTTTCCGAACGCGTCAAAAATGAATGAAAAAGAAAAAGGGAGACAGAAAAAAAAGGGGAAGGAGAGGGAAGGAGGGAGAGGTGGTAACCTTCACCAATGATAAATAATCGCACCAAAGTTTCACCATTTATAGCAATGCATCATGAAAATGTGACATTCTCGAAAACACACACACAA
>NC_051405.1:24011169-24011325 GCF_015228065.2 Penaeus monodon
AATCCAGGCACTTCATACTGCCACCGATCACTCACGCCCACGCAACACGCCCAAAGCTGCCCGCAAGAACCGCCCACAAGCTAAGTGGCATTGGGATCCGCCCCCCTCCACCCCACAATCCACAATTTTAAATGCCCTTGACTATTCTTGATGGTG
>NC_051405.1:24011750-24012722 GCF_015228065.2 Penaeus monodon
GCTTGCGGACGTAAATTCTGCCGAAGATAATAAGATATGTTACTGTGCCCTCTTTAAACTTTGATGCCTTTTAAGCCTTAAGGAACCTCCTTGCGCAATAGCACAAACAACAGCTTTAAGTAAAAGACTCTCTTCAGAATACTGTTATCTCCAGAATAATTTTTTCTGTACATTTTTTTTAAGTTTTAAATTACATCTTGTTTACATTCTCACCAACAGACATCCATGAGTGTAATTAACAAGTCATCTTTATTTTTTATCACTCTTTAGCCACAGGAAAGTCTAACTATATTACTTTGGTTACGTCACCACGGCAATGCTGACCAAACAATTTTTTCCATCTTATTTACACAAGTTAATGTTTGCGTGCATAACAGCTCTCTTTTATACGTTTGAGCTTTAGACCAGCGCCTTTCTTTAGTCTTATTTTCTGTATGTGACTATTCTGTGAAAAAAAAGTAAATAGATAAATAGAATTCCATTACGTGCGGAGAAACTCCCTTCTAATGCTGTCATGATTAGGTTTAAAAGATAACTGCTGTGTCATTTACACTATTGAGCTGTATTTTCGAGCCCCCGTTCTGTCTCTTGTGAATTACATTACAATATTACTCAGCTAACCACGCCCCTTTTCTTTTAAGATTTTTTTTTTTCTAATACGCACGTTATCACAATACCTGATAAATGATAACTATACAACTGGTGTCTGATGCCAGGCTCAATTCCGTACACAACAATGGAAAAAAGCCTTTAACAAACAAGATACCAAGATAGCAATCATCTAGCCTCTCATCTCCGTTTCGTCCTTACAGCATCTTCCTGTCCCATGGCAGAGGGAAAGGAGACTGCGATCGATACGCTATTGTCAGTGTTGCAACGTCCGAAGCATCAGTCTTGTGTGGTTTCTTGATCAGCGTCGCCTGTTCGTCGTCTCGATTTCGTGAAGGTATTTGAGGGAGGAGGAGATGCAGA
>NC_051405.1:24013118-24013303 GCF_015228065.2 Penaeus monodon
TTCCTTTTCATCAGACAAACTAATATCACAGGTAATTACAGGTTAATTAACTTTCGCAGAATTAGCATTCGGAGACGGCCTTGTCCTGTGGCAGTTCTCCTTGGAAGCACGTTTTGTTTTCCCTGTTTTATGTAAGATCGCAATTTCTGTTCTTTACTTTGTAAATATTTAGCTGTCGACTGTCG
>NC_051405.1:24021690-24021773 GCF_015228065.2 Penaeus monodon
TTGCGGTTTACTACAAAGGCAGATACTGTGTTATGTGGTTTTGTAACATAGGATGTTGTGTAACTTGATATTATGTTACGATT
>NC_051405.1:24022258-24022525 GCF_015228065.2 Penaeus monodon
TCGCCTGATCGAGCTGTCTGCCAAGCCTATCTACGCGTCCCCGATCCTGTGACAGACGGGAGGTTAGAGTTAATAGCTTCATGTAATTAATCAATCCTTCAGATACCGCAAATTAATTATGTCAGCGACTGATAAGGAGAATCGAAGAGGAAATTTGACGAAGGAGACTGTGAAGGGAAGATAAGGAAGAACGCCGGAGAGGGAATATTGGAGGATGTAGATGATTGGTTACAGATAAGAAATTGGAGAAGGAAGGAACTTAAAGGG
>NC_051405.1:24022730-24022906 GCF_015228065.2 Penaeus monodon
ATTAAAGCAAAACAAAAGACGGTCGATATGCGCGTCACTCTTGGACAATTAAACCTCATCACCGTCGTCTTGACTGAATCATGATCGATTTTGTGTAATTCGGAGAGCTATAGTTTAATGGCCTTGCGTGATTGATTGCGTCTCCGTAACACAATACAAATTAATTGCGTTAAGGT
>NC_051405.1:24024857-24025161 GCF_015228065.2 Penaeus monodon
AAACGCATGGATGGTGGCACCGATAAGAACCGCAGCACCGCGTCCTTTAAGCGCCTAGTTTGCCGAGGGCGAGATCTCAGCACGCACTAACAAGGCTGGGTCACGCAAGGTGGTTCCCTGTGTACACTTAGGGACACGAGCGTATAAATTCACTCTTGTCTGAAACACTAAGGAGTTCGCAGACACTTGACAACTTGTCATGTTAGCATCTGTGATCTTGACAGGGTTGGTTTGCATAGAGGGAAATATCTGATGGCAGATAAATCACAATGCATATTTTATATATAAGACAAATTGCAGGCCA
>NC_051405.1:24025212-24025618 GCF_015228065.2 Penaeus monodon
TGCTCTAACTGTAAAGCCAAGAGAGAGAGAGAAAAAAAAACGCATTTCCACGAAGCTAGGTAAATATGGCTTGTCCCAACGTCAAAAGTGGGTTCCGAGCCTAAATAAGTTTACGCTACAACCGCTCACGCAAAATACACACGAGACATTTTGCTCCTTTCTGAAAATACTAACTTTACACATCTCGAAAGAATAAGACAGGGATTTTTCTCTCTTTTCTTTGTCTTTGATTTCGCTTTCTGTTTTATTTCTGTTTGTTACCCTTATTTCCTTTTTTTCTTTTTTTGGTTTACTTTACTTTTTCCATCATAATTGTCTACCTTTGTATCCAGTTTTACCTGTCGCTTTTCCTCTCTTTTTCTTTTTCTTTCTTTCTTCTTCTGCTTCTTCTTCTTCTTCTTCTGCT
>NC_051405.1:24025687-24026343 GCF_015228065.2 Penaeus monodon
CTGTGTGCATGTCTTCCTTCTCACGTTTCCCCAGTGTTTCTTCCATTTCCTCACCTCCTCCTCCTCCTATCTCTCTTTCCTTTTCCATCCCCCATTATCTCTCTTTCCTCCTTCCCCTATCTTTCTTTCCTCCTCCTTCTTCCCCTTATCTCTCTTTCCTTCTCTTCCCCTTATCTCTCTTTTCTCCTGTTCCCCTTATCTCTTTCTCCCTCCCCTTATCTCTCTTTCCTCCTCTTCCCCTTATCTCTCTTTCTCCATCCCCTTATCTCTCTTTCTCCCTCCCCTTACCTCTCTTTCCTCCTCCTCTTCCCCTTATCTCTCTTTCTCCATCCCCTTATCTCTCTTTCTCCCTCCCCTTACCTCTCTTTCCCCCTCCTTCTTCCCCTTCCTCCCAGCTCCTCATATCAGACCGAGCAGCGGAAGACGAGTTGAGGACAAACCTCTTCAAATCAACAGCTAAAGGAACGCTGATAAGAACTAAGACGCTGTAATCAGACCTGTGTAAGAGGGACAGTGATGAGAGCAATATATAGCCCTTGGTGACGAGAGCTCCTTACCACTACCGCACTGTGCATTTGACTGCTCTTAATACCGTTGCACACTGCAGTTACGGACGCTTCCTTGAGCTGCTTTTGTTAGCGGGGGGTGGGGGCGAA
>NC_051405.1:24028320-24028527 GCF_015228065.2 Penaeus monodon
TGTTCTCCCTGCCCTGTTACCACGTTCTTTGTATAATGAGCATCCTTCCCCCTCATCTCGCTGTTCCCGCATCCTTGCTCTTCCCTCCCCGCCCCCCTCCTCGTTATGCATCACCTCCAGCTCCAGCAGCTCCTCCGCCTCTCTTCTTCCCATGCATATTCTCCTCGTTTCTCATGATCCATCTTCTTCGCTCCTTTCTATCGTCTC
>NC_051405.1:24029085-24029279 GCF_015228065.2 Penaeus monodon
TCCATGCTCCTACTCACTCTCGCCTCGCCAGAGATCCATGAGACGCAGCGGCCTTTCGCAGTCTCTAAAGTTGAACGGAGCTTAGTTGGCCGCGAGCCCTGGTGAGTGTCGGGTGGTCTATTCGCTCGCTCCTCCAAGGTTCTATCACTGGGACCTTTTGACATTGGCTGAGGTAGAGAGAGTAAGAGAGTAGG
>NC_051405.1:24029326-24029487 GCF_015228065.2 Penaeus monodon
AGCTCCCTCTCTCTCTCGCTCGCTTTGGTGGAGAATTTGATCTTATTAAAATGGACTTTGTACTGTGGAGTGTTTTCTGAAACTGGCGAAAGGGCGAAGAGAAAATGCCGATTATGGAGAAACAAATACAAGTTTGATACTCGAAATTTAATGGATTCTTT
>NC_051405.1:24029566-24029747 GCF_015228065.2 Penaeus monodon
AAAGAAATTAGAAAAGAACGAAATAACAGCAATAATAACTAATAACGCCACAGAGTCGACCACACACATGGTGCACGTGAATCTTCTCTCAAGACAATGACTTTGCATCTTCACAGTGAGAGAGTATTTCTTCAGGTTTCTTCAGGGATCGAAGAAACTGAAGAAAATTTAAGCTTAGAAA
>NC_051405.1:24032747-24032932 GCF_015228065.2 Penaeus monodon
TGAGATTAAAGGGTAACAAATTAACTTTTTACCATAGCCATTTTACTAACTTTAATATTTTAACCGGATGAATATGTAAATCGTGCATACTTATTTATTGTAACTTACTGATGACTTACTGATACCATTAGTTAGCGAGAGAAAAAAATATAGACTTGGAATATTATATAAATCAATGATTCAAT
>NC_051405.1:24033490-24034906 GCF_015228065.2 Penaeus monodon
CCATGAAATACCTTCCTTTTTTCCAGATTTAGTGCTGTTACAGGATACGTTTCGACTGAGAAAACGGTTGCGGGAACGAGCAGTGGAAAGTGTTCTGTACAGCAACGCAATATAATGTTGGAGGATCAGGAGAAACACGATAACACGTTCGATTTCTGTCGTTCGCTCTCTATTTCTGATTATCCCATAATACAAAACTTCTTGAGCGAGAATTCATGAATCTTGTGACTTTCTGACTATGACTAATACCTATTCTTTAGTTGATGGATGATAAGAAGTATTGTTGATAGTGGTTGATTTTTAGGGTTTACTAAAAATAATAGAACTAAGCGAAAAACTGAGAAAAAAAACGATGGAATTTGAGGTGAGGGGATTACCCACAAGTGAAGTGAATTGAAAAATCAACATGACAATGAGTACTTTTACCTGCAGTAAGAAATATCCAAAGGGCAGAAAAATGAACAATAATAATATCAGTTCAAATGACGTGTAAACGAACGTAAGCACCAACCTATTCTTCATGGTAGCAACATCAAATAACCACCTGATACTTCTGCTGCCCAATATTGCAAACACTCTCTCTGGTACAGTGCATTAACTATCGGACAGTCATTTAAGGTCGAAGAGCACCAATTAGACCTGCAGGCGTGTCACAGGACAAACTTTCGAGGCAATCAGCAATTCCCAAAGTTAACTAGTCAAACGGGAAACTCCGTACAGTACCGTGACAGGTTTCCGAAAGCGTTAACAGTGTGCGAACTGTAGACACCTCCACGAGGAACACACGACGTTGGAATAAACTCTACGGGAAAGGGACGCCTCAGTTGGACATGAGAAGCGCGCGCAGTGGTGTGTGCTGTGGAGAAATCAGTCGCAATGGATGGGGTTGTGCCGATGCCCTAGAAATGATGATGAAAATGTCACTGCCTGTGATGGTGACAGTGATGATGACAATCGTCTGTCTGCCACAATCGACGGTGGTGGCCAGGGTTGAAGGTGAGTACGGGCATAATTTTTAGAGCGAGGGACGGATAAACACAAGTCATACTCGTTGTATGACACGGTTAAAAATGTAAAACGTAAACATACCGTAAGATGAAAAGAAAATATTTTGAGTTATCCATGACCACAGTTCGAGCTGTTCACAATGGATCTGCTATGCACCAACAACATTTCATAAAGAATATACATCAATCTTTGTATAATGAAATTAAGTAACCACTATACAAAAGCTAAAAGCAATAACAGTATATTAACTGGCAGCAAACCTTATACAGGAATGACTGTTACAACATCAAAGCAGGTTGCGAGAGAGCACCGAGGCTGGGGTTTCGTTTTCAAGTTGGTGCCTTCCAGGGATGGTGGTTGTCCGCTACTAAAATATTCAACACGTGTAAATAAAAAGGGTTTGTGATT
>NC_051405.1:24035101-24035224 GCF_015228065.2 Penaeus monodon
GAAGGTGTGAATAAAATAGAATATATTGTAACCGCAAGATTATAATGAGATAAAAAAAGGAAAGGAAAAAATCTTGATGCATGAGACTAGACGATGCAAAACAAGAAGAATAGTGAAATATGT
>NC_051405.1:24035297-24035439 GCF_015228065.2 Penaeus monodon
GATGATATTATTTATATCTACTATAACTACCATAAGTATGAGGTGTAAAAATGAAAAACATAAGAGAACGAACGAAGTGCAAAAGAATATTTCATCCGGATATCTTAAAAAAAAAGGTATTTCATAAAAGGTAGACGAGCAT
>NC_051405.1:24035494-24035825 GCF_015228065.2 Penaeus monodon
CTCAGTTTATCAATTGAATCAAGAGATTAAGATGAAGATAAATATCCATAAAAGAACGATGAATAATCACAGCCCTAATAACAGAGAAAATACAAGGCTGAAACTTCCTAATACATTAAACGGTCCAACATTCCTTGTGGCCTTTGAACGTACGAATAATGAAATAGCGAAATGATATATCGTAAAACGTAGGCTGAGTAACATCAAATAAATGATATGTATTTAAAGATATAAGAAGCAATGAATATATTAATATGGATTTTCGGAACGTCTATTCATATTATTTGATGTAACGTGTATTAAAAATGATTATGGAGATGAAATAAATTCT
>NC_051405.1:24036154-24037192 GCF_015228065.2 Penaeus monodon
TTTGATATATCATCATAATCTACTGTTTCATAAATTTATTTCAATCTACCTATAATAATTAGTGACTAGCCTTATCTCTTAATCCAACATTAGTTTCTACAATTCTTTCTCTACACTTGAAACAGGAATCCTATGATTACAAGCAAGCGCTCCAATCATCGAGTAAATAACAAATCTGGATACGATGCATATCATAGGACACTCGAAAGAGGCCATCCTTCCATCCTTTAAATCCTTAAAAGCCAGACTGATAACCGCTTGTAACATAAATCATAAAGAGAGTAGCTTTAACGCGATAAAAAAAATAATCTATGTAAGCATATCACACATATTCGACTCAGGCTTTAACGCGATATATCAAATATAGAATCTTTATTAGTATATGACTCACCTTTATTATTGGGTTTAACTCGATATACAAAAATAAAAGATCTTTATTAGCATATAACAGTAATCATGGTCTTTAACGGGATATATATACAAAAAAAGTCTTCAAAAGCATATCTTAATACATATTTATCACAGGCTTAACGCGATGTACGAAAAATAAAAGCTCTTTATAACCAGATGACACTCACCTCTATCACTGTCTTTTAACACGATATACAACTAAAAACTCAAGTCAGTTTTAATGCTTACACCAATGTTATGAACGTCGGGAAATAGGAGTCACATAAACCGCCTTCCCAGCTGACTTGTAACGCGAATTCCAGAGACTGAAGACCTCCCGTGAAGCCTTTCTCTCGCGGCCGTACGTGGCTGCCTCGCCACGTAGGGTCGTAAAAACCTGCGAGGAATGTAACTCATCCGGAGAAACAGGAGATGTCGAAGTCTCCCCTAGTATTTTTGCTCATAAGATCCGTCGGCGGGGCATAAAAAACGGGAATGCATGCCTCGGCTTCAAGACAACGAGGGAGTTTGCCTACGTGGTTTAGCGGCGCTTCTGTCCCCTACCTCCGTCGGCGCTGCATCGAATCCCCTTGGCTTTTCTCGCCGTGTCTCGCTCTTCGTATCTGCCCTCTCTCTTTTCTCTTTTCG
>NC_051405.1:24037311-24037610 GCF_015228065.2 Penaeus monodon
ACTTCTACTATTCTCCTTCCTTGCTTCTTGTTCTTTCCTCCCCTGCTTCCCCTCTCTTCCCGTCTCTCTTTATCCATCTTCCTTTCCCATATTCTTGCTCTCTCCATTTACTTCATGAAGATACTATAAACACAGCGATATTTATTTCATGCAACGCCATATGTCATTTGCAAAGTCAAGCATTTCGTTCAATAGTCATGCATTATCTGTAGTTACGAATTAATGGCACCATGTATCGTGGTGGAGAGAAGGGGGGGAGGTGGTGCCTTGACAAGCAGGGAGTGTGCAAATTAACTGGG
>NC_051405.1:24037796-24038279 GCF_015228065.2 Penaeus monodon
TCAATACAGTTGCGTGTTCCAGGCTGTCAGACTATGCAGTGTAACATTGTTTACTTAAGTTGACTGTGTATGTAGAGTCTGGAAAAAAAGTTTAAGAAGGGAAACACTGTGAGTGAAAGCTGAAAATAAGTGTGTGTGTGTTTGCAAGACGAAATTTTTTGTGCATATTGGCACTGTCTGAGCATTCAGTGAACACGTGTGTTTAAGCTGACAACTTCTATAGAGTCTGCAGAATCGGTTAGTGTGTTCGCAAAATACTAGAGCATGCAGGAAATGCTTGCCTGGGAGGAACGTGTTTCTAAGCTCACGTTTCGAGGTGAAACTGGTTTAACGGAAGGACGAAGGGGGGTCTTTTCTTGCTGTTTCTGTGAAAGTAAACCCACGATGGGCTGAGTTAAGGAGAAAAGCGAGAGGCACGAGATAATGGGGATTTGCGCTTTACGATTTTGTTGTATCTTTTAATGTACCAGTTACCATATATGA
>NC_051405.1:24038569-24038767 GCF_015228065.2 Penaeus monodon
CTACATACAAATGAATAATATTCTGGCATCTTTAAAATTAATTAGAATTAGGATGTCATAAAAAAACACTAAAATCTGTCAGAAAATATATGAGGATTTTTTTTAGAAAGTTCTAGATGGTGTTAAAATGAATGAGCTAATTCGATCGACGAAAGAATAATTCAAAAAGACAAATATCTCCTTCCCCCTCCCCCCCCC
>NC_051405.1:24038970-24039382 GCF_015228065.2 Penaeus monodon
CCTCCCTTCCACCCCACCCGCTCACCTTCTCCTTCCCTTCCACCCACCATCTCCCCTCCCCTCCTCCCTCCCTCTCACTCCCCATCCCCCCTCCCCACCTCCCTCCCTACCACCCACCATCCTTCCTTCCCTTCTCCCTCCCCCCCACCCTCCCCCCTCCCCTCCTCCCTCCCTTCCACCCAGCATTCCCCCTCCCCTCCTCCCTCCCTTCCGCCCACCCCCCCTCCTCCCCGCTAAGAGGACAGTAACACGTGAAACCGACGCAAGAGGAAGAGCGTGTAATTAGAGCTCGTAAGGCAGGTAATGACGCAATAGAGAAAGGTAATGCGTCAGCTTCGAGTCAATTTGTATCTTGCGGGAACTGAGAGGGTGGTGGTGGGGGGGGGGGTTGCGACTCCCATGGACGCTCTGA
>NC_051405.1:24039861-24040122 GCF_015228065.2 Penaeus monodon
ATTTTTTTCCTCCTTTTTATTCACGACCTAAAGTCCACACAACTCCCTCCTTCCTCGATTTATTATGAAAACGACACAGCCTTTCGGAAATCAAACTCCGGAATATTGCTCCTTACAAGCACCTTTCTGCTGGGGGATAACGTGACTATTTTCTCTTTTGAAAAATAACACTGTAAGGACACGAGGGAAACGGGATAACGAGCGCAAGGGAATGCGAATTAAAAGCTGTTTCTACGGTGACATATCGTTAATCTTCATCTT
>NC_051405.1:24040147-24040539 GCF_015228065.2 Penaeus monodon
GGTGATCGGATTGAGTTCTAATCTGGGTCTGATTTTAGTCTCGGATCAGTGCTTCTAATGAATCTTTATTTGGGGGGATGAATGAGTGAAAAGAATAGGTTTCGTGGCGGGGAAGATATAGATTTTTTAGGATATTTTCTTCAATGAGAGTGATGATGTTCATAGCTATTCTTAGATTTCGTGTATTTAACTGTGAATTTCCATGAGAGTGATGAGAGAGTTCATAGCTATTCTTAGAATCCGTGTATTCAACTGTGGAATTCGCCATTGGAGTTATCACTGCCGCGGGTCATTATTAACAAAACGCTTTATAACCTTCTAGTGCAATTAAGCTCGCTCTAATTGCCACGAGATAATAAAGCAAGCAGAAGCCAGCGCAATATCCTCGGCAA
>NC_051405.1:24040558-24040708 GCF_015228065.2 Penaeus monodon
AACAATGACGCATCTCGGTCCCTTTTAACAGTCTCTCACTTCGGGCTAAAGGTGATTAAATGTGAAGGAAGGTATGAATCAAGAAAACGCGTCTCATCCGGGATTTTAAAAAGCCTCACGCCTGTCTCCCTCTCTCTCCCTCCTTTCCTT
>NC_051405.1:24040777-24040886 GCF_015228065.2 Penaeus monodon
CTCCCTCCTTTCCTCCTACTGCAGATGGCGTGGTCGAAGTCGTAATACCTTTCGTCTCTACTTTATGGCCGAGGGCGAGCGCCATTATACTTGAGGGAAGGGGCGGGGT
>NC_051405.1:24041609-24042047 GCF_015228065.2 Penaeus monodon
AGCAAATGGAGAAGGGGATGAAAGCTTAGGGGTTAGCAAAATTGGGGAGAAACAAAAGGAGGGGGGGGGGAGGTTCTTCTGATTATAAATACGAATCTTTGAAGAATTTTTTAAAGAATATTTTACGCATGTTTAAAAAAAATCTCTTATTTTTACTATTATTATTTTTTTGAAGGCCTTTCCTTTGATAGTATTGTTCCTGTAATTTTTATATTGAAGAATAGTGTTTTTTTTTTTTTCTTCGTAGATCCCAGCAAAGTGATTAAAAATGCTGTCGCTAAAGAATCCCAGAGAAAGAAAGTCAGAAACGAGAAGAAAAGCAGTTTTAAAAGATGAAAGTTCTTCCTTAACAAAATGTAGTGGAAATTGAGTCTCTCGCTGCGTTTCCTTTTACACTACAGCAAATAATAACTTTATTATATCATCGAGGCGACGGCA
>NC_051405.1:24042076-24042224 GCF_015228065.2 Penaeus monodon
CAAGCGTCAGTGTGTTCTAATATCGTTTTAACTATAATTAATTTCTTGGCAGTTTTTATAATTTTATAGTTGATCTTCTTCATTGATATATTGTTTATAAAGTATATAATAGCATTTCTCTATCTCTCTGCCGAATCACGTATCTGTC
>NC_051405.1:24042888-24042962 GCF_015228065.2 Penaeus monodon
CGGAAAAAGGAGAAAATCTGAAGATATTTATGCGCTTCCTCCCCAGCTTTCCTCGACTCAGTTTTCGTATGGCC
>NC_051405.1:24043144-24043776 GCF_015228065.2 Penaeus monodon
CTCTATATTCACTCTTACATCCTCGACTTCCAATTATTACTGGCATCATTAACTATTCACAAATGTATATAATCCTCTCAGGCAGCTAAGCCAGTTTTAATTGCTAGAGGATAACATATAAAAGGTATATAAATGTATAAGTCCATGGAAGGGAAATTAAAGTTCATATCAGTAGAGATAGAGTGAGATTTATATAAATGAGAAATAAAAACAATATCTTACCTGAATTTCCATAATCATCAACATGCACTGTCTGATTAGCCTATATAAGATTAGACAATATAAGTAATCATCATCCTTGCCTTGTCATAGTGTTAGAATATCTTTTCTGCATCGAAATTTGCTTG
Source organism: Penaeus monodon (assembly GCF_015228065.2). NCBI lineage: Eukaryota > Metazoa > Arthropoda > Malacostraca > Decapoda > Penaeidae > Penaeus > Penaeus monodon. The sequence continues at coordinate 24,043,492 of NC_051405.1, forward strand.
ATACAGTCATTTGAAGGCAACTTTCTGTATACTGTGAGAGGTGTTGATGCTAGAGAGGAGAGTGCTAATGAATGTCAAGATATCATACAATATTGATAAGATGGCACTAATTCAGCTTTAAACTTTAAATAACAGGCGGAAGGATTTCGAAACTATTGCCCGCACTTTGAGTGAATCTATTTTATATACTGCATTAGCGAAAATCAGAGTTTGCAGGCGATTTTGGATCATAGTGTGTTTGATACGTTGAAGGCTAGGTTAAATCATGATAAAAAAGAATATTAC
>NC_051405.1:24043816-24045033 GCF_015228065.2 Penaeus monodon
GCCTTGCTGTTATACATGTAGACCTGAGGATATACATATTAGATTCACTGAACGAGACAGTATACAGAATGATGAATGCCTATACTGATTGATATTTACTGAATACACATGTAGTAGCATTATGTACTAGTGTTCCTTTTGATTTTAACTCATGACCTGAAATGTTTCCCTAGCCATCTGCAATGTATGATTAGTCGCATATGTAAGCTCGTGTTCATATTCTTCTTCGTCTTCAAGTGCCGTATAAGACGTAAGCCACTATGCCTCGTAACTATTCCTCATAGCAAAGTTCCCTAACACGAGGTCATGGCCTTAATATCTTGCCATTTTTGGATTCATAGACAAAGGTCTTTCAGAAATTATGGTTGGCGTCCCTCTGCCCCTGTTTTTCGATTGACTTTGGAGTTCCCAATCTCTCTTAACTTTCCTGTCTACGCGACCTGCTATTATAAATACTATTTTAGGCGTCGTAGGTCACCCGTTGCTTATGATGCCTCGATACCATAAGCCGCCCTTGACCATCGCTTAAATTATAGGTCCTGGCGAGGTACTGTACGGGTGGGCAATTTGGTACCCAGGCTTTATGGGCCTTGGTATAACCGGGCACCATTTAACCTCATATCCGGCACGACATATTCATATACAAAATCATAAATGGTTAACACTCAGATGGTTGTGACTTTAGATTAGCAAAATTTTTTTCGTGTGGGGTTCAATACAAAGAACAAAACAACACATATCCGGTACATTTACGTGAGGGTAAAAATCTTTCTTTATTACTAATATAAAAAAAGCTGTGTACACAATATAACACCGGAATTATATGGCGACAACTGTGCTACATTTTCCTTACAATAAAAATGAAAGAATATTTTGACGGAATTTATCAACAGGGCGACCACTGTATTACAAAAAATCCTTTTCCTTCACCTCGGTATTTAGGTTTGCAAGAGTTTTCCACCCGCGACGAAAAAAAATGAATGAATTATTGGAGAGATGTGCGCCCTCAGATTTTTTTCTCTAAGTTTAAAAGAAAGATATTATAGCAGAGTTCTCCAATCTTAGTTTAGTTTTGGTTATATTCTGTGATTGTATACGATACCTAGCCTTCACTCAGATGGAAATGTTTAAGACACTGCTGAGATGTGTGGAGAAAATACGAAATCTTTCCCTTTCTCTAGAATTTGTCTTTATTATTATATGTATATGTGTCAACA
>NC_051405.1:24045855-24046024 GCF_015228065.2 Penaeus monodon
CACAGAGATAACGACTCCCCTCATTCTTTTTTTCTCTAATAATCCCTGTCTCTCCTTTGTTTTCAATGTAGGACGAGCAAACTTTTTTGCTCGTTTGTTTTGGGATATATCACAGAGAATCTATTCATCATTTTATTGCACGAAATTATTGTCTATATAAGAAAATACA
>NC_051405.1:24046678-24046838 GCF_015228065.2 Penaeus monodon
ATAATATGAACATGACTACATTATAAGCAGACCCAGTGTTTAGAGATCCCATTTTCCCCAAAAGACGTAAGTAACCATTTTCCTTTTTTTATTAGAAGTGCTAATGAGAAATTTCTTTTTGTTTATCATTACTTATGTCTTCATTTATTATTATCCTTAT
>NC_051405.1:24046902-24046976 GCF_015228065.2 Penaeus monodon
CAACTAACAAGGTGGACACATCTATTACTTTCAGCGATTCTTTACTGTTTTTCAAGAGATAACAGTAATTTTCG
>NC_051405.1:24047592-24047819 GCF_015228065.2 Penaeus monodon
CTAATATTTTCACAATTGAGAGATGAACATTATAAATGGGAATGTTTACTCTTTTACGTTTGAATTAATGTTCATAATATTTGAGTTCTACGAGAGTTTCGATATTCTCTCTCTCTAAAGTAATTTTCCATGTAGAAATGAAGGTTGATATTATTTCTCATTTATACGCCGTGGAGTCCGCAAACTCTACGGTGTTGGCCTCCAGATTTCATTTACACATCGAAAGA
>NC_051405.1:24048101-24048185 GCF_015228065.2 Penaeus monodon
ACACATCCAAAGATCAGTATCATTATATTATAAAAACCTTGTTGTCCTCGAAATAAGGCATGGGAAAATAACCATTTCTCAATG
>NC_051405.1:24048354-24048540 GCF_015228065.2 Penaeus monodon
GTGAGAACAAAGGGAGGTTAAGAGAAAAAGCTCACTAATTTGCGGTAGGATAACTTCAATATCTATTCAGAAACAAACCAAGTTTATTTATTACACGAGAGACTGATCTCTCGCATAAATTTTTGGCAATCTCTCACTAACTTAAGATATTTCATTTTTCGCAGTAAAAGTACGTCTAAATAGTAA
>NC_051405.1:24048674-24050287 GCF_015228065.2 Penaeus monodon
GAGAGAGATTTTGATATCTTTGTTAATGACTTATACAGAAATAAACCAATAAACATACATAACCAGCAACACAAGCAGAAAATTGACAAACGGACTCGCTAAGAATTTGTAAAGGTGCAGTTTCGATGCTATCTAAGTATCCTGTAAAGATACCAGTTACGTCTCGCAATTTTGTTTCTTCTTGAATGTGCGTGACTCGAGATTGCTAAATTTATATCTCGCAGCTAGAATTGCGAAACAAAACTTCTGTTTGTGTCTGCTGTGTTGCTCATCTTACTGGCAAACTTTTAGAGCAAGTGGTGTTAGGAAGAGAGCCTACGTAGTATCTGTGCAATAAATGAAAAAGAGTTACTGCAGGTGATTACCGCAAAATGTGCTTAAATTCGTATGTAAAAATATTAAAAGTACTTTTCCAATTTTATGACTTGAGAGTCATTTTTTCGTCATTATCCTTTTTTCTCCGTTATTTTCTGCTAAACTATGAAAAATCCACACGATTAAATATCATTTCGCCTGTTGGAAGTCACTTCGCCTGTTGATAGTCACTTCGCCTGTTGATAGTCACTTCGCCTGTTGATAGTCACTTCGCCTGTTGACAGTCACTTCGTCTGTTGGAAGTCACTCCGCCTGTTGATAGTCACTTCGCCTGTTGAAAATTACCTCGGCTCTTAAAAGTCACTTCGCCTGTTGGAAGTCACTTCGCCTGTTGATAGTTTATTCGTCTGTTGATAAGACACTTCGCCTGTTGGAAGACACTTCCCTGTTGGAAGTCACTTCGTCTGTTGATAAGTCACTTCGCCTGTTGGAAGTCACTTCGCCTGTTGGAAGACACTTTACCTGTTGGAAGACACTTCGCCTGTTGGAAGTCACTTCGCCTATTGAAAGTTACCTCGGCTCTTAAAAGTCACTTCGCCTGTTGGAAGTCACTTCACCTGTTAAAAGTCACTTCACTCGTTGGAATTCACTTCGCCTGTTGAAAGTCAAATCGGCTGTTAAAAGTCTTCGCCTGTTGTAAGTCACTTCACCTGTTGAAAGTCTCTTCAAAAAGTCATTTCGCCTTTTGAAAGTCACATTGCCTGTTGGAAGTCACTTCGCCTGTTTGAAGTCACTTCACCTATTGGAAGTCACTTCCCTGTTGGAAGTCACTTCGCCTGTTGGAAGTCACTTCGCCTGTTGGAAGTCACTTCGCCTATTGGAAGTCATTTCCCTGTTGGAAGTCACTTCGTCTGTTTGAAGTCACTTCGCCTGTTTGCATGAAACCCCTTTACCAGCGCCGGCAGCTGGCAAGCCTCCATCGCATCCATTTGGAGGTTGCTTCCTGGGGGTCGCCTGTACACCGCTGTCAACCGAATTCTGAGCTTCCTGTGAGGCCGTCCTTAGGTTCCGCGTCTTGACTTAGGGCTCGAGACAGGTCCTCCCCGCCCTTGTCTCGCGGCGTTAGGGTTCCGGAGACGTGATTGGGCCGGGTATTACGACGCAGGATCTCCAGGGAATTCAGTCCCCAGTTCGCCGTCGTCCTCGGGATCGATTTCGCTCCTTGTCAGCTGTGTGGGATCTCCGCCGTGGTTTTCCTTTGGGAGAGGGGAGGGTCGTTAAGGTGCTGGAATGAGGGT
>NC_051405.1:24051338-24051662 GCF_015228065.2 Penaeus monodon
TGTTCGATCCTTCAAAAAACTGCCCAAAGATCACTTGTTCGGAATTAGAGCAACAGTTCGACCGTTAACCGAATAAAACAGAACCGGCCGTTACGAGTTTCTATCTATTGAGTTACAAAGCGGACCACGTGCATCGAGGCTGGAATTTCGGATTCAAATTGGAACTGTGCAGACGGGAACGAGAGCGGCGTCGGAGAAACATTTTCTCTCCAGGAATTATTATGATCAAGTCGATTAACCCATGATATTTGGTATTTTTAACTGGTACATACGCACGCACGCACGAACAGGCAGATAGGGAAGGAGCGAAGGAGATAGGGGGTA
>NC_051405.1:24052011-24052309 GCF_015228065.2 Penaeus monodon
CTGTTGTCTTAGACTTTATAAAAGCACATGAATTCAATTATGCATCTAGAAATGAATATATATACCAACAATGAACACTAAAAATGTGTTTTTTTATATTTGTAGAGGCATTCACGTAGTGCATTGAAGTTATGAAAAATACTGAACAGAAGCTCTGTGATACATCCCAAAAGCAAAAAGTATATACGATGTTCATTTGTATATATAAAAAAAGATGTTTTTTATTGGTGATTGAAAATCGTATATACACAAACATACCTATCCAGCTTTGCCTTGGCTTTCCCTTTTTTAGAAATTG
>NC_051405.1:24052797-24052991 GCF_015228065.2 Penaeus monodon
CACCAACCACGGAAAGACCCAGACGCACGTACAAAGCAGCAACCAACAACCAACCACCCGAAATCCCCTCCGCTTTTCCTCAGCGCCAACCACCTCCGCTGATTCAACAAGGACCGTAGAACACTTTACATTAACGCATTCCCGGTGAGCTTTCTGTCCCGTGCTGATTGGACAAACAACCGCACAGACAACGG
>NC_051405.1:24053058-24053137 GCF_015228065.2 Penaeus monodon
ACATTTCAGAAGATATCTAAAAATTCTGAAAGTTTCGATGGTGACAGAGCGAGGCAAAATGTAGACATTGATGAAAATG
>NC_051405.1:24053154-24053454 GCF_015228065.2 Penaeus monodon
GGTGGCGTTTGATTTAAGTTCAAAAGCGAGAGGATATTAAATTATGAAATTTATGTATGCGTGGAATGAAACGCATTGAGTTGCTAATGACTAAATGGTTATATGTATCAAATCTGCAGCTCGATTATAGTCAAAATTGATGATGGAATTATACAAACAGATAAGTAAACGATATGTCGGGAAGAAAATTCGGTTATATTTTATTGACAGACGCACAACAGATATAATAAATGGCTAACACTTACCATGAAAATATGGATACAAATGGGTAACCAAAATATTACGTTAATATCTGAAATC
>NC_051405.1:24054137-24054564 GCF_015228065.2 Penaeus monodon
AGCTTTAGGCAATTCCGGGCTCATGACCGTGTCTAAAATGAACACATGTACGTTGTAGAGTTTATAACCAGGACACGAATGTTACTCTTATGGGAATAATTTCATCGCAGTTTCATTAAACTGTAAATTACGTAAATGGGAACTAATAGCACAGAACGCTGTAGAGAGAATGAAATATCTGTTAATAAATTGCGTTGCAGAATTTTAGCGTTTTGGACAGAGAGGGTATTCCTGCCGCATCTATATTTCCCCCACGTTATGGTCTTCAGAATGAGTGGGATGAAACGTTTACGCTTATTAAATGCTTGTGGTCGCGGTCTGTGTAAGAAAATGGGGCGGCCGCGTGGTTGGGAGGACACGAAATATGACAGTTGTGGAGACACGGTTGTTAAGGTGCATATACACACGGCATACACACACGCGTACA
>NC_051405.1:24054683-24055010 GCF_015228065.2 Penaeus monodon
TACATATGGATCTTAATAAATTGAACAGGAACATGCAACAAATACATTTAATCCTCCCCCCCCTCTCCCACCCACCTGTTTTTCTCCTTTGCTCTCCACCCCCTACCCTCTCTCTCCTACCATCCCCCCCAACCTTCCCCTAATCTCTCCATAGAATATTTGTCAGAGAGATAACTCCATTTGCAATTCTTGAGACGAGTAAAGAGTAAATATCTCTTGCTTGTTGATGATCATGCCATCTGAGTGATGTTCAACAAACCGGCATTAGAACCGTCTCACAGTTGATTGAAATGGGATTTAAAACTGCAGGATTATAGTCTGTCGTTG
>NC_051405.1:24055630-24056425 GCF_015228065.2 Penaeus monodon
TCCCACATCCCGGAATTCGAAACAACATCGTGCAACTTGCAAAACATAAAAAAGACACTGGACATTCAGAAAGTTGGAAGAAGATAAGAGGAAGGAATTGCAACTTGGGAACATTGGATCAAAAGTATGATGGTCCCTCATAAAGCACGAAGAAATCACAGCCAACTGTTCAATACCTCCGCTTAAAGGACGTTATGGCTACCTTGCGGTTAAGACCAAGGCCAAGGTTAATCTACTGGCAGAACATTGTGAATAAGATGCAAGTGCGTGAACCCAGGCGCTGTACACCAGCTACTTGAAAAAGAAATAACCCCACCATAAGCATAATAGATAAGAACATGATGTTCAATCTTCTAAAAAACTGTGATCCCAAAAAGGCAACAGGTCCTAACCATATTAGCATGCACATTCTTAAGAGGTATGCTGATCAGCTCGCACTCCCTCTTTCAAGGCTATTCCAGACTTGTGTTTCACAAGGAAAGTGGCCAACACTCTGGAAAAAAGAAGAGTCGAAGTGATGTAGGGAATTACCGAACTGTGTCACTCCTCTCTAACATTGGTAAAATCATGGCAGCACTCTGACTCTTGAACGAAAGGCAATTCGGCTTTAGGAAAGGACGTTCAGCTGCTGATCTTCTAAAACTGGAACAAAACATTGGATGACCATCCTTCCACCAGTGCCATAGCACCTGATATTGCCGGAGCATTTGATCGTCTATGGCACCAAGGGCTACTGGAGCAACTGCAGGTCAATGGCACTGGGGGTAAAGTCCCCAGCCTCCTCAACAACTACCT
>NC_051405.1:24060201-24060699 GCF_015228065.2 Penaeus monodon
AAAAAGGGCAGAAGTTCAGTATATTGTCCAGTAACAACTGGCAGACATTACCATGTTGGGTAAAGGATCATGATGATCATATCAAAGCTTCTAGAAAAACCCAATCTTGAGCTCCTTACTAATGATGAAACATTATCAGAAAAATCGATCATTGAGGTTTTAGGTATAAAATTTGGCGAGGAGATGAGTTTCAAGGCACCTGTGAAGGATCTGGCCCGGAAAGGGGCTACGAACCTGGCTGCTCTCCGACGTATCTCTTTTTCCCTGAGTCCTGAGGGTTGCAAGATCCTTTACGAAGCACCAGTGAGACCTGCCCTCGAGTGTGCTCCGCTAACATGGATGTCCTGCCCTGCCTCATACCTCAGCCCCCTCGACAAGGTCGACGAGCGAGCGAGACGCATCATCGACAGATAGGGTGGTGGAGTAGGATCCGTAGGTCCAACTCACAATCTTCAACATCGTCGGGACATGGCGGGGGTCACGGCACTGTACAAAGCT
>NC_051405.1:24061085-24061226 GCF_015228065.2 Penaeus monodon
TTTTTTGTGTGTTTTTCTTTTCGGTATAATAACTATAATTATTATTCGGGTATAATAATTGGAAATATCAAAATCCCATTTGGGACTCCGGAACCACTGAGGTGAGAAAGGCCTATGTGACTGTAAAGGTAATTCTCCTCA
>NC_051405.1:24061243-24062344 GCF_015228065.2 Penaeus monodon
AGCTTTAGTTCGTTGTTTTATGTGAAAGAAGGTTTAAAGAAGTTTGTTATTGTTCGCTGATTTTTTTTTCTTATCTAGTTTCGTTTCGTTTTCCTTATTCTTATTTGTGCTTTTGTTTTTTTTCTGTTCCTTCTTCATTTTCCTTTTATTCTTGTTATTTTTCTTCTTCATTTAAATCTTCTATTTTTTATGTTATCCTCTGCTCTTATTCCTTTTTTCTGTTTTTCTCTCTGTTCCTCCTCTTTTTTTCCTTCTTTTCTTATAATTTTTCTTATTTCTCTTATTTCATCTTCGCTATCAACCTATTTTCCTGCTTCCTCTTATTGCCCGTTTGCCCTCATCTTCTTTCTTTTTCTTTTCATTGTGAATATCACTATCGTTAGCCTCCTCCTCCTCCTCTTCTTCTGATTCTCCTCTTCTTCGTGTTTCTTCCCCTTACTTTCTCTTTCACTCTTCCTTTTCCTTGTCTTTCCTTGCCATAAACTCCCATTTCTCTTCTCTCTTCTTTCACTTCGCCAACCCTCCCTCTTTCTTCTTCCTCCCCTTCCTGCTTCTTCCTTCCCTTGTTCAAACCCATTTTCCTTCTCCATCCCACCAGAATCCTCGTCCCTTTGTGCTACTACCTCCTTTTATTCCTCCTTCTTCTTTTCGTCCTTCCCCTCTCTTCCTTTTTCTTTTTCTGTTTTTCCCTCCTCTTCTTCGTCCTCCTTCTCCTCCTCCCCTTCTTCTTTTTCTTCCTCTTCCTTCTCCACCTCCTCTCTCTCCTCCTCCTTTTTTTTCTCCTCCTCCTTTTTTTCCCCCTTCTTCTTTCCCCTTTCTCCTCCCTTTCTCCTCGTACCACACCCCAGTAACTCCTCTCCTTCTCTTTATTCCCCCTCCTCTTCTCTCTTCTCCTCCTTCTCTTTATCCCTCCTCCTCTTCCTCCACCTCCTTCTTTTATTCCTTCTTCTTCCAAGTACACAGTGAGCGCCAGCCTGCAAGTAGACCAACGACATAAAAAGTAAAAAAATCAAGATAGCCTTTCGGTCTCTCGTCACTTGCTTTTGATTGCAAAGATTGCACGAGGAAAGTCAAGATGGTGGGAAAAAAATGTTCTCTCGT
>NC_051405.1:24063212-24063625 GCF_015228065.2 Penaeus monodon
TATATATATATATATAAGATTGAAGTCACGTGATCATCGCCTGCATTTCTTGGCGCAGAAATATAAAACCATTTTCCACCCCATTTCGACTCCTATTTACCTCGAGTCAACGCTGCACAGCCGGTTACTCTCGCCTCTAATGGTCGGCCTGGAGGGAAATGGGCAAAAAATAGGGAAGGACGAAAGGGGGAAGAGAGAAAAGAAGAGATGAGGAAGAAGGGAGGGTGAGGAAAAAGGAAGAGAGGGATAAAAGAAGAGGTAAAAATGGAAGATGAGGGAAAAGGGAGAGAAAGAGAGGGGATGAGATAAAGGAGCATGGGAGAAAAACGAAATGAAATGAAGAGGAATGAAAAAAAGGGGAGAAAATAAGAAGAAGGAAGAGAAAGAGATGGGAATAAGGTTTAGTAAGGTTT
>NC_051405.1:24063700-24065006 GCF_015228065.2 Penaeus monodon
AACATATCTTCTTAAAATGAAACAAACAAGATAAACGCAAAGAAGAAAAGAGAAAATAAAGAAAACGAAGGAGAGAAAGTGAGAAGAAAGACGCGGGAGAAGGACAAGGAGGAAAAATGATAAATAGATAGCAAGAGAAAGAGGAAATAGCGATTGTAACGAATGGAAAATGGAAGAGAAGGAAGAACAAGAAAAATGAAAGTGGTAATGATAATAATGACGATAATAATGATGAATATAAATAGAAAAAACGAACAAGAGAGAAAAAGAATAATAAGAAAATGGAAAACAAGTAATTCAGAAAGAAAAATATATACAAACAATGAACAAAAAAAAAAAAAAAAATCTAACACAAGATGAAACACACGAAAGGAACAGAAAACAAGAATAACTCAAAACTAGACAAACAGAAATAGACAAAAAATGGAAAGGGGAAAAAGAAAAGAAGGAAATATAAGACCAATACAGCAGCGAGATTGAAAAAAAAAACGAAAAAAACAAAACAAAAAAAAACGGGAAGAAGAGAGAGAGAAAAAAATAATAAAACACGGAAAAAATAAAGAAAACAATCCAAAAAACTAAACCAAGGAAAAAAATAAAAATAGATAAATAAAGAAGTCCAAAATAGAAAAGAAAAGATAAACAACACAAAAGCAACGAACAACAAGAAAAGAAAAATAAAGAAAGATAAAAATTAAAGAAGAAAGAAACAAAGAAGGGAAAAGATTGGAGGAAGGAGGAGGAGGGAAGAAGGGAGAAAGAAGGAGAAATGAAGATAGAGGAAGGGAAGAGATAGGAGGAAGGAAGAAGAGGGAATAAGGGAGAAAGAAAGAAATGGGAGAGAGAAGGAGAGGAAGGAGAAGGAGTAGGAAGGCGGGAGAAAGCGTGGGGGAAGAGAGGAAAGTAAAAGGGGAAAGGAGAGGGAAGAGGAGGAGGGAGGAAGAAGGGACATGAGAGGAAAGTGAAAGGAGAAGGGAAAGGGGAGGAAGAAAGGGAGGAACAGGGTGGGGGGATGAGAGAGGGAAGACGGAGGAGGAGGAGGAGGAGGAGAAGGAGATAGGAAAGGATGAAGGAATTCCTGTGTCTTATGGTCTTATATGCGTAAAGGTGAGACAGGTAGTAAAGGACAAGATATTGCAGCCGTAATGAATGAAGTGAAAGGGTTATTCTAATTGCATAATGATTAGAATTATTATAGTTTTATATCATTATTGTCATAACGCTATAAAAAAGAGATACGATTTATAGTTATTGTTTTCATGCTACTCTCCCTAATACTACCGACACAGTTTTTATTGCTGGATAC
>NC_051405.1:24065043-24066027 GCF_015228065.2 Penaeus monodon
CGTCCCTTTCTTGTTTATTTACACCAAAGAAGCTTTTTCTTTATACGGGTTCATATCCATTTATCTCTTTTTCTTTATGCTCAAAAGACGCACTTTTCCCTCCCAGTCGTATTTCTGTTCCTCTCTCCCTTTAGCAGCGCTTAAGCAGCAGATTTTATTTGGCAGGATCTCTCGCTGGCCCTCTCCTCTCTCGGCCCACGTTGGCCCTCTCCTCTCTCGGCCTAAGTAGGCCCTCTCCTCTCTCGGCCCACGTTGGCCCTCTCCCCGCTCGGCCCACGTTGGCCCTCTCCTCTCTCGGCCCACGTTGGCCCTCTCCTCTCTCGGCCCAAGTTGGCCCTCTCCTCTCTCGGCCCAGTTGGCCCTCTCCTCTCTCGGCCCACGTTGGCCCTCTCCTCTCTCGGCCCACGTTGGCCCTCTCCCCTCTCGGCCCAAGTTGGCCCTCTCCTCTCTCGGCCTAAGTTGGTCCTCTCCTCTCTCGGCCCAAGTTGGCCCTCTCCTCTCTCGGCCCAAGTTGGTCCTCTCCTCTCTCGGCCTAAGTAGGCCCTCTCCCCTCTCGGCCCATGTTGGCCCTCTCCTCTCTCGGCCCAAGTTGGCCCTCTCCCCTCTCGGCCCAAGTTAGCCCTCTCCCCTATCGGCCCAAGTTGGTCCTCTCCTCTCTCGGCCTAAGTAGGCCCTCTCCCCTATCGGCCCAAGTTGGCCCTCTCCTCTCTCGGCCCAAATTGGCCCTCTCCTCTCTCGGCCCAAGTTGGCCCTCTCCCCTCTCGGCCCAAGTTGGCCCTCTCCCCTCTCGGCCCAAGTTGGTCCTCTCCTCTCTCGGCCCAAATCCCTCAGGAATAAGCCCGTGTGTGTAGGATCAATTGGCAGGATCTGAGCGAAGGATATCCAATGTTCTATCCTAGTTAGTGGGAATGTGAGCCTAGGATCGTGCAGAATAGCAATCCTAGTTGCGACTGCAGTGCAATGTATCTTGATATGTACTGTATA
>NC_051405.1:24066067-24066337 GCF_015228065.2 Penaeus monodon
TTTAGCAATTATATCTTTGCCGTTGGTGAGGTGAGGCGCAAAAAAAATAAAAGAAAAAAAGAGGATGATGAAGTAAATTTCGAAAATCTAGTTAAGATAGGCAAACAAGCGAAATTATCATGTTGTTCTCAGCAGCGAGGGAGGACCAGTGTTTTGCTGTTAATGAAAAGGGAGGAAAGTGGTATGCTGATGTTACGCGGGGAATGACCTCCTCTGTTCTCCGACCATTCTCCTTGATGGATTTCGGTTTCCCTCTCCCTCCATCCCCCC
>NC_051405.1:24066528-24066684 GCF_015228065.2 Penaeus monodon
GGTCTGTGTTAATTCTTCATTTATTTAGCGCCTTCGGTCTATTAAGCCACGCTGTCACTAATTCAGTATACGGTTACATGAGAATCGTGTTTATTTCATTCATTGTGGATGCTCGCGGTATATGCGAGGGAAGATCATGTATACACGCAGGTACAG
>NC_051405.1:24067000-24067282 GCF_015228065.2 Penaeus monodon
GCCTCCCCATCTCTCTCCTCACCTACATAAACAGCCATCCCTAAACACAGGCGTCCATCCCTCAGGCAAAAAGCTACCATATATATCACTCTCCCAAGCGCAGTAACTTCGTCTAGACTGCTCTCCTCATGCTCATGGATTTAGAACGAGCAACGTATTTTCAGGGCAAATCCTATTCTCATCCCTGTTGCAGCGAGAGAAACACTGAAGGCATATATATTTCAAAGGTTTCAAATGTTCGACACGCATTTGCAACGAAGGTAAACTTAAGACCTGGACTGA
>NC_051405.1:24067411-24067515 GCF_015228065.2 Penaeus monodon
ACTCTGTTGCATATTGGAAAAAAAGGATTTTCATCCCTGCATGATTTTACTTTTTTTCGTTACGCTCGCTCGGTCGAAATGGACGGTAAGAGATAATCAGTGGA
>NC_051405.1:24069201-24069386 GCF_015228065.2 Penaeus monodon
GGTCGCCTCTTTCCATAACCCCCCTTTTTTTCCAATCTTCCTCTACCTCATTCTCCCCTTTAATTCACGTCCTTTCTTTATCGTCTTTCTATACCCTCTTTTTATTCCACATTCCTCCTCCTTTTTACTTCACAACCTTCCTTTATAGCCTTTCTTTAGCCTCCTTTTCCCCACTTTGCTATGCC
>NC_051405.1:24069858-24070352 GCF_015228065.2 Penaeus monodon
ATACGCTGATGCTCCAAAATATTTCCTCTCATTTCCCACAGCTGTTCCGGCGATTAAACTTTTCCCGGCCAACGTTATTAGCAAACGTTTTGAGACCCAAGGAAACGTTCGACTACACCATTCAAACGCAAATTTATGGATTCCGCTGTACGTTTTCGTGGCCACGTCTTCGAGAAAATGGGAAGGCGGCGTTCAAGTATTTTCTGATTGGCGAAGATTTTAAGCTTGATGTTTGAATTCTCAAAGAGGTTTCGGTGTAAATGTGTTTGTTTGGATTCCCAAGGAGGCTTCAGTGTAAATGTCTTTGTCTGGATTCCCAAGGAGGCTTCAGTGTAAATGTCTTTGTCTGGATTCCCAAGGAGGCTTCAGTGTAAATGTGTTTGTTTGGATTCCCAAGGAGGCTTCAGTGTAAATATCTTGTTTGGATTCTCGTGGAGGCTTCAGTGCTTAGATTCTCAAGGAGGTTTCGGTATAATATCATTGCAACTTTGATC
>NC_051405.1:24070884-24071134 GCF_015228065.2 Penaeus monodon
GTGATAAAGTTTATAGTGCTGCATTGACTACTACCACTCTGCTTAAAAGTAAATTTTAAATTTATTTTTCTATCTATTTTTGTTCTCTATCAAAACACTGCCGCCTCATCTTATTTTTTTTTCGAAAACGAAATAAACAATGAGTCCCATTTCCTTTTCCTCTATTCGTAATAGAAGAAAGGGAGGTCTGAGGTAAGAAAAAATATATATTTTTGAGAAGAGAGAGAAGTAAACAAACATGGGAAAGGGA
>NC_051405.1:24071390-24071572 GCF_015228065.2 Penaeus monodon
TATTACCAGCCAAATGGTAATAACTATAGACAGACAAAGGAAAATAATGTGATCAAAAGTGTTCTAATTTGTCCAGGGAATATTTTAGATCTATGACAGAAATAGGCCCAGTGCAAGGACGTTTTTGGTCTGGAATGCTTTTTTTTAACTAGGCAAGACCAACGTTCGTCATACATGGCAAT
>NC_051405.1:24072035-24072192 GCF_015228065.2 Penaeus monodon
GTAATAGACAATAACCTCACACCGATATAATTCAGCGACTCACTCCCCCCCATTCTCAAAATAGCGACGGAGCTTGTACAGCATTATTATTCATGTTCGTGAGCGATATACCCAGGAATTTATGCAGACCCTTTTCTCTCAACCAGGTTCCGATTCC
>NC_051405.1:24072326-24072426 GCF_015228065.2 Penaeus monodon
TTCAGCCCTTTGCTATCCAGGGAAGAAGCGGCGAGAGAAACGACCAATCATGGGGGTTCCTCGTCGCTGACACGGAATTTACGGCACGGTCGAAATGCCA
>NC_051405.1:24072481-24072869 GCF_015228065.2 Penaeus monodon
AGAACGAACCGAAACTCGTGTGATAGAAAAGACTTTAAAAAAAATTATCTTTTAATTTCTATTTCTATTCTATTTTCCCCCCATTTTTTCTGGCGGAAACCGTATTGGCGATTCCCCTTAATACATAACAGATGGAAAACCCCCAACCCCCACCCCCGTTCTCGTACGAACTCATCTGAACCAAGTTGTTTGGGGCCGAGCACGCAGGTCATACAGACGAGTGATGGCCTCCGCCTGCATATTGATTGTGTTCTGGAGAGAGAATCGTCATTCCCATAGAATTCCAGCGCTGGCGGAGTGAGTCATCAACTTATCTAGGCGGGCAAATGCGAGGGTGTGAGGAGGCCGGACGCTTTTATTCATGGGCGGTGGGGTAAGGGAAGAGAAA
>NC_051405.1:24073032-24073212 GCF_015228065.2 Penaeus monodon
CATAGCAAAGTGGGGAAAAGGAGGCTAAAGAAAGGCTATAAAGGAAGGTTGTGAAGTAAAAAGAAGGAGGAATGTGGAATAAAAAGAGGGTATAGAAAGACGATAAAGAAAGGACGTGAATTAAAGGGAGAATGAGGTAGAGGAAGATTGGAAAAAAGGGGGTTATGGAAAGAGGCGATC
>NC_051405.1:24073259-24073995 GCF_015228065.2 Penaeus monodon
AATGGGAAAACTATTGAAGAGTTCGGGTGTTTTGCCGGTCTTTTGGATGGGCAAATAGGAACGCCATTTTGGGGGGGACGTGGAGAGGACGGAATAAATCTCCAGGAGAGAGATTAACACGGGCGTGCAGACGACTGAGAGAAGGGGGGCGTCGGGGGCGTTGTTGCTGGTGGTGGGGGCGTGTGATAACTCCCAAAACCGGGGAGGGCGCGCATACACAGACCCCGGCGAGACCTTGATCAGTATGTAAATATTAGGAATGCCACGGGGGAGTACCGGTATTTACACTGCAATCTCACAGGCTAAGGAGATGAGGTGGCGGCTCCTCCAACGAAGGAAGGAAGGGACCTTGGCAGGAGAGAGGAGGGAAGTGGAGGACGCAGGCCAATAAATATTAGACGAAGGGGAATACAAGATAATAATTTAGCGGGAAGGTCTCTTACCGTGTCGATTTTACTTCGCTGAATATTTTGTGGAGGACGTAAACTTGCGCGCCAAAATCCTGATTGTAAGAATCTAGTGTATGTACAATATGTTCTTTCAGCGGATGTATAACTTTGCCGGCCTTTTCATACTCTCGCATTTTCATATATTCGTTTCATGTTTCTGAGTTTTCTTATGCCGATTTATCTTGGTTCCTTTCGCTATTTCTCATTAGCGCAATATTCCAGAGACGAAGAGAAGGAAAGAGTTGAAAAAGGGGAATATTAGATTTTCAAAATCTAATTTATATACT
>NC_051405.1:24074990-24075209 GCF_015228065.2 Penaeus monodon
CATTTTAAAATCCACAGCGTCTCTCGATTCAATAACATTTGTTCTCCCTCTTCTGCTGGTATTTCGCAAAGCCCTAGATTATTCTTTTCCTTGACGCTTAGTCAGTTTGAGCAGCGATTCGTAGGTTCACTTGTTTTCTCCTTTTGTTGATAGAATATTGGGGGGGATTTTAGCATTGTTTTTTTTCGGGAAATCAATTTGATTGTTCTGATGTTCGCG
>NC_051405.1:24075357-24075683 GCF_015228065.2 Penaeus monodon
CTTCCTCCTTCCTTCATTTTTTTTCCCATCCCCATTGTTTGATGTTTCTTCAACCCCTTGTTATTTATCGTATTCATTTATGTATGTCTTATTGTTATTCGGTTATCAGATTATAATTTTGGCGCACATTTATCTCATATATCAACAGCAATAATAAGAATTACACTGAAAAATGCAGCAAAGACAACGGAAATGATGCCAACAACAATATCAACAAAAACCGCAACTATAAAGAACGAAACCCTCTGCAATAGAAAATTATATCGACTTTAAAACCTTTTGAAGGCAGTCGACCGTGTTTTTTTGGTTGAAAATCATTTACTGAA
>NC_051405.1:24076281-24076449 GCF_015228065.2 Penaeus monodon
CTTATCAGGGCACTTATCATTCCAGTGTCTTCGTTATTTGTGACAGAATATGTTAATATAATGCTTTAATAGTTTAGAAGGATATTGGATACCTTGTCCTGGAATTTCGAATGAAGAAGTAGGGGAAGAAGAAAGGTAAATGAATGCATATTAAAAAGAGAAGGTGAA
>NC_051405.1:24076789-24076961 GCF_015228065.2 Penaeus monodon
TCACTATACTAGCACTTCTTATTACGTTATTTCCACCATTACACATGATTCCCAGTGGCAACGACAGAACACAAGATGCAGAAATACAAACAAAAGGAAAACAGAAACAAAACACCAGGATTTGTCCAGAGGAACAACAACAAAACACACAAGTAAAGATAACTTCGATGTT
>NC_051405.1:24077038-24077104 GCF_015228065.2 Penaeus monodon
CAAGGCCAAATCAATTGCTCAAAAGACTCTTTCGCACTAAGACGTAGATTGTGGACTCGAAAAACC
>NC_051405.1:24077847-24078247 GCF_015228065.2 Penaeus monodon
TTGAAACCAACCAACAAGAGAGAAAAGAGGAAACGAGCCTATTGCTATGCATAACAATAGTCAGTGGTAATGTCATATATATATTACTGCAGGGTTATAAGCATATCAAAACAGAGAGAACGATAAACCACAATATCCATTAACGTCTAAACAGGAACACAAGAGTTTGACTTTTTTATTGGTTTACATTTAATTTTCAAATGTAAATACGATATATACAACATTACAATACGACAGCTTGTAATGTCCATGAATACCAAGTGCAAATTAATGCAATGAATTTGATATCAATCTCAGGTTATATGCCAGGCCAGTGGAAATTCTTATGCTGTGACATTGTGTAATCAAACGAATTTTGCTTTTCAGCTTTCTCTTTTTTTGATATAATTATAACACTGGC
>NC_051405.1:24078609-24078840 GCF_015228065.2 Penaeus monodon
CACCTTTTCTCATTTGCAATTGAACGATGTTACCCTTGCTTTCAACATCTTCGAATGGAATCAACATCTTACACTTGATAAATGGCAATTTTTACTTTCCGTTCAACAATCATCTAAAATCTTTCAAAAGTTGTTCAAGACATGACGATCTTTACCTGCTTTCAAGAATCTCCTCATTCTTCATTGACTATTATTCACTAACACTTTCAACATTTTACAGAAAGTATCACT
>NC_051405.1:24079533-24080351 GCF_015228065.2 Penaeus monodon
CGCAGATCGAAACACTACATCATTTGCCGAATTCGAACTTTTGAAGCAAGTAGTGAATCACCGAAACCCTTGTATAGTTCGTCGCCGAGTTGATATTGTATTTCCCTATAAAACCCTGAAAATAACCTCTGCAGCATGTCACGGAGGCACCGAATAACGAGTGCTATAGATCATTCATGGCTATTCATAACTGTTATTGATATCAAAGATTGTTGGATAAATTGTTTCGAGTAATGATTGTTTCAGTCGCATTGTTGAAAGGTTTTGGTGACGTGAAAGCATTCAGAGATACGTGGCCGTTGGAAAGTTTTGTAAATTGTTAAATCAAGATAATTGATTGTTGAACGGATTCATACAATAGCTGAAAACAACAGAAATTTGTCATTCCATAATCTTAAGCATCGAAAACAAATGGTCAATTGTTCATGTGCAAATGAAAAAGGTATGTATATATGTATGAGTGTGTGTATATACTTGTATTTTGTGTGTGTCGAAATCTTTGATTCGTCATTTAAATAGAATTGTGTTCTATGCGCAAGATATCTACAGATAACTATATCTGTAGACGATGAAGTCATGTACCAAAAAAACTGTTCTAAAATTTATTTGAATATAGTAATTTCAATGTCACAAGCTTTGAAGATAGATATATAAATGTTAGATGTCTCCAGACGAGTTAACGTTCTCTAGTGTAGATTAGTAATGGATGCTAGGTAACTTTTAACGTTAGTTAAAACATTCCAGTTAGTGATAACTGGAATGTTATATAAAACCTTTCCATATTACTGTAGATTGACTTGGAATAAGTAAATGGCTAA
>NC_051405.1:24080572-24081140 GCF_015228065.2 Penaeus monodon
CTCAGGCCGCCCTGTTTGCTCGGGCCTGAGAATAAATGATGTGAAGGAATAAATGGTGTGAAGGGCGGAGACAAGTCGTAGGTGACAGTTCCGTAATTTGAATAGCACATTCACCGATAAGAAAATAACCGTGGTAAAATAAACTCGAGTGAGAATGCGAAAAGAGTAGACAAAATAAGAGCGACACGAGGCAGAGTTTTATTCCGATCTAGAGGAAAGTATTCGTTTTTCTTAATTAATTTTTATATAGTTGTAACTTCGGTTAAAATAAGCGTCTGTTTCCTTTCTAGTAACCAACAACCATTGCGAGTAAATAATTCCGTCCCACCGGTCCCTCTGGCAAAAGCGGAATCACATCATAATTTTATTTCTTGTAGGGGAAGACCCAGGGGAGAGGAATACCAATGTTATTTTATAATATTAAGAATAAATCTTGTAGTTCGTTTTGGTTTTGTTGATCAACAGTACCGGAGAAATTTCCCATTAGTGGCAAGAAAGGAAAAATCAAGCCTCCCTACAGCCGCGAAGATAGGCTACGTACCTCAAATCTTAAGTAAAACAAACTAGA
>NC_051405.1:24081208-24081321 GCF_015228065.2 Penaeus monodon
ATTTTTATATAGCATATGGAAAATTAAACCTTGGTGACGTTTAAAATTTTAGCCGACATTTGGTGGTATGCGTTTTAAAAACAGGAACATAACATTTGCTTGCACGATTCAGA
>NC_051405.1:24082477-24082631 GCF_015228065.2 Penaeus monodon
AGTAACTTATCGAGGATTACAAACATCGCGAACATCAACAGTTAATTCTCAGCGCTTAATGTTTGCTGCGAAAAAGTATAAATATATAGTATTTTAGTGTTTTTTCAATGTAAAACTTGCCTTTTTTCTTGTAAAATATCAAGAGAGTATTTTT
>NC_051405.1:24082688-24082786 GCF_015228065.2 Penaeus monodon
TCGCGTATTTGATCACCCAATATTTACATATATTTTTATTGTAACTGCATCTTTTTATTTAATCGGTTGATTTGTCGTGATACCTATCATCATTATAA
>NC_051405.1:24082975-24083270 GCF_015228065.2 Penaeus monodon
CACTTTCTCCAGAAATTTGATAACGTCTATTTTCTTCCCCTTTTTTCCCCTCTGTTAACGTATTCACAAACGGCGAAGGAATTCAGCGATATACATCTTTACACATGTTCGCATAAACTGCAAGCGTTTGTTGCTTATGAGATAAAAAAAAAAAACTGTCTTGTTAGATGTGACACTTTTACCCTCCCTCTCTTTTTTTATTTACTAAATTATTTTTATCTCTTAAGTTATTTTTACTGTCAGCTGGGTTGGTAGATATTGTTTATGGTTTACCGCTCGAACTGAAACTAAAAAA
>NC_051405.1:24083483-24083674 GCF_015228065.2 Penaeus monodon
TAGTGAGTGTAAGGCATGTACGTAGAAGGAAACTTTTGAGAAGGAACAGTTTTTTTTTCCAGTTTCAAGAGACGAGAGAGAAAAAAAAAACGTATGGATTTGTGAGACAGAGAGAAAGCGCGGCAATTGAAAAGATTTGGTGGTATGGTTTTAAAAACGGACATAACATTTGCTTGCCCACTTCCAGATAA
>NC_051405.1:24084861-24085054 GCF_015228065.2 Penaeus monodon
CCACACACAAGGAAAGAAAACATATCAACCACATACATAGTACTTTATCGAGGATTACACACTCGCGAACATCAAAGTTTAATTCTCGCGCTTAATGTTTGCTGGCGAAAAGTATAATAATCTAGTATTTTAGTGTTTTTTTCAATGTAAAACTTGCCTTTTTTCTTGTAAAATATCAAGAGAGTATTTTTTG
>NC_051405.1:24085110-24085251 GCF_015228065.2 Penaeus monodon
TCGCGTATTTGATCACCCATATTTACATATATTTTTATTGTAACTGCATCTTTTTATTCCTCGGTTGATTTGTCGTGATAACCTATCATCATTATAATTTTGGTGAATAAATGAGCAGATTTGATGGTCTTGTTCACTCTT
>NC_051405.1:24085367-24085699 GCF_015228065.2 Penaeus monodon
AATAGACGTTCTATCCGAACAATATATAACCTTTCCTCCCAGAATTTGTAACGTCTATTTTCTTCCCCTGTTGTCCCTCTGTTAACGTATTCACAAACGGCGAAGGAATTTCACATATACATCTTTATACACTTTTAGCATAAACTGCAAGCGTTTTGTGTGCTTATGGATAACAAAAAAAAAAACGGTCTTGTTAGATGTGACACTTTTTACCGCCTCCCTCTCTTTTTTTATTTACTAAATATTTTTATCTCTTAAGTTATTTTTTTACTTGTCAGCTGGGTTGGTAGATATTGTTTATGTTTACCGCTCGAACTGAAACTAAAAAAACA
>NC_051405.1:24085905-24086364 GCF_015228065.2 Penaeus monodon
TAGTGATTGTAAGGCATGTACGTAGAAGGAAACTTTTGAGAAGGAACAGTTTTTTTTTCCAGTTTCAAGAGACGAGAGAGAAAAAAAAAACGTATGGATTTGTGAGACAGAGAGAAAGCGGGCAATTGAGAAAGTTTGGAAGGAAAACATTGAAGGAAAGGAATTAGAAGAAATTAAAGTTAAGCGCACTTTTTTTTGGTGACAAAGTATGGTTTGAATTCAGAAATCAATTATGTTACAAATAATGATCACTGAAATCTCTCTTCCTTTATGACAGATACGGTCGTTTCAGAAAAGAGGGACAGTAGTGGAGGACTTAACTATCGTGATCTAAGAACTTAACGAAGATAACAGAAGAATGAAAAAGAATATTAAATAGACGAAAGAGACACCCAGATATTTTTACTTAATGCCATTAGACATTTACTATTCTTTGACGTTCTCTATACTCTTAACACC
>NC_051405.1:24086599-24086663 GCF_015228065.2 Penaeus monodon
TATTAACCATTATGCACTAAACAGCAGAACGAGGCAACAAAACAACAGGCTTAGCCTCATCTAA
>NC_051405.1:24087107-24087366 GCF_015228065.2 Penaeus monodon
TGCCATCACTTTTTGTGTCACACGGAAACGCTGCTCCTTCGAGTTTCACGAAAGAAAAAAGAAAGAAAACAAAAACGGCAGCTCACTCCCCCGACGATGGGGGATAGAATGGTGTTGAATGCAACCGGTTTCTATAAAGGATTAATGAAAATAGGAAATATTTATAAATAATTGTATTAGATATATGATTATTAGAATTTAAAATAGAAGAAAATAAGACGAATTGAAGTATGTCAGAGACCAGGAGAGTTGCCATTCT
>NC_051405.1:24091373-24091624 GCF_015228065.2 Penaeus monodon
GGATGTACTGTAGAAATACAACTAACCACTAAAGCCTATGGAAGCGAAATCCTCTGGTAAGTTAGTCGCCAGTGTCGAAGGATTTATCATATTCCACCTTTCCATTACAGACACTATTCTGGGCCTTTTTTGCACCTTCCAACTCATTATCACGAGAATATTACTTTTTACATATTGAAGAGCTTGTTCAAAGATTCTGAGGTGTATCGATATTCTCTCTGTGCTAATGTTATCGGCTTTGCTAATTCCAT
>NC_051405.1:24093196-24093616 GCF_015228065.2 Penaeus monodon
CAGCGGGGTCTGGAGCCACTTAAAGTGGTAGGCGCCAGAAGTGTGTATGCAGATGTACTTAATATTTAATTACGAAGAGCGGAGCAGGCAGGTAAGGGATGATGCCTGAGGGAGGACGTGGGGGAGGAGCTTGGAATTCAAGTGCATAGGCAAATGTAAAAAGCATATTGGGGTTTCTACCATCGAGAAAATAGGGTAAGTTTGGAATAATATTGGACGCGGGAGAGAGAGAGAGAGCGGGAACTCGAGCCGACTTCAAAGACAAACAAACAAGTCGGTAAAAGGAATAAAACGATAATATTCCGAGCTAATCCGGCGTGTCGACTCGATCTTGCAAGCGAGGAGATGCAGCTGTATTTTGCGGGGCCGGGTCTCGGTTGTGGGACATTTTCGACGGAAAAAGAGTAAATGAACCCCTTC
>NC_051405.1:24093874-24094273 GCF_015228065.2 Penaeus monodon
AAGGAAATGTTTTATGTTGTTACGTTTTTTATGTTATGCTGCTTGGAATATATGCAGTGGATTTAACAGTAGTGGTGTTTAAATTTGTTTGAAATACTGGAGGCTTGAGATATCCTGAAAGTTTTCACAAGTAGATTAGATGTTATATAAAGGGTAAATAGCTAAGGGTAAGGTTTTATGTTGGCGTGTTTATAAACAGTACCGAGTGCAATGTTAAACAGCGAAATGTTTTCATTTTTCGTATTTTAATTAATTTTTTTTAGTTCATTTACTTTTTTTTTACAGGGCGTGTGTCTGTTGTTTCAGCTCTGCTGTGAACTGGCTATGTTGTGTGTGTGACATGGCTTTGAATATCTAGGTGAAAGGCCAACCAAATAACATGTGGAAAAGGTCTTGTGC
>NC_051405.1:24094813-24095292 GCF_015228065.2 Penaeus monodon
GGCATAGAAGCGAAACGACTAAGGAAGGAAAAAAGAAAAGGTGAAAATTCTCCAAGAAAAAAACGTGTTCAACAGGAAACTCAGCACACCATACACGAAACGAAATCAAGTGTTTGCACGCGAGTTTTTAGAAACCCCTTGTGATCAACACGCGAAGGAAGAAAGAAATGAAGAGATACAAACCGTATTGAACGAACGACGAAAACGAGTGAGAATGAATAATATCGGAAGCCATTAGTATTTTTGGGTTATTTCCGAGAGAGTTTGCCGAATGATGGAGATAAAGGATAGATAGGTAAAGAGAGAGATAATCACAAGCTGTCACTTCGTCGTTCTCATCTCGCGCATCGTTATGCAATGAGAGAACAAAGAGACTCAATTCAGGAGGAATAGCAAGACATATGATTCCCTCCTCCTCTGCTTCTCCTCTTCTGCCCTCTTCTCTCATCTCTTTCTCTCTTTTTTCCCCCGCCAACTTT
>NC_051405.1:24095549-24096061 GCF_015228065.2 Penaeus monodon
ATCTATCTATCTATCTTTCTCTTCTTCCATCTCCCGCGCTCCCCGCTCTCTCTCCTGTCCTATCATATCCCTCCCCTTCATTGTTTGTTTATTCTAACCCCTCTTTCGTTCCTCCCCTCTTCTCTCTCTCTCTCTTCATCTTAGCGATGAAACCTTGAAATTCGAATTTAAACTATTTCTTCAACAGAGAAGATTGCAGCAGCTACAGTCGTTAAATGGAGGATCCCTTCCTACCTTGGTTTAATAACTTGATTCCTAACTTATTAAAAGACATCATATAAGTGCGAGAAAACTTGGTGAAAAACAACAGTGATAACTGATATTTTAAATTTTAATCATTACAGACATCCGCTGCAGTCTCCTTGTTGAATTCGTCTGTTTATGTGCCACATGCGCTAGATAGGATTGGACGCGAGCATTTATTTTTAGGAGAGAAATGACTTTTGGGAATTTGGAGTTTAAAATATAAAGAATGGGGAATCTATGCTGAAGTGTGCATAAAACCTATGTTC
>NC_051405.1:24096134-24096404 GCF_015228065.2 Penaeus monodon
AAAAAAAAAAAAGTTTGCACAGGCCAGTTTAGAACATACACACATGCGCGGCACTGGCGATCGCATACAGCATGTTTATGAATACATTTCCACGTCAGCATATTCGTTCTTGTTTTTCTTGTATCTTTCATTTCTCTTGCTTGTTAGTTTGCACGCAACTTGATATTTGCTCGACTTGCGATGAAAAAAATGTTTTCTGGAACTGTTGGAGTCAGTCGGACTTTACTGGCCTGCCTGACCATCTTTTAAAATCAGTGGCTGTGTGGCACG
>NC_051405.1:24096502-24096714 GCF_015228065.2 Penaeus monodon
TATATATATGTGTGTGTATGTGTTTTTGGTAGAATATTTAAAAGTGTTTTAGTTTGTTACATGTTTTTCGGTGATGAAGTTTTCTTTATTGTGTTACCACTTCCAGGGAAACCTGTTATAACTATTATTGCTGCTGGCTTTATTGAGTCGAAATATCTTAGTTTCTAGATTAATTCATGTAGTTCTGTGTTCTACATACGTTGCGTGTGTAT
>NC_051405.1:24096952-24097105 GCF_015228065.2 Penaeus monodon
ACGGAACCCAAAGATAAAAATCTCCGACTTCCCGTTCCTGTCTTAAGGGGAGATGCAGCTTATTTTGCGGGGCCGGGTCTCGGTTGTGGGACATTTTCGACGGAAAAAGAGTAAATGAACCCCTTCCTCTCTCTTTCTTTCGTTTTCATTCGT
>NC_051405.1:24097318-24097653 GCF_015228065.2 Penaeus monodon
CTGCTTGGAATATATGCAGTGATTTACAGTAGGTGTTTAAATGTTGTTTGAAATACTGGAGGCTTGAGATATCCATGAAAGTTTTCACGAAGTAGATTAATGTGAGTATAAAGGGTAAATAGCTAAGGGTAAGGTTTATGTTGGCGTAGTTTAAAACAGTAGCCGAGTGCAATGTTAAAAGCGAATGTTTTCATTTTCGTATTTTAATTAATTTTTTTATCATTACTTTTTTTTAAGGGCGTGTGTCTGTGTTTCAGCTCTGCTGTGAACTGGCTTATGTTGTGTGTGTGACATGGCTTTGAATATCTAGGTGAAAGGGACAACCAAATAAAAGT
>NC_051405.1:24098136-24098542 GCF_015228065.2 Penaeus monodon
GGCATAGAAGCGAACGACTAAGGAAGGGAAAAAAGGGAAAATTCTCACGTTGATTCAACAGGAAACTCAGCACACATACACGAAAACGAAATCAAGTGTTTGCACGCCAGTTTAAGAAACCCCTTGTGATCAACAACGCGAAGGAAAGAAAGAAATGAAGAGATAAAAACCGTATTGAAAACGAAACGACGAAAACGAAGGAGAAATGAAATAAATATCGGAAGCCAATTAGTATTTTTGGGTTTATTTCCGAGAGGAGTTTGCCGAATGATGGGAGATAAAGATAGATAGGTAAAGAGAGAGAGAATAAACAAGCTGTCACTTCGTCGTTCTCTCTCGCGCATCGATTATGCAAATGAGAGGAACAAAGAGAAAATTCAGGAGGAATAGCAAGAACATATGATTC
>NC_051405.1:24098824-24099192 GCF_015228065.2 Penaeus monodon
TAGCGAAATGAAACCTTGAAATTAGAATTTAAAACTATTTCTTCAACAGGAGAAGAATTTCACAGCTACAGTCGTTAAATGGAGGAATCCTAACTTGGTTTAATAACTTGATCCTAACTTAATTTAAAAGACATCATATCAAGGCGAGAAAACTTGGTGGAAAAACAACATTGATATCTGATATTTTAAAATTTTAATCATACAAGACATACTCTGCAGTCTCCTTGTTGAAATGCGTCTGTTATGTGCCACATGCGCTGAGAATAGGAGTGGACGAGCATTTTATTTTTAGGAGAGAAATGACTTTTGGAATTTGGCTTAAAATATAAAGAAGGAATCTATGCTGAAGTGTGCATAAAACCTATGTT
>NC_051405.1:24099267-24099536 GCF_015228065.2 Penaeus monodon
GCAAAAAAAAAAAGTTTGCACGCCAGTTTAGAACATACACACAGGCGCGCACGCGATCGCATACAGCATGTTTATGAATACATTTCCACGTCCACATATTCGTTCGTGTTTTTCTTGTATCTTTCATTTCTCTTGCTTGTTAGTTTGCAAGCAACTTGGATATTGCTCGGACTTGCGATGAAACAAATGTTTCTGGAACTGTTGGAGTCAAGTCGGAACTTTAACTGGCCTGCCTGACCATCTTTTAAAATCAAGTGGCTGTGGGCACG
>NC_051405.1:24099616-24099794 GCF_015228065.2 Penaeus monodon
TATATATATGTGTGTGTATGTGTTGTAGAATATTGTAAAAGTGTTTTAAGTTTTGTTACATGTTTTTCGGTGATGAAGTTTTCTTTAATTGTGTTGACCACTTCCAGGGAAACCTGTTATAACTTTATTATTGCTGCTGGCTTTATTGAGTCGAAATATCTTAGTTTCTAGATTATTC
>NC_051405.1:24100241-24100776 GCF_015228065.2 Penaeus monodon
CATACACTAAAATCACTGCCATATACGTCGTACCATCCTAGTCAAATGTATTAATAATACAGGCGTGCAGATGACCTTTTCTTTTGCTACATATTTCACTTTCACGATATTCATTCGAAGTCTCGGGACAACTAGATCTACGTGAATATATATATACTGTCGTTCGAAAAGTTATTTATCATACCTATGTCCTATAACTGCTCTTCTCTCCCTGTTTCATTAATATAATCAATAAGAATATTACTTCCAAAGTTGTAAATTTTCGCTCGAGAGATGAAGAATTGGTGTACCTGTTGAGTATAAAGGCGATTCGGAATAGACAAACTGCTGATTTAATCTGATATATGACATTCTGATTTAAAATGAGAGAATTAGTGGGAGTCGAGTACAAAACTACTACTAGGTGCCTGTGCTCTTTTATACATTCCGGTTTAAAAGGTTTAAGTTTCCCTGAGGACCTGGCCAGTGCTATTTTTTCCCAACTGTTATTGATATGGTCAGAATAAAAAAAACTACATTTTATACATAAGTCAGC
>NC_051405.1:24101443-24102016 GCF_015228065.2 Penaeus monodon
GCTGCTCAATCCAATCTAAATGAAATTACTATCATTTTCAGTCGTTCAAGAACTGCTTCCCCTCTCATTCTGTTATCATAACTGACAATCGAGTAATTAGTTCTTGCAGCTCATTAAAACTACTTGGGATAAAGATGAACTCTGAAATGACTTTTGAGATTCACATTAGTAAGATTTTTTTCTTCTTCTTTTTCTTAGAAATCTGGAACGATATCCACGTAAGTTCTTTGACAAACCTGAGACTAAATAAGGTCGCATTTTGACGTTTTCTGAGCGTATTCTTTGACAGACGTGCGCTACCTTTAAAAATATTGATAAATATACCAAACAAATGATTTTGTATTGATCGAAGTATAGTGTGTATATGATGTACAATCTTTAATTGCACCAATGAAAACATTTCAGTATTATTAGAATCTGAAATCTTTTAAATTAAAAAATTACCATACTGTCGTTCGTTTGTTTACAGCGTTCATTTTCGCTCATCAATTACTCATAAATGCCTTCAAATGAAAAAGGAAGTGATTTTTTTTCATAAGAGAAATTAACTAACATATAAAAGGCATATTTACG
>NC_051405.1:24102176-24102719 GCF_015228065.2 Penaeus monodon
ACATGATAATTAATACAAATAATATGATTTTTTTCCGAAGTGCAGAGGCCACGATTTCGGAACTATTATTAAAAATCAATCATGAGTCTAAGTAGTCATGAATCAAATAATCAAGGTAGAATAAAAATATACAGTTTACGGCAATTTAATCATATTTTTCTCTTTAATAAGAAAGACTGATGCAATATACTATATGAGTATACCCTACTAACACGTACTATAAGATTATTTTAGTTGAGGATGTTATTTTCATGAATAAATAATAAGCAAAGATGATATTTTATTGCCTTTTTTTATCCAGTTCATTTACAACAAAAGAAAATATAGTTTTTACAAAAAATTAACTCTCTTATTTTAACAAATATCTCATGACACAGCAAAGCTTATTTGTTACAAGGAACCTGAGAAATCAAATTTTAACTGTAATCATCATTCCTGACTAACCAGATTTGTGACTGACTGACACAGCAGTGGTAAAATGACCTTCACAATTTAGCAAAAGTAATTTCATTTCTATTATATTCGTTGATATGTTTCTATGCC
>NC_051405.1:24103261-24103562 GCF_015228065.2 Penaeus monodon
CGAATACATCTAAACATTAATGTACATTGTTGTACGTGAAACCGCACCCCCTCTCACGCCCCACCGTCGCCGCCCACAGACCGAGCCTTCTGGTACGCCCAAGCCAAGAGTCACCTGGACGACATCCTGGCGGCGCGACGGGCGTCCAACGGCTACGCCAAGAACGTGATTCTCTTCGTGGGTGACGGCATGGGCGTGGCTACCGTGACGGCTGGGCGGATCCTCAAGGGCCAGAAGGAGGGGCATAGTGGGGAGGAGTACAAACTCTCCTTTGAGAAGTTCCCGTATGTCGCCCTGGCTA
>NC_051405.1:24104114-24104239 GCF_015228065.2 Penaeus monodon
CCCTCACTAATATAGTCTTACTGAGGCACATACAAGACAGTGTATAAAGATCATTCATAATTCCAGCTCTGCATTTCCTACACGTAACATGCAGTGTCATTCCTTATCCCAACGAGAGAGTCAGA
>NC_051405.1:24104360-24104738 GCF_015228065.2 Penaeus monodon
TCTTATACCTCTCACACTTCTACTTTCACGACACTTTTTTAAGTACTTTTTCGATCATCTTTCCTCGTTAACTCTCCTACTTGAGGTTTGCATGATGTGTGAAGGTGAGGTCTGGACCGTGAAATGAGAGCCTGTGTATTGCTCTTGTTGACTAGAGTTTGGTGATCCACGCTTAGTTCGGGTCTGAGATATGTTCTGAGAGAGCTTTGGGTTACTATGCGTTTTTTTCTTTTTATTGTTATATTTCTGTTTGTTTTTTTTTTGTTGTCTTTTTTGTTTTGTTTTGTTTTTTATCTTTCGCTCTTTTTTTTTATTATTCTCTAACTTTCTTATCTGTTTAGTTTTTTAGTTATTTCTTTTCGTATGTCTGTCTGATTG
>NC_051405.1:24105002-24105136 GCF_015228065.2 Penaeus monodon
ACAGAACCCAAAGAGCCTTCAGCCCCGAAACCAGGCCATTCCTGAGGGGGATGAGAATAGGAGATGGCAGGCACACGAGCTTGGCAGCGGAGGTGTTACGACAATGCTGTTCTAATAGTTACTGTTTGTTTTTC
>NC_051405.1:24105256-24106014 GCF_015228065.2 Penaeus monodon
ACTTTTTATCATTTTCTTGATAAATGTGAAGGACGTTTCCACTGATTTTATTTCCCAGCTGGTACAAGATTTAGAGATGTTATTTTTATATACTTTTTGGGATATCTATACACTGTTTGCTATTCTCTTAATATTTTGTTTACGTCCGTTTCCCCAAATTTGATATCCTAACACGATATTTCTATAGACATATTTACTGTTGACTATTCTCTTGATATTTGTTTACGCCTGTTTCCCCAGATTTTATTTCCCAATTAAAATGCAATAAACACTTTTTCTATACATATGTTGAGTACCTATTTAGGCCTAGCTGCAACCCGGGCGCGTCAAAGCGAATCTGCAATTGTTGAAATTAATCATAGGAGTGATTACCATGACATGGCATTAATGATTACAAAGCAGATTGAAAGATTAATGCGTTCTCACCGGCCTCATTTTTATGTAAATTCGATATTTGCATTCAATTTATTGTTGATGAATGTTACTTGGACTATAGATGGATATTGGCATTTGTGTGAAAGTGAGAGGGAAAAATTGTGGTTTTGTGGAGAATTCGGCTACGCGACTTGAAAACATTTATTGGACCGTGTTTTCGAATATGTTGTTCTCTAATTATCAAAAGGTGAAGTAAAATTGAGTTCTCCATGGTCATTTTGTATAGTGACTAGTAACAATTGGTATAATGAGAAAATTGGGGGAAATATAATGGTATACAGTATATATACTGTTTATATGTATGTATGATTGTACACATGTTG
>NC_051405.1:24106143-24106537 GCF_015228065.2 Penaeus monodon
TACATTAGCATGAGCGTCTTAGACCACTCCACTCCAGCGTGAAGGTCTGTGTGGGAGTGATGCCAAAAATAGAGTCAAGGAGAAGGATGGACGTGGGTTTCTTAAGGAAGGAAATTCCCGGAACGGACATCACACGTTACATAAACACATCGATCCCACACATCATATTCTCTCAAATTATTATGTTCTTGACGTTAGAGACCCTCTTAGACTGACCTGGAGATGTATTATTATACATTTATAGATACATTTATGATGCAGTAAATAGTATGTGTGACTCAACTATGGTAATAATACATGTGACCAAGGAAGTCTCGGAGAATAATTAAGGATTTAGATTAACTGCACGATAAATGGTCTGATTTAAAAGCCGATGATGAACACAACCCAGTGA
>NC_051405.1:24106590-24107012 GCF_015228065.2 Penaeus monodon
CCGCATCGTTTTGAGTAAATTGTCTCTCGATTATCATGTCGACTTTTAACTTTTAAAAACTCGATCTTCATTGCCCTCACACAAAGAGAAAACAAAGCTACATTATTAAGCATTAAAAGAAGTGAAGCTGTAGTCTATAAAAAAGATAAGGCTGAAAATAGCTAGTTTCGTAATGAGTAATGAGGAGAACAGTGGGGCTCGGAATGTTACTGATTCATTGTTTCTCTCGTAATGATTTTTTAAAACGTTTACTGTACTTCACACGTTGCACTAATGAGATTAAGATTAAAATTATTAGATACAAGAGCTTTAGTGTGGAGGAAAGGTAGAGAATGTGTCAGATACAGCGTTTTTAATGCTTGGACCAAAACATGAAGAGGAATGTCTAGGGCAGTGTTAAATCACCAATGAGACAATGTAGG
>NC_051405.1:24107419-24108324 GCF_015228065.2 Penaeus monodon
CAGGCGGAACATCAGAAAATATGAACGTTATCTTTCTCTTAACATGACGCTGATACAGCTAAGAATGACCTTTCCAACGAGGACTTGCAAGCTTAACCATGACTAAAGACATACAAGGAAATGACTTTGTCCTCGCCCTCCCCCTGTGATAAAAAAGAAACGGTAATTAAACAGCGTCTACGAAGCCATGGAAACTGCCCACGTATTTGAGAGACAGCCAAGAACACAAGGACACATTGGCCATTTCTACAGTTGAGTTTCGCGATCGTATAGTTACAGGGGGATCGACAAATCAAAAACCTGAACAAAGGGGACCTTCTTTGATCTCACTGTTGGTGTGAAAGAGTTGCCATACCTGTCTTTGCGTTGGCATGTGGCTGACCTTTGACCTCTGAGATGGAACAAACTGATCAGAATGGTTTGGCCGAAAAAACATGTAGAAAACAAAACTAAACAAAGATTTGGGAGTCTTAACTACCTTATTCTTGTTAGTATGAATATTTTTCGTAAAAGAGTTCTGCAATTATTGAGGTGGATATATATATATTTTTTTTGGTTTCGTTCCTTAATACCATGTTGCATAAGATGTACAGTAGTGAAACTCATGATTTTGAAATTCAGAGTCTCGATAAATTTTTGCACTGGAAAGATATTCAAATACAAAATATAAGCCTATGGTTTTCATATTTTTTTCAACTTTTCGAGAACGTTTGCCCTTCCCTGTAAAATATGCTTTCCAAGGTATCTTGTACTTAGACACTAATTTCGCACGATTTCCTTCTCTCATTCTCATTTCTCCAAAAGGGAATGACTGACCGTTTGCCACAGAGAGAGGTTTTGGCAACATTACTTGTAACAATTTAAGAGAAATTACATATTTATCAAAAATCACACACACACAAACG
>NC_051405.1:24109712-24110257 GCF_015228065.2 Penaeus monodon
TCTTAAGGAAACCGTTAATACGTTCTGCTAGATTATAGGGATTTGTTTTCATTCAAAAGGAACCACACTTTAGAATAATGCACACATGGCGATAATTTATTCAAAATAACCGTACTTTCCTAATGCACTTTTTTTCTAATCAAGAGAGATGCTACCAAGTACAGTCGTTAGTCTGGAATTAAGAGAACACTTTATTGCAACATAAACAAAACTTTTGCAGAAAATACACATCAAACTTTTCTCTGTGCTGTTTATGAAGTTTCGTCTATGTTTATTGTGTTTATACACGAGTTCTGTTTATCGTGGTCGATGTCCCTGTTATTCCTTCATTGCTCTTCACTCCTTTCCTTGTAATGTCATTTTCGTCGTCAATTCTTACGTGTCTGTGTGTGAGGGTCCATAGCATGTACAGTGTAGCTCACTATACCTTGCCCTGTTCCCCTTCCCCTATGTGTTTTGTACTCTTTTCCTCTCGTTCTCCCTTCTTCACTCATTCCCTCTTCTTCCTCCCCTTCATGGCTCTCTTTAATGTGCAATCTCGGTCT
>NC_051405.1:24110356-24111070 GCF_015228065.2 Penaeus monodon
TCCTCTTTCCACCTCTCCTTATTTTTTCCCTCCTCTTCGTTCTCCCCTTTTCATTCCCCTCCTCGGCTCTGCTTTATATTCCCCCTTCCCCCTTTCCCCTCGCACCACCCCCATCTCTCCCTCTGTGCCTCTTGTTCTTCTCTCCCTCCACCACACCTTTCCCCCTCCCCTCTCCCCCACTACATCTCATCCCCTCTCTCTCCCTGTCACCTCCCCTTCCTACCTCAACATTTCATCTCTCTCTCTTTACACTCCTCCCCAACTTTCCTCCCTCCCTTCACACTCGTCCCCCTCTTTGCCTTTCACCTCTTTCTCCATTCCCCAAACCCCTTCCCAACCCTCCTCTCCCTCACTTCCTACATCATCAACTCTTCCTCCCTTCCCCCAACACTTCATCTCCCCTTCTCCGCCCCCACCCCCACTCTTACAACCCTTCATCTCTCTTCTCCTCTCCCCTACCCCCATATCCCATCACCTCCCCCTCCACCACTACCTCTCGTCCCCACCCTCACTCCCCCAACCCTTCACCTCTCTTCCCCACCCCTCCTCCCCCTCTATCTTCCCCCCACCTCCACGGCCCTTCATCTCTCCCCCCCCCACCCTCCACCCTCCACCTCACCACCTCCAAAGACCTCCTTTGTGTAGCGTTCACCCGGAAGCACCGAGGTTGTCTCTCTTTATAACGTCCCTTGAGCATGCCTTTTGTGGTGATCG
>NC_051405.1:24111461-24111611 GCF_015228065.2 Penaeus monodon
GATTCAGAGGTTAATCGTAGAAGAATTCCAGTTTCTACCCTCTTTACAAATACGTAATAATACGTGCGACTGGGATAGTATACCGCTGCTAGAAATATCTTTTTTTTACCGGTCATTTGCGAGTTTATCGGATAGGAATTCCGTATGGTA
>NC_051405.1:24111690-24112540 GCF_015228065.2 Penaeus monodon
AAAAAAAAAAAAGACTAAGTAATTTCTTATCGCGACTGTTTTCCTTTTCATCGTAATATATAGAGATGCGTCAGACAGTCAAACAACGCATATGGAATAAGGCTAACACACAAACATGTGTGTAAAGGGTACAATAAAGACATATGCAAAGCGAAATTACTGCACTGAACACACACAGTTTCTAGGTCGTAACAATAACGAAAAATAATAAAGACAATTGTATCCAAGCGTCCCTTGAGTTACGTAATATTTATTAGATGAATCGACGAATATAACGAATAACGTGGGTAACAGGTGACTAGAAATCATATTTTACTGCATAGGAACGACGTCAGGAGAACATGAAGAGTAAGTTCAATGTATCCAATCTCAGGGAAAAAAAAGAAATTGGCAACTCAGTCCGGAGAAGAATGCTTCGATTCGTTTTACTTATTATATTTTATTCCTATTTAGTTTTCAAAATCAGATGACATCTAATGCCTATCTGCATTATTTTATATCTTTTAGTGAAATGTATTACTTTCAACACCGCATCTTTATTGAAACAAACTTGACAATTCGAAATATTTCAAAACCCGGGAGGGTTGAGTTGCCAGTTATTCCTTTTCTGGGGCTTAACACAAAGAAGATGAGGAAGGGAAAAGGAAGAAGTGGAAGAAAGAAGAACAAAGGGGGGGGGAAGGAAAGGGAGGAATTGGAGGAAAGGAGAAGAAAGGGGAAGAACGGGGGAGGAAGAGAAGAAAGAAGAAAGGGAGAGAAAGGGAGGAATACGAGGAAAGGAGAAGAAAAGGAAAGGAAGAGAAGAAAGGAGAAGAAAGGGAGAGGAGAGGAAAGGAAAGAAGAGGAAGAC
>NC_051405.1:24112579-24112715 GCF_015228065.2 Penaeus monodon
CCAAGACAGGACCAAGATAACGATAGGACTGTGATCTTGAGAGGAACACCAAGCCAAATATAATCACAACACCAAGAGAAGCATGAAAATAGCGTTAACGAGAATAACGACCTGATTACAACGCCACAATACGCAC
>NC_051405.1:24112961-24113176 GCF_015228065.2 Penaeus monodon
GACAGAACTCACGAAAAGGGGAAAAGGGAGAAAAGAAAAAGGAAGAGGTAATAAGAGAGAAAATAAAACGTATCTTGACCAAAAGGAAACGGAAGAGAAAGAGTGACAATGGCAAATAATTCTTCAGCCTGTTTATTCTTCACTTAATAATACTTCGTGGCATTAGAAATCTCTATCATTTAAACTCTCTCAGATTTAAATGGTAGACGCTACGG
>NC_051405.1:24113193-24113325 GCF_015228065.2 Penaeus monodon
ACTGATTTTAGTGTCCTGATAATAAATCCATCAGCATTGGTTTTAATATTTCAGTTTATCGCACATGAATTATACAACGAGAGATAAAATATATCAAACTGAATTTACTGTTCTGATAAAATTTTAAAAGTC
>NC_051405.1:24113364-24113536 GCF_015228065.2 Penaeus monodon
AACATGTTAAGTTCATACAACTAAAAGATACAGAAAGAGTTTGAAAAATAAACACTAATGGATTTCAGAAATACACTAATATCCTTCAGTAAATATTAGAAATTGTTAAAAGTGCAGCTCTGGGTGGCACAAAGGTTACCAAAGAATTATTATTGTAGATTAACTATATTAT
>NC_051405.1:24113698-24113945 GCF_015228065.2 Penaeus monodon
TCTAAAACAAGTCAAAATTTTAACTCTAAATTTAAGATAAAAAATAACCAAAGATACAAATTATCTTTTCGCAAATAGTTACCGTATTTTTTTAAAAGGCAAAACGCGAATAAGAATCACCAACAGAAACCAGTTAAAATAAATGAATAGAGTTTTTTTTTATCGACAACAACAGCAACAAAAACACCGGCCATATTTAAAAACATTATTTCAAAAATACATATTGATCAATAAATTTCAAAATTCT
>NC_051405.1:24114661-24114784 GCF_015228065.2 Penaeus monodon
GGCGAGAGTGCAAGCGACGCCGACAATAACTCTCCAGGTGACGCTCGTTGTGGCCCGTAAATCCTAGATTGTCTGGTGCTTCTCCGAGCTTTATGATTGTCTCATGAAGGCGCACAGGGAGTT
>NC_051405.1:24114812-24114904 GCF_015228065.2 Penaeus monodon
AAGAAAAGGGAAAGGGGGTGAAGAGAAAGAGGAAGAATGAGGGAGATGGGGGATAAAGATGACTCACAGATGAAGAGGATGACGTCGTCTGG
>NC_051405.1:24115149-24115355 GCF_015228065.2 Penaeus monodon
GGGAGAAGGAGAAGGGCGTGGATAATTATTAATTAATTATTCAGAATATTTTGAATAAGTTTCGACTTTGGTATTTCGGACGCAGATTTACCCGACGTATTGGGCTAGATTTTCAGTTAATGACATTGACATGAACGAAATTCTTCTTGTACATTTCCATTTTTTCTTGACTTAAAAAAAAAAATCAAATCCGCAACCATGTTCTT
>NC_051405.1:24115437-24115931 GCF_015228065.2 Penaeus monodon
CTATCAAGGTTTTTATCATTATCCTTCCTTTCTTAAACATCCAGATTTCTCCTTGACTAGATCTTATTCACCCTCCCCTTTCTCTCCTCCATACTAATCCCCAATCACTCCCCCCCCAATGCCTTGTGCCAACCCCCAATCCCCCTCTTTTGGCACCCTTCCTCACCTGCCTGTCACCACCCTGGCACTCCTCATCGCCTGGCCCTACTGGCACCTCCTCCCAATTACCTTCGTTACTCCTTCAGTAATTCCTTCATTCTTCCGTCCTCGTCGACATATATCCTCTGCTCCTCCTTCTCTTCTCCTCTATCACCTTAACGATGCCGTCCTCCTCCTTATCTCTTATCAAGGGCTCCGGAATTCTGATATAATGGCACAATGAATGGGGTTTATCAGTTTGCCCTTCCGGTCTCTTTCAATCATTGGCGATTCATTCATCACTCGTCGTAGCAACACCCTCGCTTATGGGGCGCTGTTCGTGGCTGTGGGATGCT
>NC_051405.1:24116618-24116925 GCF_015228065.2 Penaeus monodon
GTTAAAACGTCTTCACCCTCTCCCCTCTCTTCAGATTTTCCTTTTCTTTTTGTTTTTGCAATTTCGCTGTTCCCTCTCTACTCTTTCTTAAGATTCCTCCTCGTGTCTCAAGGGAAATGAGATGGTGGATAAGGGAGAGCCGAGTAAAGGAAAGCACAAGGAAGAAGACAAGAGAACGATAATGATGTATAGGTGAAAGCAACGTTTAAAAACATATGAGAAACTAAGCCACGAATCGATAATATCACAGTTAATAGTAATAAAAAAGAGCGAAATAAGCAATTCAGATTATTATAAAAATCACGAA
>NC_051405.1:24117047-24117401 GCF_015228065.2 Penaeus monodon
GCGACAGGCGAATCACGTAATCGACAGCCAATAGCAGTTACTTAGGATGAGCTGCCAGCCACTCATCGCCCTTCCTGCCTTGCATCACGTAACTTCGGTAGATTACGCTCGAGAAAAAATAAATTATATCAAGAGTAAAGTATAACCTTATCTTCTCATACATTTTTTTTTTCACTGCTCCGATGCTTCTACCGTTTTCTAATCAAGAAAAATAAGGAAAAAAGAGAGGGAAAACGAAATACAATTTTTTTTCCCCTTTTTTTATTTACCTATCGTCTTCTAATCGAAAAGAAAGTATTTGTCCATCCTCTAATTAGGAAAAAAAGAGAGAAAAAAAATCCATCCCCTCCCCCC
>NC_051405.1:24117429-24117629 GCF_015228065.2 Penaeus monodon
GAGAGAGAGCGAGAAAAGAATATCCCAATTTTCCTTTTTTTCCCACGGGTCAAGGCTACTGGTGGAGCAATGTCACTTCAATTGACAGTGTTGTTTGTTGACAGGCAATGCATGCTGGAGAACCAACTCCTGTATTGACTTTTGCTACAGTTGTATAGAAAGCAGAATAGATTGGGGCTCTGCTGAATTTTGGCCGCGCA
>NC_051405.1:24119351-24119466 GCF_015228065.2 Penaeus monodon
GTACCTCTGCAAGCTCGACATGCAACACGAGCAACATGTCTGATAACGAGAAGGTTGCAGGTGTTACTGATGGCGATTATTGGAGCAGTTACAGCCGAAGCGAGCGTCGGCCTCC
>NC_051405.1:24119858-24119991 GCF_015228065.2 Penaeus monodon
GAATCTAGTACATCCCATCTCGGAATGAAAACTGACGCCCCGGATGCAATCCCCCACAACAATGTTCATCGCTCCCCCTCCCTTATCTCGGTCTCAATCGGCGTGCGATGGAAAAGAGGAATCTTCAATTTAG
>NC_051405.1:24120220-24120300 GCF_015228065.2 Penaeus monodon
CTAGTGTCTTGATCCCCAAGACACGGCCTGAGTCTCTTTGAACTGGCGAGACCATGCGGCGGAATAACAAAGCGGGTTCT
>NC_051405.1:24120692-24120770 GCF_015228065.2 Penaeus monodon
ATTTTGTGCCTAATGACCCAGAATGTATGTTTTTCATAAGCTGAACACTAAATTTCATCTTCTATCAGATAAATACCT
>NC_051405.1:24120819-24120928 GCF_015228065.2 Penaeus monodon
TAGATATAGTTTAAAACTCTACATAAAGAAGCAGAAAAATGTGGCAGCTCATTTTCTTGTGGATATTGATCTTACTTTCATTTCGTAATTGAGTTTTGATGTATGTGAT
>NC_051405.1:24121266-24121479 GCF_015228065.2 Penaeus monodon
AAGCAAAATGAACAAAAAAAGGTTTCATATATGCACACTCACTCTTGCATGCATCAGTATTTCTCGTTTAGAGAGGGAGGTAGAAAAAGTGAGGAAGAAAGAGTAAGGAAGAAAGAGGGAGGAAGAAAGAGTGAGGAAGAAAGAGGGAGGAAGAAAGAGTGAATAAGAAAGAGGGAGGAAGAAAGAGTGAGGAAGAAAGAGTAAGATTTTACT
>NC_051405.1:24121779-24121933 GCF_015228065.2 Penaeus monodon
GACTTACAGAATGTACTCCAGCCAAGCATCTGTCTCTGTTATCATCACATGTTACACACTCAATCAACCAGGAAGAAAAATGTAAATATAAAAGAAATAAAAAGCCTAATCCCTCTGGAACAAGAAGACTGGAAACTGCAATATTTTTCCAGTC
>NC_051405.1:24122034-24122350 GCF_015228065.2 Penaeus monodon
CTTACGTTTCTGCGATTCGGTTTCCTCCAATCGCGAACCGAATCCGCCAAAATCATTTACCGTTTCGAATTAAAAGCTATTATGCTCTTTACGCAACATGAATCTATTAATTCACAAAGGATAATTGCATCAGCATGAAGATGTTTCTCGAACCGGAAGGAGTTTCTGGATATTGCATTACGGGGAATAAAAGGAAAATTATTGGACATGTTGTGTGAATCTCTCTGTTTGCTTTTTCTCTAGTTTTTTTTTTTTTATTCCTAAATTCTTTCGGATCTATTTGTTCTTTTTATTGGTGTTTTCTTTTAATGGTTAC
>NC_051405.1:24124107-24124246 GCF_015228065.2 Penaeus monodon
TTAACTCCGTCGAGAGGCTCATATAGTCACGCACTTTGTAGTTATCAAGTAATTATTATCTCTTGTAATTGGGTAGATTATCGCGTTTCTGTGTCTCGTCGTATTCTTGAGACTGTCTTTATTCCTTTGAGTTGATGCG
>NC_051405.1:24124344-24124431 GCF_015228065.2 Penaeus monodon
CCCCACTCTCTCGTCGCGATTTTGAGTTACCCTTTCTCGCATGTCGATTGTTTGTCCCTTCGCTTCCCAGCCCCCCTCGATGGCGGG
>NC_051405.1:24124786-24125014 GCF_015228065.2 Penaeus monodon
CGCACTTCCTTCTTTGTCATATTAATTAACAAACAAACGCAAAAAGAATCCCAAACAGACTCTCCCGATCCGAGTAATTTTCCTTCGGGATTTCGCCAAAAGAAATATACTTTAAAATGCATCTCAATTCTTTTCTTTCACTATTTTATTCCTTTTCGTACAGCATCCAAAGATTACACAGGGGAAAAATCAACACTGAAACATTAAAGAGGTCTTATATATACACAA
>NC_051405.1:24125041-24125383 GCF_015228065.2 Penaeus monodon
ACCTTCCCCATTCCCGACTTTCCTCGCAGGATTTCAGAGAGAGAGAAAACCGGGAAAAGTACATAACAGAACGCCCGGTTTTGGGATATTTATATTGCAATCTGTAGGACTGTTTGAAATGCTCTTAAAACATTCAATCTGGCATTCTCCTTGTCTGCCTCGGATTCTCGAGGGAAGCAGTTTCGCAAAATAATGCGATTTTTTTTTTGGGGGGGTGGGGATGGGGGGGGTGTTCAGAAATGTAAATATAAAAAGGAAAAACATAAGCAAGCACAAAGAACAATGCACTTTCGCATTTGCAAAGAAACACACACAGCCCACTACACACAGATACCGTGAATG
>NC_051405.1:24126900-24127143 GCF_015228065.2 Penaeus monodon
TGCATATGATTTGTTTCAACACTGGCTGAATGCTCTCTTGCTCAACGATGAAAGGATTTGTTCCCTTTACTATTTGATTTCCATCATGACATAACTACAATTTCGTAATTTAACGCTCTGCTAGATGAAATGATTGCCTGCAGTTTAGACTTTTTAAAAATATTGTTTTACATTTTACATGTTAACCACAAGATGGAAGGGAATGCAATTTGGTTTATTTCAAATAATTTTATCTGATTTCAC
>NC_051405.1:24127176-24127261 GCF_015228065.2 Penaeus monodon
TTGACGTGTTTCTTACGAGTATTAAAAAGAAAATGTAATTTCAACCATAAGTCAAATTATTTTCTGGTCTTTATCAGGTTATATT
>NC_051405.1:24128011-24128386 GCF_015228065.2 Penaeus monodon
CTGCATCGTTTAATCATACGTGGGTATATCAGATAGGAAACCAGATTAATAATACTTGATAGATTAGATAAATGAATATATATAATCATCATATCAAAAATTTAACAATATATGATGTTAAACTTAATAGAAGAGCCTAAAGCTACTCTGGTAAATAGTTATCATAATGAACGTAATTATACAGTCATTATTCAGTAGACCATAATCCTGTAAAGCAATTAAAAACAAGGCTTAGGGTTCAGAGAATTATCTACATTTCCCATCTTTTATTAAAACTGGATCAGCTACTTATACTAGTTTAAATTTCCCTAATTACGAGATGGAAAATGCTTATGCTGAGAATCTATTTAATTTCATCATTCTTTTCCATTCCTT
>NC_051405.1:24128941-24129136 GCF_015228065.2 Penaeus monodon
ACCCGTTCGTGTCCCCGTTCCCGGCGCGGCTCATCCCAGGTAATGAGGTCGCCCCCAAGAGTTCCTCCGCTATCCTAATCCTGCGAGGTCCTTAGTGGGGAAACTTGGGCTCCTCTGAGGCACCGGCGGAAGACGAGGAGAGAAGTCTTACGCGCCTCACCTGCTGCGCTCTTTCGGTTTTGCTCCATGAAGAAA
>NC_051405.1:24129735-24129848 GCF_015228065.2 Penaeus monodon
TTTAAACTTCAGTCTGAAAACGGATTTCTCTTCAATGCAATACTTAACCACTTCATCAATACAAAAAAGCCTCTTGGCACACCGATAATTAATCCCAAAACGCTTAAGTGACC
>NC_051405.1:24129944-24130166 GCF_015228065.2 Penaeus monodon
AAAGCACGCCACTTGAACCTTGAACACTTGTCGTTCATTCAAGAGGAGCTGTGTAGGCGTAGTGGAATGGAAGCCTGCTAATGACGGCTTAATTGAACCCGCTGGTGATATAGCTTCATTTCGAGGAAAGAAAAGACGTTGTAGATTTAAATCTATTTTTGGAAGAGGAAATTAAAAAAAGAAGCAAGATGGAATTTATATGGAGCCTTTATAAAAAAACAT
>NC_051405.1:24130237-24130469 GCF_015228065.2 Penaeus monodon
TCAGTAATTGATTTGTTTATGTATTGATTTACCTCTGACTAATTGCGATCTTTTGCGGATAGAAAGAGAGGACAGGGAGGGGATAGGTGCAGGGGGGGGGGTACATTTCCGGTCAGTGAAACGAGCGAACACAAACCAACTCAAACGCTTTGACGCATTCTCCCAAACCCCGAATGGATATATGTATAAAAGAACGATACCAAAAGCTCTATTTTGTGTACACAGCGGATGA
>NC_051405.1:24130515-24130915 GCF_015228065.2 Penaeus monodon
TTTATTGTGGTTTGATATCACGCATCCAGTTCTCGATGACATCAGCGGCGAGTCGGCATCATGGACGCCCCATAATAAGGCCTGGCACTCTGCTGGCACTCTGCTAAGCCGTGTCAGGGTGATCTCTCCGCACTATGCACACGGATATGCGACGGACGCGTGATAACTCGCGCCATAAACACTAGAAAACGAACAATTCCGGAGTTGACAAAACCGACTGAGTTTCTTTTTTTTTTTTCTTTCGCCGCAACTCGTATGAAATGTCAGGGTTGAGGCAAAGTCATGCCGAGAGGGTGACGATAATATAGAATTTATTTTGCTTTTCGTTGTCAGCTGCAACGATAAGCTGGTTGGGTTTGATCTTCCTGTTTGATGTATTGGCTTTTCAAGGATTTCACTC
>NC_051405.1:24132678-24132821 GCF_015228065.2 Penaeus monodon
CCTTGATAGTGAGGGAGAACAAATCGTAGGGAAGAATAGCTTGAGGCGGAGAGCCACGGCGGCCCTGCTGGCTTCCTCGGAGGCTCAGGAACCCGAACACCGGGTCACATCGCCTTCCACGTAGCGGGTACTGAGTGCAGGCT
>NC_051405.1:24133217-24133303 GCF_015228065.2 Penaeus monodon
TCCGTCTCTCTCGTCGCTTCGTTCCTCCAACCACTCAAGTTCCAGGAATCTATTGACAGCGAGATGAAGCAAGGAGGCAGGAAACG
>NC_051405.1:24134576-24134794 GCF_015228065.2 Penaeus monodon
CAATCATTCACGAAATACCGATCCGAACATATAATATCCAATGTATATTCATGCAGACGTAACTCTCCAAAGTTCATTTGTGTTTGATCATGATAAAGCACAGGCGGCTCTCAAGACACCGCGTCGAGAAAATTGAATCAGAACTTAGGACAACAGTCAAGGTTAAAGCAAATGCCTCATTGCGTTCTGTAGCATTCTGATGAATATTTGCTCCGCCT
>NC_051405.1:24137464-24137636 GCF_015228065.2 Penaeus monodon
TAAATGTGTGAAAAAGAAATACACATTGTCATCGAAAAAATAATAATAGAATAAAAAATAATTGAAATAAAGAATGTACTATGTTTAGTATTAAATGAATAATGTAAGAAAAAGTACCTAATATATAAATGCAATATTTAACAATAAACTGTACAGTAATAAATACGGAAAA
>NC_051405.1:24137663-24137748 GCF_015228065.2 Penaeus monodon
CAAATAAAACTAAACACATCATACGATAAATGTATACAAGACAAGAAGAGGAAAAATCTAATTTTCGGAATTTAACACCAAGATG
>NC_051405.1:24138237-24138320 GCF_015228065.2 Penaeus monodon
TGCACACATGAATAAACCCACATGATTGAAAGATTAAGTAACATATACGCTTTTGCCTAGTATGATCGAGTTAGAGAGATTAA
>NC_051405.1:24139307-24139546 GCF_015228065.2 Penaeus monodon
GTGTCTATTTGTACGTATGACTACATGTATGTATGCAATTAAATATCCATATTTGTATTTGTCTTTATACTTTCATGCATGTATGTTTGAGTATTAGTTGTGAATATTACGACAGAACTAAACAGAACTAAATAATACCCTAAGACAAAACAAAACTATAATTTTGACTTTACAAACATTTTTTTATAACACCGTATCTTTTACTTTTCTCAACCTATATAAACACACACACATACACC
>NC_051405.1:24139704-24139918 GCF_015228065.2 Penaeus monodon
TTTTCACTGTAAAAGGCCCTTATTTCATATCCCTTATGTCTGCATTGGTGTCAAGTGGCCAGCTCACTAAGCAACAGGCTTTATTCCGCAGTATTTACCACGATACAAAAAACACTGAATATAGAGATCCTGATCGGAGAAGTCACAGAAGTACTCGTCAAGAGGGTAGAGGAGGAAGGGGATCGACGTTGCAGATGTTTTTGGATATAGATGC
>NC_051405.1:24140141-24140318 GCF_015228065.2 Penaeus monodon
CAACATCAGTATCAACGTCAATATCATTATGATGAATACTGTACTATCGTGCTATCTGATCACTTGTAGCCATGGGTCTGCTAGTTGTGAGTAATGATTCATGTGTTGATGCTGAAGCAGTCTCTCTAACGCTATAGCGTTATGTCATCTAGGGCACAGGCTTAGCACGGATTACAT
>NC_051405.1:24140901-24141266 GCF_015228065.2 Penaeus monodon
CACTGCCCAGCTAGCATCCACCCAAATCCCTCAACATGCTAATTCAAATCCATTAAACCACCCACTCCGCCGCCCTTGCCTCCCCCCTTCCCCACGCCCACAATTCCCCCTCCACGGCATAAATCCTCGAGCAAGACAGCGCACCTCCTCTGCAAGGATGAGTCGAACTCCTTCGAACGGGGCAGAATGGATACGTTTATGAGGGCGACGTGTGAGGGAGAAGGATGAGGCACTTAGCGGGGATCCTGCAGGGAAACTTACGACCCTGGGAACATTATTTATGGGGCAGCAGGACACCGCAGTAGGACTCTGACGGAGGACCCATGTTGGACCTCGGCTCCGCTCGTGATGAGACTTCGATACGA
>NC_051405.1:24142429-24142574 GCF_015228065.2 Penaeus monodon
CTGTTCTCCTATTTTGGAATTTTCAAGAATCTCGGCCATTCCTAACTGAGGGGAGCGGGGGGGGGATGATAAGGAGGGTGATTCTGTGCTTTATATCATAGGGACTTCAGGAGGAATTGGAATGTCGACTTCATTCGTGATTGTG
>NC_051405.1:24143229-24143472 GCF_015228065.2 Penaeus monodon
TAAAGAACCCCCTCCCCTCACCGCAATGCAACATAACTTTTTTTTTTTCAAAGGAACCATCATAACCTCTTAATTGTCAAATGATTATCATCTGCAACATGTCAATATCTCATCAGTCACCAATGCCAACCTGTCACTCAGAAAATAATATAATCAAATTAAAGCATATTTTCGTATATTTTTCGTCCTGACAAAAAAAAAATTAAGGTAACTAGATATGTAGATTAAGAAATTTTATTGACT
>NC_051405.1:24143616-24143728 GCF_015228065.2 Penaeus monodon
ATCGACTGCACCTGGAACGAATTGCTTCCTCGTCGAAAATGAAAGTTTATATTGCTGTTCATTATCTTGCTGATATTGCAACATTCGGAAAGTCCAAATTTTGAATGAGTTG
>NC_051405.1:24147793-24148326 GCF_015228065.2 Penaeus monodon
CCAATGGCCGAATCCAGTAAATGCATAGACTAATGTATAGTAAATGCATAAATCAATGAATAAATAGATAAAGAAATGAAACAACCAAACACATAAAAAATTAACAAACAGTTGAAAGATGAAAGCAATTAGTGAATACATTATTGAATAAGCGAGAGAAAAAAAAAAAATAATCCTAAAGATAGCGAAACGGATAGATAACTGAATAGATATATATTGAAAATTCCAAAAATATCTTCACTTACACACGCCCAATGTAGCAAGGAGGTGAAGCCATTCCCATAATATCATAAAACGGAGATAGCTGAGAGGGTGATAACAACATGCAAAGCAAGCGAAAATGAGCGAAAGAGTGTGGGAATAACGAGAGCACGTAGCGATAAAGGGCTGAACATAGCGTTAACAGAGCATGACAATAAAGGGGAATATTGATGGCTGTTTCATAAGGGAAATGTTGCGATATTATGCGTAAGACGTGTGAGTGCGATTTGGATATGCATTATTAGTATTAAGGATCGATCTATATGTCTGCC
>NC_051405.1:24152124-24152344 GCF_015228065.2 Penaeus monodon
CATCTATTTTTTCCTCTTTTCCTCGCCCTTTGTTTCCTCCCTTCTCCCTGCCCCCCCCCTGCTCTCTATTCCGAAAACCAAACAACAGGATGTAAGTTCATTACAAAAATGGCTTGCGTTTCGATTAAAATGATGTGATTATTATTTTTTTTTTTCTCTCTCTCTCTCTCTCTCTCTCGTCATTTTTTCACTTTTTTCCAGTTTTAGTCTTTTAATGTTT
>NC_051405.1:24152573-24152707 GCF_015228065.2 Penaeus monodon
CATCACTATTACCATTTCCTTTCTCCTCTCTTTCTCATTTTCTTTTTTCTCTTCCCTTTTTTTCTCTTTTCCTTTATCTGTTTGCCTGTCTCTCGCTGTCCTTTTCTCTCTCTGTTTGTCTGTTTGTTTGTTTG
>NC_051405.1:24153243-24153503 GCF_015228065.2 Penaeus monodon
TACCCTCTCACCATTTCTTTTTCTATACTTCCCTCCTTTCTCTCCCTAACAATCTCCATCTCTCAGTCTTTCTTTCCTTCTCTCTTTCTCCAACTCGTTTTCCTTCTTCCTCCCTACTCTCACCGGAACTTACTCATCACACACAACGTCCGGACAAGAAAAATCACCATTTCCTCGTAATTGAAACTCTCCCCTCTCTCACCTACTCCTATTTACCCCACCCTTTTCCCTTCCTTCCCTTACCCATTGTTTCCCTTGCT
>NC_051405.1:24153673-24153964 GCF_015228065.2 Penaeus monodon
CTTGAACCCCCCCCCAGCCAACCGAAAAAGAATCGCATAATCAACTCCCTTTTTTTTTCTTCTCTTTTCCAGGTAAGACTCTCGGCTGAAAGGAGATCGAACGAGCGATTAAAGTCACCAGGTAAGTGTATTCTCGATTAGACGACCCGTATTTACCCAGTCATTTCCTCTCGAGCGTCTGGGTCCCTTGGTGCCTGCTACTCTCACGCCAAGGACTCATTTGTATTCTAATTCCAGGTTGCGTTATCTTTGCAAATGGGTCGTGTCATGGGCGTGGAGGATTTGAAACAT
>NC_051405.1:24154437-24154549 GCF_015228065.2 Penaeus monodon
CCAATATACGCGCTGTCACTCCTGATTGATAGTCGAGTTGCCAACGTGGCATTATCTGACAATTTGCCACGGCTGAGATAAGCTCTGGGAAGAATGAGATCTGGGGAAGGAT
>NC_051405.1:24154894-24155568 GCF_015228065.2 Penaeus monodon
AGATGGGAGAGAGGTGAAGAGTTGAGGGAAGAGGGGGAAGAGAGGGGAATTAGGTGGGGAAGCGGGGGAGATAGAGGAGATGGGGGAGAAGGAAGAGAGAGAAGAGGGGGAGGATGGGAGAAGGGGAAAGAGGGATGAGAAGAGGTAGATAGGGAAGAGGGAGTAGGGTTCGACGGAGCTCTCATAAATCATGAGGAAAAAATAAAGTAGATCCTGAACAGAGCGAAACCTCCCATAAATCATGAGAGAGAAAGGCGAGGAGGCAATGAGGAAGATAGACCCTTACTGATCACGAGGAAAATAACTAACTCACAACTCTTGCAACGAAGTCATGAGGCGAGGAAGTACCTCACATCTCATGAAGAAGAAGCGAAGTCATAAGGTAGCAGAAGATCTCATACCTAATGAGGAAAAGAAAGAGAGAGAGAGATTAAAAAAAAAAAAAGACTGTGAGGTAGAGGAATAACTCCCGCAACTAATAATAAAAAAAAGTGAAAAGACATGAGGAGACATGAGGAGATCGCATGATATATTATCGCAATGCATGTCAGGACTGCATATTGCCTGTCAGTTCTCCTACTTTGGCGTCATGCGTTCGGAAGTGGGTGTCATGCGCGCACGTAGAGGCAATTGCAGACGAAACTACGAACACGCAATGAATTCAAACCTGCAAT
>NC_051405.1:24156082-24156262 GCF_015228065.2 Penaeus monodon
ATCACCCCCCCCTTATCCATACCTAACCCCCCCCAACCACCACGCCCATACACCCAACCCTCCGCCCACAATAAAAAAAATCCTCCTCGTCTCTATCACGCCCGTCCGCCCACAGCGAGAGACCAGCAACAGTAATTGTGTTCTCAATCGTCACTGGAAACCCCCAACTCACCAATTCGC
>NC_051405.1:24156787-24156977 GCF_015228065.2 Penaeus monodon
GAAAATGAACAAAGTGAAGAGTAAACCGTAGATTTCAACAATGTACTTGTTTAAATATTTAAATGTTCGTCATAAATACAGTGATATTTGAAGTAGAAATAAAAATACTGTATATACTGATTTTCTCTATAGT
Source organism: Penaeus monodon (assembly GCF_015228065.2). NCBI lineage: Eukaryota > Metazoa > Arthropoda > Malacostraca > Decapoda > Penaeidae > Penaeus > Penaeus monodon. The sequence goes on from NC_051405.1 coordinate 24,156,921, forward strand.
GATATATATTGATTTTCTCTATAGTAATATTCTTGCATTGCAATACGATTCTATCTG
>NC_051405.1:24157286-24157377 GCF_015228065.2 Penaeus monodon
GACTGCTTTCACTGTCCCGAAACCTGCGGGACAGCTTCAGAAAGGACCCCGGAATTAATGCCTTATTGGGGCTTCTACATTCAACTCATGT
>NC_051405.1:24157656-24157802 GCF_015228065.2 Penaeus monodon
GAGTATGACAACTACAGCCCTTGATACTTATATATTCTGAAAATAGCTTTTACCATTCCCAGTAGTGTAGTTGATGCAAAACAGAAATCAGTTTGTTTGAACACATAACAAAAATTATTTTAGTCAATATACGGTTACTGTGTGAG
>NC_051405.1:24157839-24157949 GCF_015228065.2 Penaeus monodon
GGGGAAGGGAATTAAGCTGATATATCAATACATTTCTTTTTTGCGCTTATAGATTCATACACTTAAATACACGTAACAGATATCTATTAAACACAACAGATTAATCTTTT
>NC_051405.1:24162060-24162285 GCF_015228065.2 Penaeus monodon
CGAAATTGCCCAACATACAGGATTTCCAGGTCGAACAAAACATATATACATTTTTTTTTTCTAAATGACAGAGGGTTTGCAAACACTGACTGTTTAGATTAAGCAAATATAGGCAAAGCGTAATGAAATATGAAATTGTTGGTCTCTGTCAGGCAATACAGTTAGCATTTTTTTAACGTACTGGATTCATGTGCCAATGTGCGCGTGGAAGTCCGTATTTACGTT
>NC_051405.1:24163312-24163566 GCF_015228065.2 Penaeus monodon
AGAGTAACCAACCCACATATATTTGAGTTCAGACGAACGGTTCACGGATAACAATACATCATAATGCCAGGCATATATAAAGATGTAAACTCAATAAACGAACACGACATATCACAGTTTATATAACAAAAGCGATAAATAGTATGTATATATCAACACAACTACAGCGTGTAAAGCCATTGACACGGGGGGTATGAACAAGGTAATGCCTTTGTATGCTGACATCGCTGAGTGGGGGGCGGCGGGGAGGGGGG
>NC_051405.1:24165131-24165394 GCF_015228065.2 Penaeus monodon
ACTCGCAGTACTCTATCTCCCAGTAGTAATCAAAGCATTTTTCCTGTTTACAGTTTTCATTAACTTCCATTTGTTATACACGATTTCTTCTTTTATCATGCATAGCAAAACTGCGTCATAGGTTGGCAACACTAAATGTAAGTGTTGCCAAGAAATTATTTTATATTTGTGGATCTATATAGGTATCTATACCGCGTCATGTACATCCTGGTTTCTTACATATTTTAAGCGCTTATATTATCATTAAGCTAAAGCTACAGTTG
>NC_051405.1:24165515-24165976 GCF_015228065.2 Penaeus monodon
TTCATATGTTTCTTTCAGCTTTATTATGTAATTTAAATCTATACAGCTTATGTTTATCTGTAATTTCGTTTTCGTATGAACCTTATGGGTATTTTACTTTTTTGTTCATACACGTTTTTTCGTTATAAAAATGTTGACGAATTTTTGGATCGTAATAACCTCACCACCTTCTTTAATTGGTGTCTTTTAAATTTAATTGTTTTTTTTTCTTTAATTTAAGTGTTTTTTTTATTTAATTTAATCGGTTCTTTCTTAAATCTTGATTTTTTTATATATTCTTTTATATTTAGGCTATTTCCTCTCCTTCTTATCCAGGGCGAGGGACTTGCAAGCCTTCGGAAATTTGCTTTCATATTCAATGAACTTATCCTGACGCGGCAGGAAATTCAAAAGGAATTTACAAAGCTTCCTGATTTTCTGAGGTAGCTGCTCTTTCATATCCGCCCTCCTCTCTCTTTCAC
>NC_051405.1:24166303-24166507 GCF_015228065.2 Penaeus monodon
TCTCTTTGTGACTTCCTATGCCGTTTAGCCTCTATTGGAAGTGAATTCCTCTCCCCCCCCCCATCGAGTAATATCCTAAATCAAGGCGTACGTATGGGACTCCTAACTCCCTGGAACCTCTAGGAATGTCACGTGCTAGATCCTCTCCCTCGGAGGTGAGAGAAGAGCAGCGAGGGAGGAAGAGGGAGTGAGTGGGAGGATTGA
>NC_051405.1:24166721-24167041 GCF_015228065.2 Penaeus monodon
ACTCACTCCCCCCCCCCTCATCTTTCAGAGAGAAGGGATATTTTGAAGTGAATCTTACCAGAGTTGGAAGCATTACAGTTTCAGTGTTTCTATCATCTATTTTAGAACATGAGCTCAAAGGATGTATATCTTGCCGCAGATGGTTATGAGAATCTGTCAACAAGGAAGGAAACACATATATATATAACTGAAATAAAAAAAATAACTAACAGGAAAGCTAAATCGCAACGTTTCGAGAAAGAAATATATCGTCATCAGACTGAAACTCGAAATGTCACAGATATTCCCTTATTATTATTAGCTGCGAAATGTGGGAATGC
>NC_051405.1:24167675-24167860 GCF_015228065.2 Penaeus monodon
TAAACGTAGAGAGAACAAAGGATAGGGGGACAGGAACAGAGATAAAGTAAGAACTATACAAAAACAGAAATAGCTGGTTAATGAAATCATGAACGGTAGTATATCAGATAACCCAAAGAGAGTGTCAGTATTCCAATGGATACATTAAACCTCAACGGGAAAAACACTCTTTGTAGCTGAAATGG
>NC_051405.1:24169463-24169673 GCF_015228065.2 Penaeus monodon
GCATGTCGATTAATCGTGAAGTCTAAAGGTGGCAAATTGTCTCGAAATTGCCAATCTCGAATGAGTCCGCAGTCGAAAAGGCCAAAGATTGCGGAGGAAGAGACGAGAGGTCGAGGTTCACAGATCGCTCGGGACAGAAAGGGTAGTCGAGAGAGAAAGGCACCTGTAACTGCTTACTTTGATGAGGTTCTTATCCCACGCTTAAGACTA
>NC_051405.1:24169710-24169890 GCF_015228065.2 Penaeus monodon
CTAACTTTAACTCCTTAAATCCATGGACTATCCTGACCTAGCATCCTGATGGCTTGACCTCTTAATCCCTATGTGCCTAACTCGTGGTTTTTGATACCCTGATTCACTGAATCCCTGACCTTTTGTCTCTGCTCCCCTGGTTTTCCTGGCCCTTAGCCCTTAACCTCTGACCTCGATTTC
>NC_051405.1:24174500-24174932 GCF_015228065.2 Penaeus monodon
TGATTGCTATGAGGAGGGAAACGACATAGTCGAACTGACCGGAGTGAGGGAGACATGAGATGGAGCGAGGAAGGGGAAGGCAGCGAGAAGAGCGAGAAGTATAATGAGGAGGGAGAGGGGGAGATGGCGGAGAGAGAGTGGGGAGAATGGCAAGAGAGAAGGATCGAGACCGGAAGGATAGGCAGTGATTCGGGTGGAGTGCCTTAGAGAGTTTCTTACATGAGAGAGGTGCGTGGAGGGTGAGAAGGAGGGATGGCACACGGCTGTAGACGAGAGGAGGAAGAGAGAGGGAGATGAGGAGGCTGAGACGTGAAGGATGAGCATGAAGAGAACCGATTAACGAGATTGAGGAGAGTGTAGAGAGGGGGACCAAAATCTGTTTCGGATCGAGAGAAACCCAAATCATGGGGGGTCATGGACGCGCGCCGACGT
>NC_051405.1:24175239-24175701 GCF_015228065.2 Penaeus monodon
AACGTACAAACCTCCTTAGTATATAAGGAATTCCATCCCGTCTCCTCCTCCTTCTGTCTCACCGAACTCACCTACGCCCACCTCCGCCCACCCCCGAGACCCATATTCCTACCCCCCTCCCTCACTCTCTCCCTCTTTCCCTTTCCCTCACTCTCTCTTTCCTTCCCCTTCCCATACTTTCTCCCTCCTCCTCCTTCTTTCTCTCTTTCTTTCTCCCTTTCTCTCTTCCTTTCTCGCTTTTTCTCTCCCTTTCTCAGTTTCTCTCTTCCTTTCTCCCTCTCTCTCATCCTTTCTCCCTCTCTTCCTTTCTCCCTTTCTCTCTTTCGTTCTTCCTTTCTCCCCCCCACTCCCTCCTCATGTGATCTTGACCGTGAGATCTCCCAAAGGAAATCATATATAGCATTTTTTTTTTTTTTTTAGGTGGCATCCTAACATAAAAAAAATCTTGAGAAAACGCAGAGG
>NC_051405.1:24179359-24179710 GCF_015228065.2 Penaeus monodon
TTTACTATCCCCTTCTGTCTCTCTCCTTCTCTATCTTTTTCTCTCTTCACTCCCTGCTCTCTCTCACCCTCTCCTACTCTCCATCTCTCCTACTCTGCATCTCTCCCTCTCTCTTCCCTTCTCTTTCCCTCCGTCGCCCCCTTCTACTTCAGAGAAGCCAGTACGTCATTCCTTATACAGCAAAAGGCTCTGGTTCGGAACACAGGCCCCTCATTATCATATATATCACGTACAGACAAAGAGGTTGGCTTTAATCAGAATCCTTTAACACAGGATAGAATTAGAAACGAAGAAAAAAAAGAAGAGAGAGATAAAAAAGAGAGAAATGACTGAAGGCTTCCGGGGGGCCCT
>NC_051405.1:24182122-24182227 GCF_015228065.2 Penaeus monodon
ACAGCGATTTCGTGTCCTGAACCAGACAACTCGCCTGGAATAACTAGAAAGACATGAGGCGGAAATCCCGAATCGACAATATATGGGGCTTCAAGAAAACATTAA
>NC_051405.1:24184102-24184226 GCF_015228065.2 Penaeus monodon
GGGGGAAGGAAATTTTTTTTTTTCACCTCTACTTCCACAGAATATGTTCACAGTCAGTATATTAGTCATTCATTTTTGTTTTATGTGTTTACAGATATCTTCTGTGTTTGTTGCATATTGTGCA
>NC_051405.1:24184380-24184534 GCF_015228065.2 Penaeus monodon
GTAATGTGAGTGTTTATGACCGTTTGTATTCCCGTGTAAATTGATATATGCCCTTTATGCTGTTTGAATGTCTTATTAATAACTGCTAGTCCGATTCCCTTGGTGACTCGTCTTGTATAATTTCGTTTTCTGTATCTCTTTTTATCTCTCTCTG
>NC_051405.1:24185070-24185246 GCF_015228065.2 Penaeus monodon
CACGCACCTTGGCCGACACTTAAAGAGATTAGAGAAAGCATTTGCGACTCACAATCCCTGTCCGTGTTCCGGCAGAGGTACCTGAGGGGAATGGCTTATGAGGTTCTGGGAATGAGGGGACGAAGGGGAAAAGGGACAGAAAAGGGAAGAAGAGGCTATAAAATCAGATGCGTAGA
>NC_051405.1:24185773-24186414 GCF_015228065.2 Penaeus monodon
AAACGCGAAGGAATCACATAACTTTCCCATGTTAATTAAGTAGATGGAAAAGTTGCTGCTTAATTCACCGCATTTTGAAAGCGACAAGGGACCCATGTACAAGTTACAAGAACTCGTCGTTAATCAGCTCGTTTTCCCTTTGCTTGGTCGTCTCCTGAACCCGTGATGCGACGAGTTATATTCATCAACTGCCTGCTTGTTTGTTCATATAATGTCTTTATCTTTGTTTGTCTGTCTGTCTGCCCCCCCCCCCCTCCTTATCTCTTAAGAAATGTATCTTATATGTCCTCATTATGGCACTGTAATCGTCTGCCATTTATCTACCTGCATGTGTCTCCAAATGTTGCAACATTTTAACGTTACTTTTTGTGCAATCCGTGCAATGTAAAAGTCAACAAATGTGTCTATATTGACTCTCCACTCAGTATCCCCAAGTATAAGTTTACAGTCAACCTTCTATCGTTTCAATCCACAATAGCATTTCACTGAGGCATTTGTATGTTTTACGCAATTCACTCCGTTTAAAGCTTTTCTCCAAGTCCATAAAAAAAATCATATTACGATCACCCACTTATTTACAGTTACTTCCCTTGTTCATTGCCCCCTTCGGGAATACCAACTGATAATTATTGACATCGTTC
>NC_051405.1:24186815-24187197 GCF_015228065.2 Penaeus monodon
GCGCGCGTGCGCGCAACACAGGACAGGATGTGAGCATAACGAAACAGTAACCCTCTGTATGATACTGACAAACAAGGCATGCATATCTTGGGAGAGGTTATTTTCTGGTGAGAGTGAGTAAATATTTAATCTACATAAATCTGTTCTGCAGTCAGCAGAGCCAATTCTAATAAACTCCGTGTTACTTGACAAAAAAAAAGTATCAAGAAAAAAGGGCTTGTTATATGACTGACTTTTAAGTAATGAAGTAACATATAAAATTATGATAAACTCCGTATATTTCATGACTCAAAATTAGATCTTGAAATACGAAAAAAGAAAAAAAACGGTTATTGTTTTCACTCAAGAATTAGTCAGAATTCCAAGCAGTTATACATGTTTG
>NC_051405.1:24187332-24187618 GCF_015228065.2 Penaeus monodon
TTCCGGACGAACTTTTTTTTTTCTTTTCCTTCAAATTCACGCGACAAGAAAATTCCACATTTCGGCGTGGCTTCTCCGTGGATTCCTTACTCCACGGCCGATGCCACTGGAATAGTTAAACCTCTAGCTTTTATTTTTCTATGTCGGTTTGTGCTGATATACAGATACATGTCCGTATGTCTGTATATTAAACTTTTTTTTTTTATTTCCATCTACTGTATATCAGGTTTTGCATCTCCCTTTCTCTTAGTCTATATATTTATCTGTATCTCCCCTTCACTCTTCA
>NC_051405.1:24188966-24189564 GCF_015228065.2 Penaeus monodon
AAAACAACTCACCAATCCGATTATTCTTCTTTTTATAAAGAATTATCTGGCTTAACACGACTCGATCTCCCTGTTTCTCCTTCGTCATGGATTCAGTCCCATTTTCAGATTCCTCAGGCCACCTGTATCATTTTCTTGTCAAAAAAGGAAAGGAGGAAAAAAAGAGCGAAAAAAAGACACGCCTCGCTGATATCTACTCGGCTGCAGAATCAGAAGAGAATTGAATCCTCTGTTATTCGTGATAGATATTTCGAGGCTTATGGAATGACGCAAGGGTTCTTGGAAATCTTGTTGACGTAGGCTTGGAATCCATCCATCATAGAATTATCGCTGACCACTTCCCTCGACACTTCGACTGTTGTACTTATTGTCAAAATATATAAACAAAAAAAAAGTATCCATTTAGACACGGAGCCACGCAGACACGCAGACATAGGCAAATATTCATGTAGAGACATAGATGTATGCTTATGTAGACAGGCAGGTATACACTCACGGGGATCGAATACACAGGTACGAAGGAAACAGACATACACTCAGACACGCGTTCATACACTTGCTTTGGCACACACTCATGTATTCAGACATATACACAAAT
>NC_051405.1:24189726-24189812 GCF_015228065.2 Penaeus monodon
GCGCAAAGAAGCCGACACGCACACCAAGTCCATTTCCATCTCGACTTTCCTCTTTCTCTCATGTTGACGCCCGTGAGACACGCTCT
>NC_051405.1:24189876-24190662 GCF_015228065.2 Penaeus monodon
ATCCATCTTCTCTCTCAAACACCTGCCGTCTCTCCTCCATCAAACGAGCCCTTCACTTAGCCTGCCATCGCGACTTCCATCTCGGTCGGCCTGCCATCCCGACTTCCATCTCGGTCGGCCTGCCATCGCGACTTCCATCTCGGTCGGCCTGCCATCCCGACTTCCATCTCGGTCGGCCTGCCATCGCGACTTCCATCTCGGTCGGCCTGCCATCCCGACTTCCATCTCGGTCGGCCTGCCATCCCGACTTCCATCTCGGTCGGCCTGCCATCGCGACTTCCATCTCGGTCGGCCTGCCATCGCGACTTCCATCTCGGTCGGCCTGCCATCGCGACTTCCATCTCGGTCGGCCTGCCATCCCGACTTCCATCTCGGTCGGCCTGCCATCGCGACTTCCATCTCGGTCGGCCTGCCATCGCGACTTCCATCTCGGTCGGCCTGCCATCGCGACTTCCATCTCGGTCGGCCTGCCATCGCGACTTCCATCTCGGTCGGCCTGCCATCGCGACTTCCATCTCGGTCGGCCTGCCATCCCGACTTCCATCTCGGTCGGCCTGCCATCGCGACTTCCATCTCGGTCGGCCTGCCATCGCGACTTCCATCTCGGTCGGTCTGCCATCCCGACTTCCATCTCGGTCGGTCTGCCATCCCGACTTCCATCTCGGTCGGCCTGCCATCCCGACTTCCATCTCGGTCGGCCTGCCATCCCGACTTCCATCTCGGTCGGCCTGCCATCCCGACTTCCATCTCGGTCGGCGTGTCCACTGTCAATTTCCTCCACTCTGC
>NC_051405.1:24191493-24191874 GCF_015228065.2 Penaeus monodon
CTGGTGTGATTATTATCATTGTTTTCAAAACCAGTATTACTACCAGGATCACCACCATCATCACTTGAATCATTATCTTACGAAAAAAATGCCTCGACGAATAATGACAAGAAATTTCGTCAAAAGAATTCATTCTTCGCCATTTTCCAAAATAAAGAATATTAATGTGTAAAATGGCTAATTAAGGATTAGATAAGGGTCATTTGATGACAATGGTAATCTTGAAATCAACCAAAAGAAATGCTATAGTTATGAAATAAAAAGGTCGGCTTCGTTCTTCATTTGTGTTTATTATCTGCTCAAAGGTCAAACAACCTTTTTTCTTTGTTAAATGTAAATTTTGGGAGTGAGACAAAAAATTATAGCAATGAATTATTTGGA
>NC_051405.1:24191995-24192449 GCF_015228065.2 Penaeus monodon
ATGAATAAAAATAGACTTTATATAAATCGAGCTTCCATTTGTGCTAAACAGCTAAACAATTCTGACGGCGAATAAAAATGATAATAATGATATAGATGAACAAAGATTTCTAAAAACATCATTGAATGATAAATGAACAAAGATTTTTAAAAATATGATTGAAATTTCCACCTGTGCTAGCCAGCTGTAACATCTGGGAGAGGATTCCCAGAAAAAAGTGCGCTTGCATTAACGTGGCACGCGTGATCAAGCCGTGCGTGCGACGTAGCGAGCATATTCCGCGTAGCTTCGCAAACGGTGTGAAAACACTCATTAAAAATACACAGGAGTGAACGAAAGCCACATGGCTTCGCTCCCTCTGGCGGTTCTTGTGCTCCGCTGTATCTTCCTGCTTACGGCAAGAAGGTCTTATTTCACAATATCACTCTGTCCCACGAGTTCGGTTATTAATTAT
>NC_051405.1:24194946-24195304 GCF_015228065.2 Penaeus monodon
GAGAGAGTCTGTGTGCACATGTGCTTTTGTAAGCATTTTTGTGAGATGGCGTCCAAGTCTGTATCAAGCTCTGTACAAGCGTATGAAAATAAACAGCCAGTTTATTGTTTCTTGACTTTCATATTTACGAACTATTTTACAACGATATCAAACAAAGTACTATAGAATACAACACGCCAATATTCTGGCTCATATTCACAGATCATATTGCACCAAAAAGAGTTTTCATTCTTCTGCGACATCAAAAAGCGTTTAAGTATTTACGTGTGTTTGGCCATACGTTCACATCCTCTCTCGTGCCTGGAATCTAGATAAACTACTTGTTTTCAATCGGCAGTATGTAAATACAGCAATGCGA
>NC_051405.1:24196330-24196631 GCF_015228065.2 Penaeus monodon
TTGGTTCTAATATCAGTTCATAGTTTCCTCTTATTTATATGCATATATATTACCAGTGAGTCGCTTTGGGTATCATGATTCAGACAGATATCAATTTCATTAACCAGCTGTGCAAGTCACCGTGTATTTGCTCTTAAATAGAAACTAGACGCACTCAACATAAAAATAGCTTTGGTGTAAAAGGTAATAACGTGTTTGCTTATATGTATCAAATATCGTATATATCATTAAATCTTGTCTGAGGGTTCTGATGGTGGAATATGTCTATTGGCGTCTAAATTCTTTTCTTAATGAGATAGCA
>NC_051405.1:24197738-24198039 GCF_015228065.2 Penaeus monodon
GAATGCACAAGCCCCCCCCCCCCTCATCGATAAGGCAGAGGCATAATAAGGTCGCAAAATATAACCGTTGGCAACCGGAAGGGTATTTGCAAGGGATGACAAGTGGCATGAAGTGTGAAGCCGGTGAGCGTGATTGAGAATGAAATTTTGTGAAGCCTGTGGGATCTTTTTTGACATGGCCTGATAAGTCTGTAGTAAATATGGACAGGTGCATTTGTAAACAGGAAAGTGAAAGGTGATAAAGATTATTGGGAATAGAGTTCGGGATGATAGCGAGGTGAAGGAAAAAAAAAGCAATTTT
>NC_051405.1:24198269-24198531 GCF_015228065.2 Penaeus monodon
ACATGAAAAATTATAAGAACTATGGCTACACCAATAGGTATCAGGGCCAACAGAAGTCTGAAAAATTGCTGTGGGTAGCATAAATCCAGGAAACCAAGCGAAAACACGGCCTTTCTTGGGCACTGCTAAATTACCTCGGAAAGTTCTGTTGCTTTAAGCTCACTGCGGAGAATCCATGTAACCTCTGTGGGTCTTGGTGCCTCCCGCTTTATTGGAAAATGTTGATAGCCATGTGAGAATCATCATTTGTCTGTGGGATAGA
>NC_051405.1:24198812-24198891 GCF_015228065.2 Penaeus monodon
ATAGTCATATTTATTATTATTGTCATACTTGAGTCTTAGTTATTCTTTTTGTCCTACTTAAAAGTAATAACTAAACTTG
>NC_051405.1:24199331-24199687 GCF_015228065.2 Penaeus monodon
GCTCTACCTGTAGACACACTTTAAAGTCACAGTCGGATAAATGTTGTTGTGGTAAGACTGAAGCTATCAATAAATGAAGCTTTTAAGATAAGGTCCAGTTCATGTTTTCTGTTCTCTTTATCGTTCTCTTTAATAGGTGTTTGGGGAACGAGGCGAATAGAATGTTGCAAAGACAGACTGAAAAGTGGATGGTGCAATATATAGCATCATATCTCTTGCTAATGTGTATTGAATTGATTTTGCATTTTTTCAACTTGGGTCGTGTGTTATTCTTTGTTAAGGAAGTTAGCTCACTGTATGAATGAAAATAAAAAATAAATATATGGAAATGATTCTGTTGACAAAGAAAAGAAAAA
>NC_051405.1:24200080-24200162 GCF_015228065.2 Penaeus monodon
CGATGACCTAAATAAAAAGACCAACTTCCACACCAGCCGAGGAGAAAATGAGGCAAAAGACAGACGGTCGGTGCAACACGAG
>NC_051405.1:24200349-24200492 GCF_015228065.2 Penaeus monodon
CCAACCTAACTGTCTCGTTTCCGGGGCGGTTGGTTTCCCATTTGAATTTCCCATTTCGTTACTCGTCTTCAATTATTATTTCGCAACCTCCTAGTCACGCCTCCCTTCACCCTTCACAGGACCCTGGGTGACCGTGGCTCGGG
>NC_051405.1:24201661-24201793 GCF_015228065.2 Penaeus monodon
ATTGCTGCCGTGAATTGATGATGAGACCAACGAGAGCTGGAACTGAAAACGAGGGAGAAAGGGTGTAATAACGGGATCTGAGCGTGAAAATGTTGAGGCCATGGAAATCAAGGACAATTCAGCTAGAAATTT
>NC_051405.1:24202869-24203209 GCF_015228065.2 Penaeus monodon
AAGATTTTTTATTTGTCACAATAGACAACAAAGATGATGTTGATTATGCTCATCATTTCGACATAATTATAGAACAAACAACAAGGCAACATTTTCTTGAATATTGTGCAAGATAGAATTATGTAAAAATGCGAGGAATTATAATAATATTATCTTTTTCTCATTTAGATATTTTTCAACGTGTGAATAACAAAGAAAATTAAAACAAGAAAATATTTCACCTGTTCTTCCTTGTGTCACTTACGTTATTAATATAAGAATTTTAATTCGATATATTTTGTATTCCTTTTCTCTCCTTTGATGTATATTTGGTGTAAAGCTAAAATTATAGTGTGTGTTT
>NC_051405.1:24204261-24204326 GCF_015228065.2 Penaeus monodon
GGGCTGCTTCCGACGGTGGGAGGGATCCTAGGATTTCACTGGACAGCTACCGCCCGCCTCAAGCT
>NC_051405.1:24204450-24204929 GCF_015228065.2 Penaeus monodon
CATGGAAAAAAGGTGCCCAATCCTAAAACTGGGAAGCTTGAACAATGACACCCGGACTGTCCGAAGATCTTCAAGGCATCAATGATGCAAGAAAGACAGCCATCATCTAAAGAGACTAAAGGTAGACATAGCTGCACTGCAAGAGACCCGCCTCGCAGACACAGGAACCCTCAAGGAGAAAAACTTTACTTTCTTCTGGCACGGAAAGAGCGCAGAGGACCGAAAAGAAAAACCCTGTTGAAGATGGTTGAACCCGGAGACAAGGGATCCAAACGCCTGATGATAATCCGAAGGCTTTGTCACTCTTGTCAGCGCCTACGCTCCCACTCTTACATCCACAGTAGAAGCAAAGGACGAGTTTTATGTCAACATCAGCAACGTCATCAAGTAAATACCCCCAAGAAACACGTCATCATCCTGGGAGACTTCAATGCTCGAGTGGGTGCTGATCACGACTCATGGCCTTCCTGTCCTGGACA
>NC_051405.1:24204985-24205405 GCF_015228065.2 Penaeus monodon
ACAATGGCATCTGCGTGACCAACTCCTACTTCCAAGCCAAGCCACAACACCAGGTGTCATGGCGTCATCCCCACTCAAAGCATGCACATGATCCTGACCCAACGTACCAACATCAAGTTTGTACACATCACCAGCATATACCACAGCGCAGACTGCGACACTGACCACTCTCTTGTCTGCTGCAAGATCAGGCTCCATCCTAAGAAACTCCACAGCTCCAAACAGAAAAGCAAACCTCGCATCAATACCACCAGAGAGAGTTGAAGAATTTATCAAGTCCCTCCAAGAAGCTCTGTCTGTCGAACACCAGCACTGCTCTGCTTCTGAGAAGTGGGACCACCTCATTCAGAAAACAGCCTTTGCAACCTTTAGGAAAAAGACCTCAAAGAACAACGACTGGTTTGATGCCAACTCCAGGCA
>NC_051405.1:24206274-24206601 GCF_015228065.2 Penaeus monodon
TTACGTGGCGTGTGCGTGTGTATGAAGGTAAAAGATGAGATACACAGAGTATTTAGATTGCAGTATAAGTTATCATATAATTGCCGGAGAATTTCGAAAAATATTTTAGAAACATTATTTGACTTAGATAATCAAGCCTTTCGGTCATCAGGAAATTTCTTGCTAATATTGCTGAATCTATAATTAAGCATTACAATGGCTCTCGGAAATTTATCAGAATCAGAATGCTGAACCTACATGTTATAATTTGCAACTTAAAAATGCTTTGAATTATTGAGGCATTTCTATAATTCACTCGAGAGTTATCAAAAATACAGATGAGAGGCA
>NC_051405.1:24206839-24207102 GCF_015228065.2 Penaeus monodon
AGAATAACGAAAAAATCTAAAAAACAAAATAACTGACAATTTGTTGATATATTCTGCATACAATAAATGCTTGAAAAACAAAATTATAATATGGCCTTTAAAATCTCATTTGGCGTAATCTGAAATACATTTTGACCTTGAAAAGAGCGAATTAATGTATCCACTAGAACATTACGTGTTCACGGTATTATAACACAGACTAATGCGTTTACTATATTACAGAAATATTGTTCGAGTTAAGGTTTCCACAGTGATGGTACCGA
>NC_051405.1:24208060-24208352 GCF_015228065.2 Penaeus monodon
TAGTTTGTCTGTGTCTCTCCCTTCCTCTCTTTTCCTCTCTCGCTATTTGTATACACTTTGGGTTACATAATGATAATGCATGACCCATTTCTGGTGAATAGTCAGACTGCATGTTAATCTCTTGCTTAAATACTTCAGATTTAATTTGCTGTAACAGAAGCTTTCGTCTTCAAGCACTGGATTATTGTTCTTCATCTGCAAATAAATTTAATATTAATGCTGTTAATTACCTTGAAGGAAAGTAACGTGCGCAATTAAGATTTCGAAAAAGAAATCAAACGAAACAGATATG
>NC_051405.1:24208977-24209380 GCF_015228065.2 Penaeus monodon
ACCATTTTCCTCACCATTGGTTTCTTCCTTCACCATTTGCCAGAGACGCTTCATTTCGCAAACAAATGGCTGGAAACATCTCCACTTTCTATGAAACGGTCAAGAACTTTCCTTTGCAAAATCCATAAAACTTCTTGATAATGATCCAAACTGTACCTGAGGAGGCTTAACTTCGCAGAAATATTTATTTTCCGAGTGAATACTCTCTTGCCAAGTTCCCTTCTCCCGGTCGATATTACATAGAGAAAATCGAAGGATGGTCGAGCTTTTCTGCATTAACTTCCGAGTCTTCGAGATAATGGCCAGTGAAGAGTATATCGATAAGGGGGTTATTTATGTTGTTTATGAGGGACTCGGTGCGTATGTGACTTTGTTTATGTGTGTGTAAGGACGAGGTTATTTT
>NC_051405.1:24210129-24210581 GCF_015228065.2 Penaeus monodon
TAAATACACATGCAGTAAATAAAGTACCGGGAGATTATGCAAATGATCAGCAAGAATATACATATAGATAAAAAGCCACGGAAAAAAAGCCTGATGTTAACGGCAAATATTTTCAAGTTACTCAGAAAATTAAGAGAAGTGACACAGTGATCCATAAGCATGAAAAAAATAACACTTGAGGTATATTACAAGACTTACAGACAGAATATCGTTATTGAACTTAAACCTGAAGCAACTTTTAATAAATCCGAAAGAGAAATACAAGCTAAAATCATGGCTGGGTGAAAGAGATTAGCTCTGCCAAAAGTTTCAGAAATATCGACAGCACCTGACGAGAAAATCTACGAAATCATTAATAGGTAAATATTAATTGTGTGACAAATGCACGCCAGCGGTTTAAGGGCTGCTAACACCTCAATATCCCCTACAATGATGATCCTACACTATACATC
>NC_051405.1:24210945-24211047 GCF_015228065.2 Penaeus monodon
AGAAAGGTGACTGAACAATAGACCACTCTTTCGCCTTTACTACGTTTTAAAAATCAGATTTGGAATTATTCAAATGCTTCATATGGAGAAAAATTACTTGAT
>NC_051405.1:24211130-24211440 GCF_015228065.2 Penaeus monodon
CTGTGGGAGGCAGAAGAATAAAGGCAGAAAATTAAGGTGCCGAAGGATAGGCAAAACTATTCAAAAATAGCCAAACAAACAGGTCTTATCAAAAGCAAACATGATTTAAGCTTAATTAAGGAGGAAGACTAATGAGGAGACAACTGATATTTTCTTACCGGAGCAGTAGCCGGATGGTAGAAAGGAGGTAAGATAAACAGGCACGCGCGAGTAGAAAGGGGGAACAGCCACAAGAAGGGAGAAGGAAGGAGAAATGATAAAGGGTGAGGTTTGGAGTGAGAGTTTGATTCCTCATCACGTGAGGAAATCG
>NC_051405.1:24212732-24212808 GCF_015228065.2 Penaeus monodon
AGTTGTTGATCGCGGCAGAAGATTCCAGAAGAAATGTGTGCGTTACCGGTCTCGAACGAGCTAGTAAAAGGGCCTG
>NC_051405.1:24212825-24213025 GCF_015228065.2 Penaeus monodon
TCAGAGAGAGGAAGGACTAGATGTGTAAAGCCGAGAGAAACGAAAATAAAAATGCGAGCCGGCAAAGAAAACGGCGACCGATTTGCTAGCGTGATTTCCGTTTTCTGTGATCTTCGAGATGCCTACGGATGCCCTTGGAGTCTGCACGTAAGGGAACCTCGGGAAAGTTATTTTAATGTTGCTGTTGTTCCTCGTTTCTT
>NC_051405.1:24213381-24213940 GCF_015228065.2 Penaeus monodon
AGATAGAGAGACGCACATATAGATTTAAGAATGCATACTCAGATATAAAAGATTATTTTCTTGATAATAATGACCCCAACCCAACTCAACCCCCTCTTCCCTCCACCTTTCCTTACCCTCTCCCCTCCTCTCCCCATCCCCCCTTCCCTCCTTCCCCTCCCCTTCCCTCCTTCCCCTCCTCCACTTCCCTCCTCCCCCTTCCCTCCTTCCTCTTCTCCCATCCCTCCTTCCCCTTCCCCTTTCCCGTCTCCCACTTCCCTCCTTCCCCTCCCCCTCCCCTCCTTCCCCTCTCCCACTTCCCTCCTTCCTCTCCCACTTCCCTCTTTCCCCTCCCCCTCCCCTCCTTCCCTCCTTCCCCACCCTACGCAGCCAAATCCCATATTGTCTGGGAGATGGGAACATGAGTAGAAGATGGGACACAATTTCCCTTTACAAATAATTTCGTCATCGTAAAATTCGTGTTTTCGTAATCTGGGGTGTATACGACGAGATACTGAATGCTACGACTGTGACTATATTGAATGCTATAACCGTGTAGTCGTTATAGTGTTGTAAGAGG
>NC_051405.1:24216572-24216702 GCF_015228065.2 Penaeus monodon
ACGAAGAAATCGGAAGAAAGGTTAGAAGAACTAGATATCATACAGTGATCTTACAGAAGACGTCATTAATAGGAAAAGCCAGGATATTGAACAAAGGACTTAAGTACAGAAAAAGGACGATACCGATAGG
>NC_051405.1:24216785-24216889 GCF_015228065.2 Penaeus monodon
GAGAGAGACAGAGAAGTTCAGGAGAAAAAGTTGATTATTTATTTTCGTAGATCTGTGGATAAAATAATAGAAGGTAACGATAACCATATGAGATGCCTAGAGAA
>NC_051405.1:24216985-24217148 GCF_015228065.2 Penaeus monodon
GCATCGTCATCGATAACGTTATAAGTGTTGAAGAATAGGATCATTGTTTATGATTAAGATCATAAGATCCATATAAATAGCTCTTTTTTTCGTCCCAGTGCAACACCTGAAAAGAACATAAGAAAAAGAAAAGGACCTTTTCACCCCGATATGGTAATACCTG
>NC_051405.1:24217185-24217539 GCF_015228065.2 Penaeus monodon
GCCGGCAAAGAGGCAGACCTTTCGCCTGCTCACTCCGCCCTCCCCTTTCCACTGCAAAACAGAAGAAGTCACAGAAACGCAGTGAAAAGGGAACCGGAATATCTGAGTTGCCTTTTCCCTCTTTTGAAAATCTGTTACTCTTTTTTTTTCCTTTTAAGGTCGATTACACACAACTGACTTTTTCCGGTTGTTTAAATTTGAATTCAGCGCGCAAAGAAAACAGTTCTTTTCTCGGTGAGAGTTGACGCACCAGGTGCGACTGATAATCTTTTGGGTAAATCACATACGGAAACATGTAGAAACACATGTGCATTCTTTTAAATATACTTATATCCACATGTAGACATACTCACT
>NC_051405.1:24217604-24217699 GCF_015228065.2 Penaeus monodon
ACTGCATATAAAAAAACACACTGAAAAACACACAACCTCACCATCCAATTTCCTATTTCAGAAACCAAAATTCACGACTGACTTCATACGCCAAT
>NC_051405.1:24218222-24218487 GCF_015228065.2 Penaeus monodon
TACCGGCAGTGCAGATTTAATTTCTTCTCCGCTCAAGGCATTTCATTTTCAGCGTAAACATCGCATTGGAAGTCTAACATGCCTATCTCTGTTTACATTATTACAGAGTATATACATGATGTTTATTGTTAGTTTTCAAACTCTTCCCATTGAAAGGGAGTGAAATATTTTCGGCTGTAAATATAACGGGTCGTTGCCGCCAGGTCTTCCAGTATGCTCAGAATCTGGATCTTTTTTTACTGAAAGGACTTACATGTCAGTCACG
>NC_051405.1:24219255-24219398 GCF_015228065.2 Penaeus monodon
CCCAGCTACAAATCCCAAACGAAAATAGCTGCCAGTAATGATAGTGGTAAAAAAAAAAAAGGGAAAATGAACGTAAAATAATGAAGTACTAAAATATCATCCAAAATAAATCCTCGTCCGAAAAGGGGTGTGTCTTAGAAGCG
>NC_051405.1:24219878-24220708 GCF_015228065.2 Penaeus monodon
GGTGGGTCAGCAATCTCCGATCTCAAAATGTCACACACACAATCCTCTGCTGGTTAAACGTTGCCGCAGGGTAACCAAGGGTCATCCAGAATTTAGAGTCAATTGGCCACCACCAGACACATACGCCACCCAAATGCTTCCAAATCCCTAAGAATCACAACATGAAATCGAACACATACACACACTCGGAGGTTTTAAGTGTACGATTGTATATAGCTATATATCGTGGTGTGGTAGCACATGTGGAAACAACAGACAACACAACTTTATATATCATACAATTTTTGTTTCATTATACAGCTCTCTCTATATATTTCATACAACTTTTGTTTGATTATACTACTCTCTCCAAATATAAATCATACTAACGTTTGCTTGTTTATATAAGCGAAAACATAATGAAAAGAAATAGTATAAAATACAGTAATCATAAATCTTTAAAAAATATATATCATAAAAACGAGCAGGGAGGGATGCAAGTGGGAGGCACAAGTGAAGAAGGAGAAGTGTTAAGAAAAAAAAAAGGAGAGGGGAATCAGCATGAAAACCAGATGAAACCGGAGGAAAGGAGAAAAGAACGTAAGTAGGAAAGCATAAAGCAAGAAAAACGAGGAAAAGAGAAGAACCCAAAAAGAATAAGGCACGATGAAGGATTGCGAAGGAGGGAGAGCAAGAGAAATATAGACGGCGAGAGGCGGTGCAAGAGCCGTAGAGAGCCGATTTCCGAAGAGAGAGGATGAGGAGCCCCGAGGAGAGAGTGGGCGAGGCAGCCGAGATAAACTAGAGTCTCAAGAGTGGGAGGAGTAATATAGGTAAATGGGAGTTAATGG
>NC_051405.1:24221340-24221865 GCF_015228065.2 Penaeus monodon
ATTCTCAGATAAGACGTTCACCAACAAATGGATATATCATATTTGCACATTCAATGTTTTATAACATTGCTATTATAAAGTGACAGCTGCGGCTACACCCAATAAACCGACATGTCTATATGAATATTTTACAAGTATCACAAGCAAAAATAATAGCTACAGTATTAACGTGGCTGAAACCTTTCATTTAAAACCAATATTGCGAGAGAAAGTCAAGTTGAAATATGTTAATGTAAATGTTATGCGTTGAATTGTACGTTTGGGTAAGCTAGCAGAAGAGGAAACGTTTTAATTGGAACGCTGTGAGAGGAAAGGAGACATTAGAGCTCTAAAGAAAGATAGAAAAATTATGTAAAAGGTGTTTGAAACGTTTAAAAAGAAGAGGGTGTAACGTATAGTATTTATCAGAAGTGTTATTGCTTGTGTAAGGTACATTGCTGGAAAGAGTGTGTTTTCAGGAGAGTTTATTAAAGGAATGTGATTTATAGTATAGTATTGTTAATGAGAAAAAAGCCTGTCTGTCTG
>NC_051405.1:24221990-24222230 GCF_015228065.2 Penaeus monodon
AACCAAGAAAAAAAAAAATCAAAATTTCTATATCAACCCCGCCAGGAATAAAACACAATACACGGGAAGGGAAAAACTTCAACACACAAGCTTTAAATATCACCAAATGCAGGACATTCATAACACGGGCATATACAGCTGATATACTGGCATTCACTCTGATGACATTCACTCTGACAAGAAGATTAATAAAAGTTTAATCTCGCAACGGGCGTCAGGTAGGGGACATGCGCGCTGTAG
>NC_051405.1:24222354-24222668 GCF_015228065.2 Penaeus monodon
TGGTTAGTGAAAGAGTAGGGGGGGGAAGGCTAGTGATAAGGGGAAGGGGTAGATAACATGGATGAGAGGAGAGGAGGGTTAGATTGTAGGGTTAAACGGGATAGTGGAGAGCGGGGGGGGGGAGGGGTTGCAGACAATAGGAGTGGGATGGGGGGATGGGATAGGGAGGGGGTGTATGTGATATCACAGCACATAACCCTCCGACATACTGTATTTGCTTTCAGGTTGCCAGTGCGCCTGACTAAATGGTTCTCTGTGTCCAGATTACAGTATCAATTTTCCTCCAATTGGTGAATCTTTATTGCTCTGGATTC
>NC_051405.1:24222921-24223062 GCF_015228065.2 Penaeus monodon
AGAATTTTCTTTCGTTGTGGCGTGTTTTAGTCTGGCTCATTTTAACTCTGAATTGCTGCACCCTTTTCGTTGTTTTATTTATTCCTTTGCATTTTTCGCTTTCGTTATCATTATATCATTTCTTACCCCGGTGAGTCTCAC
>NC_051405.1:24223102-24223214 GCF_015228065.2 Penaeus monodon
AAAGTCTGCTTTTAAAAAAAATGTGTGCATTAGATTTAGAGAGAAAAAAAAAATACTCCACCGTTCTGGTGAAACTACATCAGTTACGAAATTGCTAAATAAGAAGGAGTTA
>NC_051405.1:24225142-24225743 GCF_015228065.2 Penaeus monodon
GTTTTGCAGATTTGTTTTGCGAACCAATTAGCAGTGGTTTTCGATTCATGTTGTGTATATATGATGAATTTTGTGTTTATATAATGGGTGTTTTAGATATGATAAGGATTTCGCTTTATTTCATATAATGGATGTTTTTTTTTTTTATAGATATAATGAATATGTTATTTTATATAACGATTCATACAATGGACATTTTTTAGATATAAGGAATATGTTATGTTTGTTTTAGATATATTTGTATCTCTCTTTTTGGATACAATGATTGTTTAATTTTATACAGTGAATTTTCTATCTTTTGGATGTAATGAATATTTTACTTTATATAATGATTTTTTTCTCTCTCTGTTTAGATACAATGAATATTTTCTTTTTTGATACACAAATAATATTTATCTGCGGTGAATTATATTTTTCCCTGTGATAACTTCTTATAATCTGTATAATGAAGACATATTTTTATGAATAAATATATTTTTTTATATACGATTAATCAAAATTTGTCTCTATGATAACCTTTTATAAATTTTATATATGAATCGTATTTTTTTTTGTTTCTGTCTATGATTTGTAATCTTTCAACTGAGTACACATTTTTTTC
>NC_051405.1:24225873-24226095 GCF_015228065.2 Penaeus monodon
GTAAGATGACTTTCCTTCAAAATCCAAATCGATCTCCTTCCAGACGTACAACATCGACGCCCAAGTAGGAGGTTCGTCAGCCTGCGCCACCGCCCTCATGTGTGGCGTCAAGGCAAACGTCAACACCGTAGGCCTGGACAGCACGGGCAAGTTCGAGGATTGTAAATCTTCATATACGGCTGGCGTCTCCTCGATCATCGACTGGGCGCAGAAACATGGTGA
>NC_051405.1:24226698-24226901 GCF_015228065.2 Penaeus monodon
GCATTACGAGAGAGCCATAGCTTTGAGCTGAAAGAAGGAAACAGCGCCTGAACTTTTCGTCTTGCCAGCTGCTAAACTCCACTTATATTCCACCTGAATTCCACCTCCTGCTTGGACCTGTCGAGTGTAGAGCGGCCTGCTTAAAGGGGGACACGTGATAAACAGAGACCGAAATACGATCATTGGAGCGCAATGAGCTGGTG
>NC_051405.1:24227647-24228494 GCF_015228065.2 Penaeus monodon
TCCTCCTCCCTCCGTTCCCCAACACCCCCCCCCCCTTCTTTCCCCCTTCCCTTCCTCCCTTCCCATCCCCTCACCTTCCCTCCATTCCTCCCCTCACTCCTCCTTACCTCCCCTTATGCCCCCCCCCCCATTCTCCCATCCTCCCTCACTCTCCCTCCTTCCCCTTCCCTTCTCTCTTCCCCCATCCCCCTCCCAATCTCCCATCCTCCCTCACCTCCCCTCTCCCTCCTTCCTCTTCCCCCTACCTCCTTCCCGTCTATCCTCCCTCCTTTCTTCCCCATCCCCCCTCCCTCCTTCCCCTCCTCCCTCCTCCTTCCCCTTCCCTCCTTTCCTTCCCCATCCTTCTCCCACTCTCCCATCCTCCCTCACCTCCCCCCTCCCTTCGTCCTCTTCCCCCTCCCTCTTTCCCCTTCCCCCTCCTTCCTTCTCCTTCCCTCTTCCTTTCTTCCCCTTCCCACCTCCCTCCTTCCCATCTTTCCCCTCGCGCTCCCTCCTTCTTCCCCTTCCCCCTCCCTCCATCCCCTTCCCACCTCCCTCCTTCCCAGCTTTCCCCTCGCGCTCCCTCCTCCTTCCCCTTCCCTCCTCCTCCCTCCTTCCCCTTCCCCCACCTCCCTCCCTCCCAGCTTTCCCCTCGCGCCCGGGGTTTCCAAGAGAACGTGAGGACGGAGGGGAAAAGGCAGGGTGATGCCATCTCAGGCACTCAGGGTCGACGATCCTCACGGGGAGAGACGAAGGAGCGACGGCTTCCTCATTTTCTTAAAAGGAATAACTCATCCTATTTACGAGTGGAGGGGGGAAGGGAAGGGGGAGAGAGGAGGGGAGGTTGTTTGGCGCTTGTTGACAGAGT
>NC_051405.1:24230070-24230168 GCF_015228065.2 Penaeus monodon
TACAATAGCAAAACAAATTTTTTTTGTATATTCTTAAAGAAGAAAATACTTTTTTTTATCTTCTCTTTTTCTATTCAGCAAAGAATGAAGTAATATAT
>NC_051405.1:24230307-24230407 GCF_015228065.2 Penaeus monodon
TACCTATTATTTTCCATTCATATAAAGAGGAAAAATGTTGAAGAGGATATAATTAATATCAGATCCTGAAAACTGAAGCCATGTGTATCTCATTTCCATA
>NC_051405.1:24230957-24231083 GCF_015228065.2 Penaeus monodon
TGACAAGGAATTTGAAAACAATCCCATCACTTTAGCGTTTTCTAATTCAGAATAGAGTGAGAGACGAGGGGAGACTATCCTTTAAATTGATGAGTTTCTAAATCAAAGTCAAAGCGAGTTTTTACT
>NC_051405.1:24231578-24231668 GCF_015228065.2 Penaeus monodon
TTAGTGAAGAAGTGGGGGGGGGGGGTAATACCCGGTTAAGGTAAATTTCTCATTCATGATCTAATGGAGAAGAAAGAGATTTGTTCACTA
>NC_051405.1:24232258-24232350 GCF_015228065.2 Penaeus monodon
CTTCGTTGCGTCCTAGGAACCCACACTTCCCCACGAAGGCCGCCTTCTGCAGCTTCCTTTCAGATGTAAATCGTTGGAAATGAGCCTATTTG
>NC_051405.1:24232493-24232668 GCF_015228065.2 Penaeus monodon
CAGGCCTTTTCCCATTCGTCTGCAGTTTCTCAGTGAATTTGCCAGAGAAATGCAAGAACAGCTGAGCATAAATTTACGCCGCCTTAGATTCTGACTATCTGCCCCCTCCCCCCTTCCCCCATTCCTTGCCATTCCCCCTCTCCCTCCTCTACTCCTCCTTTCCTCTTCCTACTAT
>NC_051405.1:24232775-24232941 GCF_015228065.2 Penaeus monodon
GTTACTCCCCTCCTCTGCCACTTTCTCCTTCCTACCCCCTCCCTCTCCTCTCCCTCCCCTCTATCCCTCTTACCCCGTCCTCTCCCCTCAACCCCCTCCCCCTGGCTCTTACTCCCCGTTATTCTTAGAATATTGATCATCATTATCATTCCCTTTTGAAGCTTCC
>NC_051405.1:24232998-24233071 GCF_015228065.2 Penaeus monodon
TCCAACACTGCTCTTGTTATCATCATATTTAGTTTAGTAAGATATTGCCATAACCAAAAATTCTATGATGATT
>NC_051405.1:24233251-24233415 GCF_015228065.2 Penaeus monodon
TTTATCCAATCTTCTTTCTCTGTCCATATCTTTCACTATGTAACCACCTTCTCCCTTTATTTTCCATTCACATTTCTCCCCTTTTTATATCCCCCCTTCTATATTACGTAAAAATTATTGCCCCTGATTTTGTGAATGAATGTGCCTTGAAGGTGCGCTTGTCA
>NC_051405.1:24233655-24233729 GCF_015228065.2 Penaeus monodon
TTAAGTGGTGGGGGTTCTCCTCCTTAATTAAACTAAAGAGACAGGGTCTGGTTTCTGCTCCTTGTGCGTACGTC
>NC_051405.1:24234846-24235063 GCF_015228065.2 Penaeus monodon
CTTCGTCTGTACGAAATCCCGTACAAACGTAAGCGGTGCCTGAGATGTTACTTATCCTCGGGGATGAAAAGTTGTAAACAGATGCAAAGAGGAAATATTTGCTTGGAAGTTACTTTACCTGGCCTGCAACGAGCGCAAGGGAGGGAGGTTGTTGCAGTTACGAGGATAAATCTTTTTTTTTCTGTAGTTTGCTAGTCTTAGATAAATATCCAGGTCT
>NC_051405.1:24236264-24236607 GCF_015228065.2 Penaeus monodon
CACCCCATCGCATTTTCCCACATTAACACGAGAATGAAATCCATTTCCCAATCTCGTCCACAGAACAAGCACATTGCGAATTTACCAAAGGGAGTCTCCACTATTACGTTCACTTGCAAGGCTACACAGTCGTCCAAAATATACAGTTGTCTCTGGGTATCGTGCGTGTTTGTCTCGTGCTACAAATTGCTAGTAGCCTGAGTTAGCTTGATTTTCGCCTAATAATCCACAGGGGTCACAACCACGTGCTGTTTGTGAATCTGTAGAACCTGGTCGTATTGTGGACTATCGTGTGACAGGAACCAGTGTAGGATTTCGAGAATTTACACGGATTACTTGGCGG
>NC_051405.1:24236627-24237224 GCF_015228065.2 Penaeus monodon
CGAATGTTCTGTTTGCTGTGTGAATGTTACGGAGGGATAGATTACAGATTATACAGCACGTCATGTATTCTCCAGTATTGTTTGTTTGAACCTTTGTAATATAGGAGGGAACGACAAGTGAGCTTTATGTACGAAAATACGAAAAGAGTGATGAAACAAAGATCAGATTCTAAAAAAAAAAAATTGTCTCGATTGTGATTTGACCATCATTTCTAACCTTGATAGAGAAAACTAACCTTTATAGATATAAATAAAGCAATTATTCAAAGATTATTAATGGACTGAAAACGAAAAAAATAAAAGAAAAACAAGCTGGCAGATAAAAATATTACAAATATTTCTTTTCTTAACAAAAGAAGACAATAAGATAACTAAGCCCCAACGAATAAACAAAGTTAGCATATTACTAAGTTCTAGACCAATAACTTTAATCTGTCATTCATCCAGGAAAATGCACACTTAGACAGGTCAAGAAAATCCTGCGATGCAACTTTCTCTCAAGATTTTTCAAGAAGCCAGAAAGTCTACCTTGCAACTTCTTGTTGTCTTTGGGGCAAAACAGCTGGGAACATTTTTACCATAAAGGATCTCATACTT
>NC_051405.1:24237612-24237808 GCF_015228065.2 Penaeus monodon
GTGCAGGTGCTTAGGTCAAAATATATTGCATTTGCATTTAGAGTGCAACAGCGAGACTTGTCCTTGTGATTTCAACGATTCAGAAACTCATTATGCTAATGCCGTTGGCCCAATCATGAATAAGTTACTTGGTAAGAAACTTGTAGAAGAGTTACGTAAACCGTTTATGCTCTTATTAGCTATTAAGTGTTGTGGG
>NC_051405.1:24237875-24238116 GCF_015228065.2 Penaeus monodon
GGAGACAATTCTCGTATCGAGGGTTATATGACGGGAAAAAAAACGATATTTGGATAAATTTCTTGGATAAGTTTTCGATTATTTTTTTGCTTTAATAAATGGACATAAATGATATATCCAAAATTCAGACTTGAAACTGAGCCTTCGCTTTCCACTTGTGAATAATCAATTCAGAAGCAAGTGCTATCTCTGCAAGGAAACATGGCCATTCATAATACTTATGGTTAGTTATGGCCAGTCG
>NC_051405.1:24238774-24238997 GCF_015228065.2 Penaeus monodon
GGACACTTTAGGGATGCAAATTCCTCCCCACCTTAATTAATCTCCACTTTTACGTCGCTGTAGAGAGTTTCACTGCCATATCAATAAGTACTTAAGCACAGCTACTCGTGATCATCGTGGGGGATTTTCCAACGTGTTATCTTTTTTGTTCTATGATTCACTGTTGGAGGATTTAGATACACAGGAATAGTTATCTAATTAGATGTTCTGATGTACGTCGTTT
>NC_051405.1:24239571-24240119 GCF_015228065.2 Penaeus monodon
AATAGTTTTTTCTCCCGTTAATTGTCATTCATTCGTTAACAGATATCCCATTACCGAAACCAGCTGACACGTAAATTAAAGGTGATTTGTAGTAAGTAGCTACATGTATGCACTTAAAATTCCAGTTAATTATCCCATAATCGGATTACAATCTAGGACGCAAGAAGGAGCGCTTCCTGTAAACAATGTTAACATACATTACTACATATGGACTTGTTGTTTACATGTAGTTTACTCTGCCATTTCACACTTCTTTTTCTAAAAATATAGAAATCAGTAAGTAAATGAATGAATAAATTGATATACACATACATATATTAATAAAGGAAAAAACTGATAAAAGGACAAATAAATTAGAAAAAAGCGGACAAACCATTTTCCTAAAATGACCTCACCATAGAACACGGAAGAGCAAAGGTTAGATTACTAAAGAGAGTGAGAGAGCGGCTACTGCGTTACGGAATTGCAAATGAGGCGCATGTATGTTTAATTTCGTGTTCAGAGGCGTAAGTGGTTTACTGTAGAATTCTGTGTTGATTTACTTTTAT
>NC_051405.1:24241461-24241534 GCF_015228065.2 Penaeus monodon
TGTTATTCCTTACTTCCATACTTTTTTCCTCTTCTTAGTATCTTCACTTCATTCTCTTCACCACCATCACAAT
>NC_051405.1:24243084-24243288 GCF_015228065.2 Penaeus monodon
CTGTAGCAAAGTTAAAGAAACTGTTACAAAAATTCCTCACCATATTCTTATTCATTTGAAACAAGTGCAAAGACAGACAATAGAAGTAAGTGCATCACGAGAGCATTTGCGCAAGAATGGCTATTGGGCCTCTTAGGAGATTGGCGATAAAACTGTAAGAAACTTTAATAGGAAAAAGAGAAATTGGAATTCATGTATATCTGC
>NC_051405.1:24243345-24243414 GCF_015228065.2 Penaeus monodon
AGAGTGAGAGAGGGGGGGGAGCTATTGTAAGGTCAGATGAACATAAGTAGTTAAAATGTGTGTTGGTTG
>NC_051405.1:24243540-24243746 GCF_015228065.2 Penaeus monodon
GGGTATTTCGCTCACACATTCCAGTGACGCGTTCTGTGCTCCAGAATTTTTTCATTTGTTCACTCGATATTTATATCCTCCTTATTCAGCTTACGTAGATTCCTGCATCAACAATATACAGATGGATCGCCCTTTTGCAATTATTTGATGTCCGATTCTTTAAATAGTGCATTGGGAGAAGTGTGTATATGTGGAAACAGTTAGCT
>NC_051405.1:24243870-24243953 GCF_015228065.2 Penaeus monodon
AAGTCTTACTACAATTAGCATAGTATTTCCCATTATAAATATCGATTCATTTTAACCACCCTTACCTAACGAGACGAAAACGA
>NC_051405.1:24244146-24244441 GCF_015228065.2 Penaeus monodon
CGTCGCGATCAGGTCGTTAAATGGTCTGCCTGTCTCCCTATTCCCCTGCATAATACTCCTAGCATTTAGAGTATTAGTTATAATTCGTTCAAAAAAATCCTCCTTAAAGAAGATCGAAATTGAAAGGATTCCATAAACTTTTCCTTCTAAACGTCTTGGGTGTTTCTTTGAGGTCAAAATCACGTTGATAACATCTCTAATATCCAAAGTACTCATCTGCATAATTAGTTCATAGTCCTTCGCAAGAGGAAAAAAATCGTTTTCTTCTTCATTCCCTTCTTGTATGTCTTCTGTT
>NC_051405.1:24244978-24245562 GCF_015228065.2 Penaeus monodon
CTTTTCCTCGAAATCTCTTTGGGATCCGATCTTCGGGTACTCCCCTAATGCCCCCAATCCTCTTTTACTTATATTTAAACCATTAATCTTTACGATCGGTTCAAATTCCCTCAGAGAAGGAGATGGAAGGAAGAGAAGTTTAAATCGTTTTTCTAATATTCTTATATCTATTGAATTGCATGAATTTTCACATTCCCTTGATTATTTAGCAATCTGCAACGGTAAACCGAGTACCAATATTGAAAAGATCGTGATAAAGATGACGCAGAAAAAGTAGCTTCATTAACCGTCATAAATGGAGGATCAAAACATCTTCAGATTCTCTTGCATGATAATAAGTGTCGGAAGATGGAGATCGCCTCATATTGATACCACAGAATTACTTAATTACTGGGAGTCCATTAAGCAATAAATTCGTGTTTTTCTTTCTTTCTTTGCACTTGATAGCAGACGACATATCTCTTACATTTCTCAATTGTTTCTGAAACTTTTCCTGCTAATCTTGTCATTGATTAGAGATGATTTTGGAGCTAACTGTGCGGTCTTTTGGCTTTATTGCAACGTTGTGTTATGATAACCGTGAT
>NC_051405.1:24246119-24246371 GCF_015228065.2 Penaeus monodon
GTAACGTGCCAAGCTGTCTATGAGCAAGCGCACAATGCATACATTACTGTAACATGTGCAGTGCCTCCTTTAGCTGTCCGAAGAGACTTGGGCTTCGTCGTAAAAGCCCCATTAACTGATTCCAGGAATTGCAAGATTCCAAGAAGAGAACTGCATTATTTCCTCTTTCTTATTTATTTATTCATCTTTCTGCAACTTCATGTATTTGCTAATATATGTCTTCCTCAGTGCAACATTATTTCATTTCAGAGT
>NC_051405.1:24247767-24247980 GCF_015228065.2 Penaeus monodon
CGTACTGCAAAATACCCTCACCTCTCTTACCCTTCATCTCACAAAGGACTAACTTCGGTAAAATAAAGGGAAAGCGAGACGTGGTTTTGCTTTCCTTGCAGACGTGCTCTTTCGGGCTCGTCTGCGAGAACTAGCGAGCTTTGCAATGTTGCAGAAAAAATCGTTGCAACGCGTAATCCGCTTCTCGCTCGTCTCTCCTCTCTGCACTTTGCA
>NC_051405.1:24248357-24248644 GCF_015228065.2 Penaeus monodon
TTTGACAGTCAGCCCTGATTCTTCCCCTTATCCTCTCCTCTGTGGTCATATTAGTAACGTTATATTTTTCAATTCTATTGTATTTTCTCCCATTTCTCTTTGTTCTCCTTTGATGGACGTTGCTCAGCCCAAGGCCAACACTAAGGGAGATTACAGTTCATCCTAAAAGCCCTGAGGAATATGTCTTTGTTATGGCTAAAAACTACAGGATGTTTCTAAAAGGAAGAGCAGGAGCGTAGTATTACACTATGGTTGTCTTGTTTTGTGATGGCGTGAGTGTGAGTGCC
>NC_051405.1:24248845-24249364 GCF_015228065.2 Penaeus monodon
TTGAGTCCGCATGAATGCTGAACATTGCCTTTCAACAGCGTTCGAATGTATTATATAAAATAATACAAAACGAAAGCAAAAAGTCAGAAAAATATACCTAGACACTTCCATGCTACATTTAGTTAAATCATCCCCTACACATACAAATATCTTGTTCTATTTTCCCTTCCTTCCACTCCTCCAATACTCACGGAACGAAATCCTCTTTGAAACCCATTTTTAAACGAATCCACATCCCTCGCATAGCATCCAAACCTTTCAAGACTTTATACAACGCCACATTTCACCTTCCCACTTATAACTCGGCCGCAGTAGCCTTGCCTTCTTAACAGAATTAGCCAATGGAGAGACAAGGCAAGCTCCTCTAGTGTTATATACCTCATAAGTTTAACTCCACCTCCCCGTATATTTCAATGAATGGTAAATGAAGATGGAAAGGTCTTATGAAAAAAAGAAAAAACAAACAAACTCGGTTTTATTTTGTTTCCTCGTGGGTATTATTTTCATTTGTATAAGATT
>NC_051405.1:24250343-24250420 GCF_015228065.2 Penaeus monodon
TTGGCTCGTGAATAAAACAGAATGAAAAAATCGTTGACGTGTATTTTTATTTCAGGGATTTTTCGTTTTCATGACTT
>NC_051405.1:24250553-24250688 GCF_015228065.2 Penaeus monodon
ACGTTCAGGAAAGCTTGTATAGCTTATATAGATCCCTCAATTTACGAAAGTACCGCTTTCCTAATCCTCTGTTACATAAACATGTCTTGTTCTATTCCTTAAATAAATGGTTCAATGTCACATCGTATATCTGCG
>NC_051405.1:24250829-24250939 GCF_015228065.2 Penaeus monodon
CTCACTAAATCTACGCCTTCCTGTATTTTTTTCTACGTTACCTTCCATTCTCTTCCCCCTCCCCCTCCTCCATCTCTGCGTTTCACCTCCTCCTTTCTTCTTTACTCACC
>NC_051405.1:24251704-24251841 GCF_015228065.2 Penaeus monodon
TCTGAAGATACAGAAACCCTCAGCATCGTATCTCGGGTTTACATCATGCAAATCCAGGCTAAATTTCCCGTGGATTATGGACGCGCACGCACCGCCAGCCAGTCCTTTGGGTTGAGGGCGACGGTCTCCTGAGGATT
>NC_051405.1:24251907-24252006 GCF_015228065.2 Penaeus monodon
AGAAGGCTTAGCTCGGTATCCCTTGAGGAGACGGTGTGGAGGGAGGTGGGTGGGAGGGGGGGGGGCGATATCCAGATGGGAAGGCCCTGCATGGGATTT
>NC_051405.1:24252243-24252437 GCF_015228065.2 Penaeus monodon
TTCTTAGGTAAAATAAAAAGGAAAAAGGGGGGGAGGAGGTAGTGGAAGTTGAGGCACACATTCCATTGGAAGAAAAAAAGTGGAGGGAAGTGGAGGCACAAGAGTGGAACGAGATGTGGCAGTGGATGAGGAATTAGCATAACGTAAAACGCAAAGAGAAATTGCTATGTTGGGAGGTAATTGTTGGTCTCTAT
>NC_051405.1:24252670-24252760 GCF_015228065.2 Penaeus monodon
TTTAAGTGTTATCACATATTTTTCTTCTATAGTTATCACAGTTTCGCTTTGCATCTTTCATTCTCGTATCTCATAAGACACCGGAACGTA
>NC_051405.1:24252799-24253493 GCF_015228065.2 Penaeus monodon
GCAAATTGAACTCAACAAATACACAAGCACATGAACACAAAAATCACCGAACACCGTAACACACACACAAAAAAACTACTCTAACACATTAAAATAAGACATTGAACAATCTAACACGCCAACAAAACACACACGTTAACAACACCAACGTAGAACCGAAAAAATCACACGACCCATTTTCAATACACGCTACACTCTCTCCCTCACTCTTCCGCGACACTCGAAAAGAATCACCCATAAACAACGTCAGCAGCCTCTTTTCTCCTCCTCCTCACCTCTTCGTCCTTCCTTCCCCTTCTTCCCCCTTCTCCTTCCCTCCCCCTTCCTCCTCTTCCCAACCTCCTCCTCCCTTCTCCCCCCTCTTCCTCCCCTTCCCCTTCCGACTCCCCTCACCCACCTTCCCTCTTCTCCTCCACTTCCCTCCTCCTGCTCTTCCCCTCATCCCACTTCCTCCTCCTCTTTCACTCCCCCCTCCTCTCCCCCCTCCCTCTCTTGCTCCTCCACCGTTCCTCCCCTTCCCCTTCCTCCTCCCTTCCCCCTTCCTCCTCCCCTCTCCCCAATTTTATATCTTTACGTCCGGCTGCGCGATCCAAAGCCTTTCTTATCTTATCACTTACTGGGTCACGTGGTTAGAACCCAAGGAGTCTGTGGAAGTTCCTCTTGTCTTTGTTGTGGTAAATCCGGGGTTCCTGGA
>NC_051405.1:24253821-24254335 GCF_015228065.2 Penaeus monodon
CCAGAAACGGATACTGGGAAGCGAAAGAGGAGGAAAAAATAAGTGAAGAAAGGAGAGTGGAAAAGAGAAGAAATGAGAAAAGAAGAAGAGGAGGCAAGCAAAATGAAGGGCAAGAAAAGTAGAGAGAGGACAAGAGCCGAAAGAGGTGGGGAAGGAGGAAGAGAAGAGATGCAAGAGCAAGACAAAAAGGGGAAGAAAGGAAACGCAAAAGAAAAAGGGGAGACAGGATGAGGAGGAAAGGGAAGAGCAAGAAAGAGGTGATAAAGGAAAAAAAGAAAAACAAAGAAAAGAGAGTGGAAGAAGGAAGGAAGACGGAGGAAGAGAGCAGGTCGTAAATCCTGAAGGAGAGTGAAAAGTGGCTCGGCTAACCCAGAGGAAGAGAAATCTTGAAGTGAATTGCAGAATTGCAGGGAATAGCTGGCAGATGAGGCAAGAACTAGCATAAAATAAAGCAAAAAAGGGAAAAAAAAATTGAGGAAAGAAACAGTGAGAAAAGGTAAAGAAATAATAGAAT
>NC_051405.1:24254426-24254733 GCF_015228065.2 Penaeus monodon
TTTCGTGGAAATAGAATACACACTTAACGATCTATTACAATTATAAAAACGGCAACACCATAAACAACAACTTAAAAACTATGGACTAAAAATAATAATCAAAATAACTTGCAAAGAGCAACGTGATGCAACAATTTCTCCGTTATCGTGCAACTTAAAGAAAATCTGCCTCTCTCCGCCTCTTTCCATGCATATAACGCTTAAAAGGACTTGCACTGAACACACGGTTTTATTAACAAGGACTTGTATATAATGGTATTAGCGTCCTATTAGACTCATTGTTATTTGCATTTTTGTCTTTGTTAAT
>NC_051405.1:24255282-24255482 GCF_015228065.2 Penaeus monodon
CTCTCTCTTTTCCTTGCACAAAGTCTTAAGCAATAAGCAAAGACGGAAAGGCAATCGAGTATCGACGAGTTCGCAGGGTTGACGGCGAGGACTCGTGAAGGATCAGGCCATCCATCACGCCCTCAACAGGTGGCGAAGGGCGGCTGTGTGGGCGTGAGGAGCAGAGGGCTTCTCCCCACGTCTTTATCCTATTTTTGTTT
>NC_051405.1:24255663-24255793 GCF_015228065.2 Penaeus monodon
GTCCGTCCGTCTCTTTCTCACTTTCTTTCTCTTTCTGCCTGTCTATCTGTTTCTCTGAGAGAAATTGGCAGGCAGGCAGGTAAACAGAACATCAGAGAAAGAGAAATCGTTAATGGGTTTGAAAGACACG
>NC_051405.1:24255830-24256661 GCF_015228065.2 Penaeus monodon
AGGGCCTGCAATTCTAAATCCGGATATTGGCACGTCACACAAGGCAAAATACCTCAAACAACTCCAAACATTTCGCAAATGTTCTAACAAACATTCCCAGACTTCAGAATACTTGTCACGAAGAGATAGAAGTTGAGCACCATCTCTTTGCTGAAAACCACCCAGAGATTTCAAAATTTCCGACCCAAATGCTATGTCACTTCTGGAACACTTGATACGCGTCTTACTATGCAACGATGCTGGAGAAATAAACATCGATAACACATCCATTAATGTGTCAGACACCTCTTCCGTGTTATTTGATCCGTGTACAAAAGGGAAATCGTCTGCGGAAGAGGCCAGGTCGTTTTAAAGATAGGACCTACATGAAGAAGATTACGTGATGAACGAATAAATTGTGAAGTACGACTTTGCTTCTTTATCATTTTCGATATAAAATAGTCGTTACATTTACAATGCATACACGTAGATAGGCACAGAACCTATGCTTTTGATTTATATAATAGTTCACCGAATAAATTTAAATCACACGTTAATTCTGTAAGGTATGAAAATCATTTATAATAACAAGTAAAACCTAGCTATCATGCATTAACATACAGGGACGTTCTTACATACATCATTTTCCCATAAACCAAAAATAGCAGTAAGAATCTAACATTCTAACCGTCATAGGTAACATGGTTTTATCAGTATTTAATGATGTCTTAGAGAAGCATTAGACTGAGGTGTAACTATAAAGGTCGTGAATCAATGTAACAAGAGAGAGGTAGAATGGTATATCTTAAAGTCTAAAATAATTTCACTTTACTTTGATCAGGTATATAAGAT
>NC_051405.1:24257257-24257390 GCF_015228065.2 Penaeus monodon
AATGAGATCATTCTTAATGGAGGAATCAGCTTTGTGTCTTATTTAACTGTCGATTTCGTTGAATTTTATTTGCTGCGTAGGGTAAAGAAAAAAACATGAGGGTGTTTTAAAGAGGATGATGAGCAAATGTTGA
>NC_051405.1:24257645-24257799 GCF_015228065.2 Penaeus monodon
GAACTCTAGTCGTTCTGATGGAGTTTTCTGGGTGAGGAAACACGAATAAAGCCGACTATCTTTCAACTTCCTCGAGACCCAGGGGGGGTGTTGCATGATCTAGACAAATGCAATTGCAATTGAGCTGCAAATTTATTTTTCCATTGTCCTTATA
>NC_051405.1:24258068-24258605 GCF_015228065.2 Penaeus monodon
TCTACACGAACCACTACACTTGGCATGAAGGAAGCACACTTGTTCTTCCATGGCCAAGAATCTTGCCTCAGGCTGCTTAAGAAATGTCTAAGTCTTTCCCCCCTGCCTCGTGGCCTCAACATGTTGCACAAGCCACGCGTTCAACTTACTCGCAACATCACCGTGAGATTGCAAAAAGTCTATGTGAGATTTTTCCTCTTCTTTTATAATGAAAATTACACACGCGGGAACAAACCCGTGCGTCGGATGCTCTGACATATTCACTTAATTTCGAGCCTAATTTGCAACATTAAAAAAAAAAAATCTTTTGGTCTCTCTTGAGTTTTTAGATTAATGGTCGTCTCTGATGCTCTTTTTATGGGCGAAGAATTTCAAGAATGGAGATTAAAAAGCTGTCTGATTCTTCTCCTCTGATTGACAGGGTGATGACCATTGCCTCGGGATCATAGTTAATGAAGGGATGGTAATGATTGTGCTGATTGGAAGGATTTTTTTTTTCCTTTTTTTTGAGACTAATCTATTCATTAACGTAAAGTG
>NC_051405.1:24258905-24259140 GCF_015228065.2 Penaeus monodon
ACCGGAAATCCCCGAACTCCTCATCTCACTCGCTCTTCCTCCCGCCCGCCAGGCAAGAGCACGGGCATCGTGACCAACACCCGCCTCACCCACGGCACGCCCTCAGCCCTCTACGCCCGCTCACCCTCCAGGTATTGGGAGGACGACGCCAAGGTCCCGGTGCACGCCCATGCAACCTGCAAGGACATCGCGCGGCAGCTGGTCGAGAACGAGCCGGGACGCAATATCAATGTGA
>NC_051405.1:24259697-24259831 GCF_015228065.2 Penaeus monodon
TTTTCATCTTGTTGAATACCTGTTGCGTGTCTCACAAACGTGTTAGACTATCATTGCGTGAGAGTATATGGGTAGACGTATAGACAGGTAGATGAATAGATAGCTTGATGAATGTGTAGATAAAGGTAACAATG
>NC_051405.1:24260048-24260665 GCF_015228065.2 Penaeus monodon
GCAGCAAAAAATATAACGAAAATGAATCAAAACTAACATAGATATCGTCTCCTCCTTTCCTACTCGTCCTTCCCCCCACGCCTCTCCCCCCCATCCTCTCCTCCTTCCCCCATCTCCTCCTCCCTCCTAACAACCATCTCCCTCTCTCCTCCACCCCATCTCCTCCTTCTTCTCCCCCCTCCCTCTCTTCTTCACCCCCATCCCTCCCCACCTCCCTACACCTACCTTCCCCCCTCTCTCCCTTCCCCTCCTCCCTCCTCCCTTTCCCCTTCACCCCCATCCTCCCCCACCTCCCCCACCATCCTCCCTCCACCTACCTCCCCGCATCCTTCCCCCCACCCCCTCCCCCCTCCCCCGCCTCCCCACAGGTCCTGCTGGGGGGCGGCCGCCGTCACTGGATCCCCATGACGGAGTTCGACCGCGAGGAGCGAGACCAGCGAGGCCGAAGGACCGACGGGAGGAACCTTCTAGACGCTTGGGTTCACGACAAGAAAGCCCGAGACCTCAACGCCGAGTACGTGTGGAATAAGGCGCAGTTCGAGGGCGTGGACGCGCGCCACACGGACTATCTGCTGGGTGAGTCGGGGAGGTGGGTGTGGGGTGGATACGCGAGGGCC
>NC_051405.1:24262926-24263249 GCF_015228065.2 Penaeus monodon
TGATTGATAAGCAAACAGATGAATATATCCATTATTTTTATCACCATCCATTCATCTGCCTGCTTTTCATTCATATATTCAAAAAAACATTATTTCTTTATAATTTTTGTTCAGTAAGACTCACCTCTACGTGGCAATGCAACACTCTCTTCGTCGACTATTTGATCTTGCTGAAAGTTACGAATATTTTACTTTCTAAGTCTCTTCTAAAATATTTTTTAAATAGCTTAGAATTGGTTTTGATGGCTCTTAGATAGGGGGGGGGGAGTGATGCTTTGCGAATCCTAACTTAGATACATACTTTCAGGTATGTAATGAGGCTT
>NC_051405.1:24263437-24263576 GCF_015228065.2 Penaeus monodon
ATATGCTTTGGCTCTTACATGCAATCTAGTGTGTGTGGGAGGGGGGTTATCAGTGAGTGGGGGAAGGGAGAATTGCATTAGTGTCTAGGGGAAGGAAATATTCGTATGTGTGCCCATGCCTGCGTGTATGTTTTTGGTA
>NC_051405.1:24263618-24263941 GCF_015228065.2 Penaeus monodon
CTAGAGTGTATATGTGTATCTGTGCGTTACGAAGAGAGCGCGCATGTGACTGGCTGTGTGTATAGGTCACAGTTGTTTGCGTGCACATGATGGAGTATTGCCCAAAGTATCGGTTATGCAGCCAGGACACGTCAGTGATTTATGAAACAAAACTTCGGCCTACGAAAAGTAATAAAAGAAAATTTCCGAAAAGTTATGAAGATGGGATAACTTTGTTTAGATAAGAATCCTGAACTGATTATAGATCGGAGAAGGGTCGTGGTAGCAAGATGTTGTTTAGATGTTGTGGTAGGATAAGAGGGTGCAGTACGCTGCTCTACTGG
>NC_051405.1:24264400-24264695 GCF_015228065.2 Penaeus monodon
CACCGTCCTCAAAAGCCTCGATAGCCCAGAATGCACTCGCAGCTAAAAGCCTTTTCTTTTAACCTCTCCTGCAGGAATATTCGGCTACTCTCACTTGGACTTCGAGGTTGACCGGAACAAAGGGCCTTCAGGTGACCCTTCGCTTATGGAAATGACGATGAAAGCCATTCAGATCCTGCGTAAAAATCCTCATGGATATTTCCTCATGGTAGAAGGTGAGAAGGATAATCATTTTTATGCTTTTCACTATTTTTTATTCTAAGTTTACTTTTACCACCGTTTTATCATGACTTAC
>NC_051405.1:24264861-24265078 GCF_015228065.2 Penaeus monodon
GGAAATTCATCCTTTCGTAAATTCTTTGAAAGATACAAACTGTTGGTAATACCTCAATCTCTATTTCCTTCTGGTGTCATAAGTCACGTTGTTATCACTAATTCATCATCCTTATTTAGCAATGTTGATCACACACTTACTGTCCTTACTGCAAACCCTGTTTACATAAATCCTTTCAACAGATGCTAACATTCCTGGCTGATATGCAAATTACTTA
>NC_051405.1:24265415-24265701 GCF_015228065.2 Penaeus monodon
TTATGAAGATGAAACGAGAGAAAGGGAGAGAGAAAAAAAAACTAAAAATCTTATCTTCTCCTTTTGTGTCTTATTCTCTGCATTGGCTTTTTTATTGTCATATTTTTCCATTCGCTTCGTAATATTTATGGAAGAAATATGAGTCTCATCGATCATTTTAAAAAATGAGTGAATTGCAGCACTCGACTAGCTTTTACTATCCTAAGAGTATGGGTTTGTCTTTCATTTCATTTACAGAGAAAAACAGGAAATAATTCTATAGATTTTTTAAAATAGATATCTTGAA
>NC_051405.1:24265743-24266965 GCF_015228065.2 Penaeus monodon
ATAGTCATTTCGTAATATTCAAATAACATGCTTCCTCCGCCTAACGTTAAAACCCACACTACAACCACTATTCCCCTCTCCATCGTTCACATCACATCACTCATAACTCTCGACCCCGCCCCTCTGCCCCTCCCCCTTCTCCAGCCGGCCGAATAGACCACGCCCACCACCACAACAACGGGCGGCGGGCGTTAGAGGAGGTGTGTGTGATGGACGATGCTATACAGGCCGCCCTCAACACGACATCTCCCACAGACACTCTCCTCGTCCTAACAGCTGATCATTCGCACGTGTTTACCTTTGGAGGAGACAACACGCCCCGAGGCCATCCTGTGACGGGTACTCTGCGTCGCTTGGGATGGTGTCTGTGTGTTATTTTGCCTTTCTTTCCTTCGATTCACATTTGTTTTTCGTTTTTCTTTTCTTTTTTCGTTTCTGTTTACTTCTCTGCTTTTTCAGTTTATCGTTTTTTTCTACTTTTCTTTCTTTTCTTCTTTTTATTAACCCTTCTTTCTTGTTAGTTATTCCTCTTTCTTTTTTCTATTTGTTATTTCCCCTCTCCCTTTTTTTATTTATTAATTTATAGTTTTTTTTTTCTTTTTACTTCTATTTGTTATTCTCCTTTTTCATTTGTTGTTTTCCTTCCTTTTTTATTTCTATCTTTATTTCTATCAGTGCTTCCCCTCCTTTTTCTATGTTATTTCCTTTTTCTTGTTTATAGTTTTTAGTTATTCCCAGTCCTTATTTCTATGTTCTTTTATTATTTGTTATATCCCTTCTTTTATTCCTGTTTACTATCCCCCTTTCCCTTTGGTTTTCTTTTTATTTCGAATCATTCCACCTCCTTTTTTTATTTCTGTTTGTTGTTTCCTTTCCATCTTTTTTCTTTTTATTTCCACTTGATATTTTCCTTCCATTTTTTTTTTCTTTGTTACTCCCTTCCTTTTATCTTTTAATTTGATACTCCCTTCCTTTTTTTCTCTTTGTTATTTCTCCCTCTTTTCTTCTTTTGTTTATTTGTTTCATTAAGTTTTGAGTTTTGTTATTCTTTTCACTGAATTTCGATTTTTTTCACGTTTTTCTTGCCTTCTGATGAGGAACTACATAGCATGTCAGAGACACGTCTTTAACATGCGTCATTCGTCTCCAAAGCATGTGTGTCGCATGTTTTCATTCTTCTCTACCGTGTCCTTGTTCTTCGTGTTTCGCCCACCGACCCCCC
>NC_051405.1:24267051-24267960 GCF_015228065.2 Penaeus monodon
CACGAATCATAATATCGTCTTCTGCACTGATGGCTGTATTAAATGTCTCTGAGAAGCATGTTGTGTGGTATCTGTTGGTGTTTTGGTTCCTATAGAAGATCGCAGCCGTGCTACGTAATCTACGACAGGTAAGGCAGACGAGGAAATGTGTGGATTAGTAGAAGAACAACAAAACTGAAGAAACGAATAGAAAGCAAAGATAGGGAACAATTACAAGCAAACAAATAAAAGAGAAAAGACGAATCAAAAAAGTAAAAAACATTTAAAGAAATTTAAAAAGTGAAGAAAAACAAGAAACAATAAAAGTAAAACCAAACAAAAATATTATTAAAAAAAAAAGTAAGGAAACATCCCTTCTGTTGAAACAAATACATTAAAACCAAAACAAATACACTATTTGAATAGCAAGTAAAAACACGTTTAAAAAATTGTCCTCCCCTTAAAAGACAAAAAAAAATCGACTCGATCTTAAAACCAAAAGGGTTAAACAACTTTAAGAACTTATAAAAAAAAAGTCAAGCAAAAAGAAAATAAGAGAGATAGAAAAACGCAAAGAAAAAAAAAGAAAAAGAAAAAGAAAAATAATGGAAAAAAGAGGGGAAAAAGAGTTTTTAAAAAATCGCTAAACGCGCCAGTTTTCGCCCCACAGCGGGACGCCTCGACCACGCCCACCACTACAACATCGCCTCTCGTGCCCTCGAGGAGGTCGCCCTGCTGGAGGAGACCGTCAGCGTCGCCCTCAAGCACACGGACGCCTCCAACACGCTCCTGGTGGTGGCGTCCGACCACTCGCACACCATGACTTTCGGCGGGGCTTCCGTTCCTCGCGGAAACCCCATCCTCGGTGCGTTGCCTCGCCTTCGCCGCTTGCTCTTCCTGTCGTGCCGTCTCTTCTTCTTTTGTTTTGTG
>NC_051405.1:24269241-24269820 GCF_015228065.2 Penaeus monodon
GTTTTACTTAACTCTCAGGAAACACTGTAAGTAAAATCGCATTTCCGTTCCCTTTTTCCTTCACACAGTTGCACAAATATCCCGGAGGCCGAACCGAAGGTAGACTCGGAAAGTTATTTCAGTGAATGTACGACCAACAACGAAAACGTATTTATCAAAGTATATTTGTCAGATACCTTTCAGAATGTTTATTCAAGTATCGCATCCGAGACTACAGTACTGTGAATGTTCGGAAGGATTTATTCAAATATAACATTATCTTAGAATATAATTAGAAAAAATAGGTAAGGTAACTCCAAGAAAGTTAGTTTCCAAGAAGATTTTAGAAATAATTTAAGTAATCACAGACAACGTTCATAAAACAACCATCATCATAGTCATCATCTCTCGGAACCTCCACAGTCAATACCCACACATCATAAAGAAATACAAATGAACAGTTGAACAAATACGACCGTAAAGCTGTTGATCTCTGCAAGATTAAGAGTTGAACACAGTCACTGCATTGCCCCCAATTCCATCGAGAAATGATCGCTACCGAACTAGTTTTATACAAATTAGACTCGTAATTTCTAAAGT
>NC_051405.1:24269951-24270042 GCF_015228065.2 Penaeus monodon
ACACAAGATTTTATGACTGAACGATTTTTTGTATCAGCTGATAAAATGATACATTACATTGTAAAATGATAAGATGTTTGAGGATGAGCAG
>NC_051405.1:24270147-24270453 GCF_015228065.2 Penaeus monodon
AAGATAAACTAAAACAAATACATGCATACATAGATCTATTTATCCACTGATTTGATTATCTTTTTTATCATATTCATAACAAACGTATAAACAGAAACATTCCTTATTTTCCACGCAAATTAAGACTAATAACAAGCAATGGTCACGTACGTGATACATTTACATTAGTACCCCTTCCCTAACAGCTAGAATCCCTCCCCATATTTCGTGATTAACAGACACACGTACACACCCACTTACTCCACTTGCAGTGTTGCCAGATATAATTTTGCCACAGTGGGGTTCTCGCCTTCATAAACCCCTGGG
>NC_051405.1:24270797-24270969 GCF_015228065.2 Penaeus monodon
TAGGAGTTTATTGAATATAATAGATAAACGTATAATTTGAGTTCTAGATTACGGAGAATTTGTGATGCCCCACAATTTTCATTAATAATATCTATCGTCATTGATACAAACCTTGTAAGGAATATTTCCAAAATCAAATAAAGCACATGTTGCTTTTATTTAAATGTGCAAG
>NC_051405.1:24271081-24271259 GCF_015228065.2 Penaeus monodon
GGGGGGGAGACTGCGATTGAGGTTCAGGCTGAGAAAATGAGTTTATTTGTGCGTCTTTCTTTGTTTTGCCTTCTTACCATTCAAAAACACAAACTTCATTCAATGACAATAATAACAACATCAACCTTCATAATAACAACAAAAATATAAGCAATGATAATGGCAAAAATGTTTTTCA
>NC_051405.1:24271985-24272106 GCF_015228065.2 Penaeus monodon
TTAAAGATGAGTGTATTGCGGAGGTTCACTTGAAATTCACTTGTCTCGTCCAGCATCACAGATTTGGCTCGCGGCGAAGGGAAATTCTTCGCCCGAATGATTCGGAATCCTCGGATATTCG
>NC_051405.1:24273389-24273723 GCF_015228065.2 Penaeus monodon
CGCAATCATTATTTTTTTCCATGCAAATGAAACATGAATTTCAGTACAGTTGAATTAATTACGTATTAATTAATTCATGTATTCCTCCCGTCGCCTACATGTAGCGAACACCACAGCTTGTTCAAAACGTGTTCTTCATTATGTAGGACCGAGATACAACATCTTATTCTCGTCTCGGAAGGAAATTAGTTAACATGTTAATCTCCGGTGAGTGTCTTTGAAGGGGTTCTGGTGCCTGTGCCGGGAGGGCTGAAGGCCGCTTTTCCTGTGGCAGGTAATGGAATCTCTAGAGAAAGGCGGTCTTATTGACATGGTGGAGTGTCGGGAACGGGTA
>NC_051405.1:24273860-24274214 GCF_015228065.2 Penaeus monodon
GGTGTTTTGAATACTCTTTTAGTGTTTTGAATTTTTTTTTCGGCGGGTTAGATACATTTTTAATGCTTTAGAATATTTTAAATTGTTTTGCTCCGATACCTTTTTAGTCTTTTCGTATTTTCGCTTTTTTTATTTTCATTCTTCATTTTATTCTTTTTATTAGTTTTGGGTTCTACTTTTCTTTTCTTTCTTTCTTTTGCTTTTTTTTCTTTTCCTTTTTATCTATCTATTTTTATTTATTTATTCTTTTGTGCGATATTCTTTCTAATCTTTTACCCTTCTCTTTTTTTTTTCTTCCTCTTCCCCTCTTCTCATTCCATTAGATTCTCGGTCCTTTTTTACTTGTTTTATTTT
>NC_051405.1:24274261-24274554 GCF_015228065.2 Penaeus monodon
ATTTGTACCCATCCTTTACAATATGAATAAATCTTATTCAAATACTATAGTAAATAAAGTATAACTATAGTGCACACATAAACAAGATATTAGCAAGATACATATCACCCAACACTCTCTATTGCATAATGTTGCAAGAATTAAAAAAAACGTGATTTTTAACCCTTTCTTGTCGCTCCATCAATTTACTGAACTCACTGGATGCAAAGTGCACTGCAACATGTTAGCAATTGCCGATTAAGAGAAGTTTTCTATTTCCTTTACTACATCCCTGTCGATTTTTCGCTTTGATA
>NC_051405.1:24274577-24274679 GCF_015228065.2 Penaeus monodon
AGTATATACCTGTCCATCTTTCGTTTCGATATATATATTTTTAACTTATTTTTCTAATTCTTTGCGTTGGATTATTCCTTTGTTTTATTCGACCCGTGTCTG
>NC_051405.1:24275416-24275800 GCF_015228065.2 Penaeus monodon
GCGCGCAATTTCCGCGCTTCCCCTTTTGAGGAATTAAAGTTTATTCCATTTGCTAGCACAAAGTACCGTGCACCACCCCACGTGTAAATCTAGGTACGTAAGTCATTATCGATGCATGCCTCTAATACTCCCTGTGATCTTGTACTTGTGTAATGATTTAGAGAGCTATGAAAGGTTTATGCATCTTGTTCTCTAATTTGCATTTTGAACATTTGATCTTATGATATGATGTGCAGAAACGCCCCTGGCCCTCCTCTTTCCGTTCCTTGTCCTGTGGCGCTGTCTAACTTTTTCAAGAACTTGTCATCTTCAAGCTGTGTACTGTACATTGGTGTATAATACTTCTGTCGTTTTTTGTCATTTATCATATGTCTGCATCGATTC
>NC_051405.1:24276203-24276482 GCF_015228065.2 Penaeus monodon
CAGGATTAACTTATCGATATATGTATTGATTCATTTACTTTTCACTGCGTGTTTGTTTGCGCATGCTTTCCCGTAGCTTCGAAATATACGTGAATAAGGTCGCATGTCCTCGTATCATGTGATGGAGTGTCCAGCTGTCATAGCAGATGGCAACGTTAACTTTAATGTTTTTGTTTACTTCTCTGCTTGAGTAATGATTCTCTAACAAACTGCGCTCGTTTGAAGAAAATAGTGAGAACAGTCTAAAAATAAAAAATAAAAACAATAATTATTATTTTT
>NC_051405.1:24276690-24277412 GCF_015228065.2 Penaeus monodon
AAAAGAAGAAGGAAAGTACAGTTCTTGTTCATTCTCTGTAAATAGGAAAAAAAAATAATTATCTACTAATTGTATCTTTTTTCTGACCTTAATATTCTTCCTACAGGGTTTGACAGAAAGCTTAGCGACTTGGACGGAAAACCCTACACTACCCTCTTGTATGGCAATGGCCCAGGGTACGCTCATGCCACGCCCACGGGAAGGCAGGATCTGACGGGGTTCAACACACAGGATATCAACTTCGTGCAACAGGCTGCTGTTCCTAGGAAGTAAGTTTGAATTTGTTGTTGTTTCGGTGATGGTAGGATTTCATAGACTGCCGTGCTATGAAATCCTAGGCAGCGCTCCAAAGAAGGTATTGTTCGGATAAGTTGTGCGAATTGGAGGCGGGTGGGCAGTGACGATGACGAAACCGAAGCCGGTTTGTTCCTTTTCACGAAGCTTCGACTCTTTGCAGGTATGAGACGCACGGCGGCGAGGACGTACCCGTGTACGCGTACGGGCCCGGGGCGCACCTGTTTACGGGCACGATCGAGCAGACGTATATCGCGCATGCCATCGCCCACGCCGCCTGCATCGCCGACGACAACACCCACTGCGAGAAGCCGCCCAGCGACGACGCCTGCGCCGTCGCGCCCAATCCCGCCCCCGTCCCGACCTCACGCCGCCCATTCGGCCAGATCTCGCCCACGGTGGCAGGCCAGAAGCACGCCCGAGACCCA
>NC_051405.1:24277451-24277985 GCF_015228065.2 Penaeus monodon
ACTCACCACGCCCTCGTGCTGGTGATGCTACCCCTCCTGGTGCTCGGTCTCCAGTGAGGGTCGTCCTTCTAGACGTCCTTCGGAAGACGCCTCACGGTCCCAGGAAGTCTTCGGGAATACCTTCACGTGTAACGGCGAGCCTGTCACTCACCCCCCCCCCCATGCCTCTCGTGCCCTATTCGCACCCGAGTTCTGAGCTCCTGAGTAATCGATAAGTGATCTCTCTCGTAAGGTCTGTCGAGCTGACAAGAACACGTGTGATGCTGCTCTACACAGTACCCTTATGTAAGTGTGTTTCACGACGGCGATTTATGTTCAGGATCATCCCCCGCGATGTTGTTGCGTAGTCCATTCGTGTTAAAAACAGCCTTTCGAGTCACCTGATTCTGACACCGTTCTTGGATTCAATTCCGAATCCTGTTTCGGAGGACGCGGATCTTGTAAAACCACATAGCATCGTGTTGTAGTATTTTTTATATAGCTCCCCCCCCCACCCCACCCTTTCATAGTCACATCCTACAACGTGAAGAACCA
>NC_051405.1:24278063-24278329 GCF_015228065.2 Penaeus monodon
GTTTTTTACGGCGAGGCGCGTGACAATCAGTAGAGACAGAAGCGTGCGGTGAAGAATTTTTGTCCTAAGACTGCCATTACTGCACCTGCTGTAGGTAGTAATGTACTTAGGTACTTGATCCACTTGTGAGTGTCTGTTCCATCACGAGACGCACGGGTTGAGAGTACGGTGCCCTGGTCTAAATACATTCTAGTGATTTTTATTTGTACGAGTTCATTATTAATTTGATGACTATCTCGTATTCGTGTTATGGAATTTTGATTTCC
>NC_051405.1:24278443-24278853 GCF_015228065.2 Penaeus monodon
GTATAATACATTTCTCCAT
The DNA here is from genome assembly GCF_015228065.2 of Penaeus monodon. Taxonomy (NCBI): domain Eukaryota; kingdom Metazoa; phylum Arthropoda; class Malacostraca; order Decapoda; family Penaeidae; genus Penaeus; species Penaeus monodon. Next base: position 24,278,463 of record NC_051405.1, read on the forward strand.
TTATATCCTATTTACCTGATCTGGAGTATGTGTTGGAATTATTTATGTCACTGCATACTAGATTTCCTTGCACGAAATCTCTTCCTGTTCCATGACTTAACCCCAAGATGTATATTCTCTCTGTGCAAATGTTATTTATGAACAACCAAGATATCAATGACGAATAGCCAGTAGATTAAGGAAGAGCTCATGCCTGCAGTTCGGTGGATGTACATACTCTAATAGTCTGTGGGTAACGGACTACAAGGCTAGATGAATCCCAACGCATATCAGTAAATGCCTGGTTAAAACTGTAATGAATAAATTGAAAAAATGTTTGATGTCCTAAATACGACGTGTTACATGTAAACAGGTGTTTTTTTCTCTCTTATTTTCTTGCTGTTAATCAGTC
>NC_051405.1:24278893-24279007 GCF_015228065.2 Penaeus monodon
GGTAATTGTTCCTTTTCCATAAATAATACACATGTTCAGCCTTAACTAGGAGATATGTGTGATGTAACACACAAGGGCAACTCCCTCCCAAAACTTTATCAGTACGTGTTGCCG
>NC_051405.1:24279483-24279697 GCF_015228065.2 Penaeus monodon
CCAACTTATCGAGAATCCGTTGAGATTTATTCAAGCTAAATATTTTTAGCTCCGAGGATGCTGTGGGATTTCGGTGTATCTTATTCACGTAAATTGGTCACAGGAAGTTGAATGCACTTTGGGAGAATGAAAGCAACTCACGCTATATCGGTTTGCTTTGGTACATGTATGATAATGCTGCTTGAATGCGGAGTATGTTTTGACCGTGGAGATA
>NC_051405.1:24279930-24280389 GCF_015228065.2 Penaeus monodon
TTTGCCAAGTGTACTACGTAGTTCCTGTATGTATAATTTCAGATTCATATGTAGATAATCTATGTTTATCAAAACACACAGGTACAGTATTTTAGAATTCCTGTACAAACCATTTTATTAACCATGACGGAATAGTGTGTATAGCTAATAATAAGTGTATAATTGGTCTTTTGCACATTACTTTTTGTAAGAAAAATATAGAATAAAAACATTTATGCGGAGATGCTTTAAAGGTACGGTACTTTTCATCGAAATTGAGATAATTTTTTTTTCCTCGCGAGAAGATGTTTTGTTATTTCAAAACAGTGATATATTAGGTAGATAGACAGACGCGTTTCTCTATATAATTTGCAATTGGGGTTATATAATGAGTATTGCCTCTTGATAATGATTAGATAATATTGGGTTTTATATGTAATTATTTTCCTTTGCTTTTAGTAGAAGTAGTATATTTACTCA
>NC_051405.1:24281155-24281506 GCF_015228065.2 Penaeus monodon
AGTCACCAGCCTCTCGAATGTAGTCGATCAAATCCCTTTCTTTTTTGTTTCTTTGTTTATCTGTATTTCCCATTATCTTTATTTGTCATTTTGTTTGAATTCTTTTATTAGATTTTTTCCCTCTATTTAATCAGATTTTTTTTTCTTTTCTTTTTTTCTTTTCTTTCGTACCCTTTTCGTTCCCGGTCGCCGTCGAAAACGGCGTAAAGGTCTTATTCCTTAATTACCTCACGGTTGGATGAATGTTTATATTTTCTTACGAGAGAGAGAATTGCAATCCAATAAACATTATTTGACTACAAGTGCTTTGGTTTGATTAGCCTCGATATTACGGCGGATGTAATCACAGTA
>NC_051405.1:24281866-24281975 GCF_015228065.2 Penaeus monodon
CAGATAACAAAACTATAAGGGTAATAAAACAGAAAAAAAACTAACACCCTTTTAGCAATACACTTCATCTATCAAAATTTAGTCTTATGTGACTGCCTCAGTTAGAACC
>NC_051405.1:24282015-24282204 GCF_015228065.2 Penaeus monodon
AAGAAACTACCTATTCAATCCCTTTTTGCAATACAAAATATCATGTAGAATAGCTCTTCCATCTTGACCATACTACTTGTAGATTTGTATCCCCGTTTGCACCTGTAATCAAATTGAATAAATGTCTGTAAGTGTAAATAAACCGGACGAACGTCAGTTTATGTAACTAAACTGGATAAATATCTGAAA
>NC_051405.1:24282541-24283109 GCF_015228065.2 Penaeus monodon
TTCCTCTTGTCTTTCTTTTCTGTGCTCTAACGATAAATATACGCTCTGAAAATGACCCCAGCTAGTCACTGATAATTCCCAAAGTACGGTTTATCTGTTAAGACTATTATTAGAGATGGATTTCATTGTTTAATCTCAATGGATCCTAGAATGATTTGATCAAGGAGAGGTGGTTTGATATGCTTGTTCTTAAAAGATTTTCCTTCCTTTTTTCTCCTTTTCTGTTTGTACGTGTCTTCTGTTCGTTATAACTGCCAATAAAACAATATGATTAATTTTCCACATTCCTTCATAATTAGCATAAACAGTTTATTGATTCAACACGAACTTGAATAAATCTCAAATAACAGTAACCATACGAACGCTAAATTAATTAATTTGTAACCTTGTAACATGAATGAATTAGTTACCTTGCAACAGCGTCTGGCAGGCAAAGGATATCTTGACATTTAGAGAAAGTTGCAAACGGATGTTGACATGATTAAGTATTCCTTACATGCATAGCTTTCGTGTTTTCCAACTAGGGGTCTTGTTTCACGAATTTCTCTTTTATTGCAGCTGATGTCGA
>NC_051405.1:24283448-24283626 GCF_015228065.2 Penaeus monodon
GTTTGTTGCACAGTATTCTGATCAGTTGGCCATTCTTGAAAGCAGCTTCTATCATCATCCTTCATTACAAATTAAGCTTTCCTATGACTATACATGAAGGATGAATTCCCTCACAGCACCGTAATATAATCTATATCACGCTGTCACATAAAAGAGTTCCTTCATACCAGGGAAAAAT
>NC_051405.1:24283750-24283936 GCF_015228065.2 Penaeus monodon
CCATCTGAAAGCCTCCATGGATATCAACAGAAATGAACATCAACTATGCACAAAATCCTCAGGAACTATTTGGCAATGATGGACTCAGTGAGAGGTCGGACGCAAATACCGGGATTACGGGTTCCGAGCCTCACTGTAAGATTTAGCTTCAGAATGCTCATATACAGTAACTCTTGGATTGACTGC
>NC_051405.1:24284320-24284659 GCF_015228065.2 Penaeus monodon
CCACTTGTTACACTTCGCCTTTCCGTCACCGTGCCTGAATGGTGAAATTCCCGCCTCGTACGTGGGATTACCACCCTTAGCGACGATCCTCCAAAAGGGGCAATATTTCTCCCACGAGGCCCAAGGAAAAGGAATGGATCTATTCAAATCAAAGTTTGGAAAGCATTAGACATTTATGAATTTCTTTAGACCATTATATTGCTTTGAATATGCACACTTCTGATTATACACTCTGCATACTCAAGACGAATTGAAGCCAAGAAGATTTTTTTCGCAAAGAAATTAATATTTAAATCTTTACAAATAAAAGCGATTCCAAACCTTTTATTTTTGTGCTGA
>NC_051405.1:24284678-24284743 GCF_015228065.2 Penaeus monodon
AAGGAATGAGAGAAATTCGTCTTGAAGAAGAATTCATCGTATTTATCATTGAATTAAATGTATGT
>NC_051405.1:24285283-24286177 GCF_015228065.2 Penaeus monodon
GCATAGAAACAATGTTGAAATCCTTATAAACCTTTTCCTAACAATGGGAAAGCCAGAACTCCGCTGCTCTTTCACGGCAGATAACAGCTGATTGCAAGAGGGTTACACGGCAAGAGACGTACCTCACGGGCGAATATATGACTAGAAATGGCTGTAGGTTTGATGAAGCTAATAAGGATCTTCGAGGAAATCGGGTACATTGGCGAAGAAATATACGGCAGTTTAAGTACATGAGCGAAGGAAGAATTTTGATAATGGGGATAATGCGTGGTGCTTGTCTTCTCCAGGTGGTAGGATAAGGATAAGGATAAGTGGAAGAATGATAATGATATGATAATGATAGGGTTTGATAATAGAGAAAGATATGATATGAGAATGATAGGGTTTGATAATTGAGAAAGATATGATATGATAATGATAGGGTTTGATAATAGAGAAAGATATGATAAATGAGAATGATAGGGTTTGATAATTGAGAAAGATATGATAAATGAGAATGATAGGGTTTGATAATTGAGAAAGATATGATAAATGAGAATGATCTGATAACTGGGAATGATTTGTAATTAGGAATGCTATGATAGTGATAGAATATCATAGCCGAGAATATGATAATGATTAGATATGACAACTGATAACTGGGAATGATATGATAATGATGGAACATGATAACTTAGAATATGATAACTGAGAATGACATGATAATGATGTCATATGATAACTGGGAATGATAAAATCTGATAAATGAGGTTGGTGTTGTATAATCTAAGACTGGACCAGTGTTTGGCAGTAAACAAAAAGCAAAAATGGAAAATGCGTATAAAACCAAAGAAAGATAAGTCGAGAGAAAAATAAATAAATAAATAGATCACATGCAGCCTACAATTACCGAAT
>NC_051405.1:24287151-24288433 GCF_015228065.2 Penaeus monodon
CTCTCCTATTCCACAAGCCACTAAGCGCAGGAGAGTAAGAGAAATATGAGAAAATAGTTAGCGTTCGGTTAATGAGTAAACTTCCAAGTCATGATATTGGAATTCGGGAACGGAGGAAGAAGCCACGGTAACCCGACACGGCATTCCAACTATTGCAGGCATTCCAACTATTCCAAGAAATGGGCGCCTTCAGGCTGGTTCGCATAGTTTGGCTCGGCGGAGGGCGGGCCTGGGGGGGTCCAGGTGGAGGGGAGAGGGAGAGAGAGGGGGAGAGGGGAGGGAGAAGTTGGTGGGAGAGAGAGGGAGAGGGAGTCGGTGGGGGAGAGAAGTTGGTGGGAGAGGGAGGGAGGGGGAGTCGGTGGGGGAGAGAAGTTGGTGGGAGAGGGAGGGAGGGGGAGTCGGTGGGGGAGAGAAGTTGGTGGAGAGAGGAGGGAGGGGGAGTCGGTGGGGGAGAGAAGTTGGTGGGAGAGGAGGGAGGGGGAGTCGGTGGGGGAGAGAAGTTGGTGGGAGAGGGAGATGGGGAAAGTGGGGGGGGGGGGAGTCGGTGGGGGAGAGAAGTTGGTGGGAGAGGGAGGGAGGGGGAGTCGGTGGGGGAGAGAAGTTGGTGGGAGAGGAGGGAGGGGGAGTCGGTGGGGGAGAGAAGTTGGTGGGAGAGGGAGGGAGGGGAGTCGGCGGGGGAGAGAAGTTGGTGGGAGAGGGAGGGAGGGGGAGTCGGCGGGGGGAGAGAAGTTGGTGGGAGAGGGAGGGAGGGGGAGTCGGTGGGGGAGAGAGAGAAGTTGGTGGGAGAGGGAGGGAGGGGGAGTCGGTGGGGGAGAGAAGTTGGTGGGAGAGGGAGGGAGGGGGAGTCGGTGGGGGAGAGAAGTTGGTGGGAGAGAAAGAAGTGGAAGAGAGAGAAAGGGGGGTGGGAAGGAGAGAGATGGGAAGAGGTGAGAGAGAGAGAGACAGAGAGAGAGGGAAGTCATCGGGAAAGAGAATTTGGTGAGAGAGAAAGGTGGAGAAGTGAGAAAGAGAGAGAAGGGGAGAGGTTGAGAAGATAGTAAGAGAGAGGGGGGGAGAAGTGGGAGGGAGAAAGAGGGGAAGAGGTGGAAGGGAGAGGTAGGTGTCGGAGAAATAGGCTGTTTGGAAACATTGAGAGATCGGAGGAAGAGATAGGTTGGAAGGTCGGTTGCCTCGTTAGTGGGAATGGCAGGTCGACTGTCTGGTTAGTCGAGGGGAGAGGTACGTTCAAGGCAAGGTCTATATAAGTACTTACGTAGACCTTGGGTTCAAGGTATACATAAGG
>NC_051405.1:24289553-24289662 GCF_015228065.2 Penaeus monodon
GTGCCTATAAGTATCCACATTGAGGTTACTGCCAGTGAATCTTGAAAATATACGATCCATATTTTTTCCTTGACGATGAAAGTGGCAATTTAATATCCGTTTATATCTT
>NC_051405.1:24292108-24292248 GCF_015228065.2 Penaeus monodon
TAAACATAGCCCTTGAAAGGAATAAATGTTAGGGGGGAGGGGGCAGGAGGGGGGCAGGGGAGAGAGTATGATAAAGGGTGCTATGACTCAAGAAAAAGTGTCACGGTTCTAATTATAGTGTTTTATAGCGTGGAGTGTGC
>NC_051405.1:24292857-24293123 GCF_015228065.2 Penaeus monodon
CGATAGGCAGTGGAAAGCAGGAAAATAACCCGATAGAGACGTTTCTTCCTCGGAAAAAAAACAATGAATATAAATTTGAGAATAATATAAGACTCTAGTTCCGGCTCCGTGTTAATAAGATCGCATAACTCATACAGTTCCTAGCCTTCAAGTGCAACGATTTCGGGCACGCCATTAGATGCTGCGAGCGTGTAGCAGCGCCTCTGCATTTCGCCGGAAGTCAGATCCTTTTTCCTTTTTTTTTTCTCTCCTTCCCCCCCCCCCCC
>NC_051405.1:24293157-24293765 GCF_015228065.2 Penaeus monodon
GTTTGGCTCAGCGGACCGTGAACATGACAGCGGAATATAAAAGAGCGGCCAAATATGCCTCGGGAAATTGTCTGAAGCCCGAGGAAAGAGGGAAGGGAGGTAGCATCTCGCCGCCATAGTGAGTCTCGCGAGTTACGAGCTAAGGCGAGATTTCACGAGTGTTTGTAAACTCAAGTGGGCGGAGTTATGGCGCTTGCGTTGCGTCGCTTCTTCCGCGAAACAAGAGATAAGAAAGAAACTCTATTTTACGAAAGAAGAGGAAAGGAAGGAAACCGAGGAGAAATTCTTCCATTAGAAATAAAAGGGGGGATGAAAACAGAAATGTCAAGATTTAGAAGATGTCAAGAAGAGGAAAGAAAGTGGGAAGGACAAGGAGACTGGAGGGGAGAGCAAGGAGGGGGTAATTCGGTTGGTATAAAGAGCAGGAATATATAAGCGGAAGCAGAAATGCAAGACGCGATATGTTTGCGAGAAACAAATAGATACATGAACAGAGGCCTTTGGCTTTCTACTGGATGTTTTATTCCGTATTTCTATTCTATTTAATTTTTCTTTATCACTTACGAGGTAACAAATATGTATGGGGTGGGGGGTTAAGATACATATCG
>NC_051405.1:24294212-24294344 GCF_015228065.2 Penaeus monodon
GGAGCAGCACTGAGGGAGGCGGATGGATAAAGCGGGGAAGAGGGAAAGATGGATAAAGAGGGAATCATGGAGGAAAGAAAGGAAGATATGTAAAGGGGGAAAGATAGAGAAAGAGAAAAGGAAGGAAACAGG
>NC_051405.1:24294614-24295417 GCF_015228065.2 Penaeus monodon
GGGAATCAGAGGAAGAGGGAAATTTAAGTAAAGAGGGAAATAAAGGCAGATAGATGAAGCAGGGAAACAGGGATAGATAGGTAAAGAGAGAAGCAGGGAGAAGAGAGAGGAAGATAGGGAAAGAGGAATACAAGGAAGGCAAAGAGGAGAGAGGGAACGGTGGGTAAAAAGGGGAGTAGGTAGGAAAAAGGAGAGTTTATACCTCCTTGAGAATACAATGGAAATCAATTCGATTTTTTTATTCTTGTGATTCCTCTAACAATAATAATATTGCCTCTCTTTACAACTCTTTATTTTTAATGCTTTCAGTCTGTTTTTTATAATCAGTAACCACTAATCTTCCTAATAATGTAAAGAAAAAGAATAAAAGTGTGTTTAATAGGTCAACATTTTCCGTTTAAGCATTCTCGTGTTTTATAGACAGTTTTCCTTAAATGACTAAACTGTGCTGGATATATTAGTTGTATGTTACCTAATGGGACTTATTTCTTTCGTGTTTTCATAAAACGTAGGATCCGGTTTAATGCTTTAATGCGGCTATTTTTCTTATATAATTATCTAGGTATAGAATTCCGAAGACTAATGAGGCACCCGTTCACATACGTGTGTACGGGAACGGACTTGCACACGGAAACACATACACATGCTAAACCAGTTTGTTTAGGTAACTGGGCAAGGTTAGCCACAGGAAAGGCATCCGGGTGTCCAAGAAAAGAAAAGAAAAAAGTGTGAGGAAAAGGTCATGACACAGATAAAGGACGAAAATATAAACATCTCACCGACAACACTAAAAATAGAGCCGT
>NC_051405.1:24295528-24295723 GCF_015228065.2 Penaeus monodon
AACCGAAAATCATCCCAAGAATCTTTAACGAAAGACAAACATCCTAAATATTCTGTAACACGACACAACACAACGGAACTGAACTCCAGAAGACAATATCTATTCAGTGAATGGTCGGGGAATTACCACACCAACAGGCGGGGAAGGAGGAGGTCTGGACGATACATTGGTGTTATGATTCGTTGCTGTTATAGT
>NC_051405.1:24296730-24296906 GCF_015228065.2 Penaeus monodon
CGACACAGCTGGCCAGAGCGGGACTTTTCCGACTTTGTTTGACGAGAGCAGAAAGAGACATTTTAGGAGCCTGTCTTGCCTTTGCCTGTTAAATCAGATAATAAATATCGCACATTTTTGCGGGAGTTTTTCTTTCTCTTCTCTATTCCTTCTTCGTTTTGTTTTATTGCTGTGTA
>NC_051405.1:24296938-24297015 GCF_015228065.2 Penaeus monodon
TTCTTTCCATTTCTCTGTTGGTTTGTTGGTTTGTCTGCTTGTTTGTCTTGCTGTTTGTCTCTCTTCCTTTCTTTTTT
>NC_051405.1:24297241-24297903 GCF_015228065.2 Penaeus monodon
GTTCCCTCTCTTCGTTTTCGCTCTCTGCCTCTGATTCTGACTCATTCTTTCCTCTCCCCTCTTTCTGCCTCTCCTTTTCCTACCTCGCTATTTGACCTATTTTTTCTTCTTGCTTCCCTTCTTTTCCCTCCTAATTCTTTCCTCCTCCCCCCCCCCCGCCCCTCTCTCTTGTTCCTTGATTATAAAGACCCACAATGCATTTTAAATATACTTGATGGGTCTTTGCTAGTCTGTCGTGTAAATATAGATCCACACAATCTCTACTATACAAAGGGCCGTGAGTAGATACATTACTGTTTAAAGATACCTCTGTTGCATTGCATATTATTGCATGGGTAAAATTGGCAAAGAATTCCTTGGGATAAATAAAAGTAAGCATGGTTTTCTTTTCTTTTCTTTTAATATAAAGTGCTTTTAATAGCAAGCTTTTATATGCAATGCAAAAACAAAGACAACAGCTTATTTACTGCGTTATTTGAATACCTCTGCAACGCTACGGTTAAACTCCTGATAAATAATCCTTATTTTATCTTACTTCCATTCTCTGTTCACTTATATTTTTCTTGCCGTTTTACAGAGTATCTGGGGATGATGGTTCCTTGATGCTTTGTGGAAAGAAAATGTGTCATGTTTCTCTCTTTCTCTCTCCTGCCCCCCCCCCC
>NC_051405.1:24298676-24298780 GCF_015228065.2 Penaeus monodon
ATTCCTTCCCCTCGTACTCCCTCACCCACTTTGCCTTTCTCTGTCACACACAAACAGAAAACACACATTCTCATTTGCGTAAATCTATACAAATGGATAGATAA
>NC_051405.1:24298879-24299375 GCF_015228065.2 Penaeus monodon
AAGCGGGCCCGCGCGCCGCGGACGCACCACGGCACATACACACACAAACTTATCAAAAGCCACATATCCACAAACCCAACAAAGTGTGCACGCTCAATACTCATTTATCCTAACCGCAAAAAAATGCACCTGGTCCCCATCCCATCCTTCCTCTCCCCCACCCCCTCCCCTCTCCTCTCTCCCCCCATCTCCCCTCTCTCTCTCCTCTCCCCTCTCTCTCCTTCTCCCTTCCCCCTCATGATACTTCACTCCTACTCCTCCTCCTCCCCCCCCTTCTGCTACCATCCCCCGCTCCCACCCTCCCTCCTTCTCCAGCTCCCCCACTCCTCCCTCCCCACAAAAAAGAAAAATATAGAAAAAAAAAGAGTCATTCCCCCAAATTAGACCCATTCCCGCCGGAGCTCGATCGCGGGTAATGCAGATTCGCCAGTTACACCGCGAAAAAATGTTCAAATCCGGTAGTTTATGTGATGAACATTCCCCTCCGGTGCGCGAC